>NC_080168.1:33772411-34098347 GCF_950295315.1 Erinaceus europaeus
TGGTTCGAGCCACTGGCTCCCCACCTGCAGGGGAGTTGCTTCACAAGTGGTGAAGCAGGTCTGCAGGTGTCTATCTTTTTCTCCCCCTCTCTGTCTTCCCCTCCTCTTTCCATTTCTCTCTGTCCTATCCAACAACAACAACATCAACAACAACAATAACTACAACAACAGTAAAATAACAAGGGCAACAAAAGGGAAAATAAAAAAAAAAGAATAGGAAAGCTATCAGGGGAGGAGATGGGATATGGAGATACGGTTGTGGAAATTATGTGGAGTTGTACCCCTCTTATCCTATGGTTTTGTTAATGTCTCCTTTTTTCAATAAATAATAAATAATAATAATAAAAAATAGAGGGCAGGGGTAGATAGCATAATGGTTATGCAGACAAACTGCCATGTCTGAGGCTCTGAAGTCCCAGGTTCAATCAGGGCACCACCATAAGCCAGAGCTGACCAGTGCTCTGGTATAAAAAAATAAAATAAAATAAAAAAATAAAATAAAATAAAATAAATGATGGTTGGGGCCAGGCAGTGGCACACCCATTTAAAGATTTTATTTGGTTATGAATGAGATAGGAGAAGAGAGGAAACGAGAACAAGACATCACTCTGGTACAAGCACTGCTGGAGCTCTAACTTGAGACCTCATGCTTGAGAGTTCATCACTTTATTCACTGTGCCACATCCTAGACCTTGACAGCCAGCCTGTCCCTTCTCCCTTCCCTCCTTTTTTAAGAAGATTTTTATTATTTATTTGTTTATTTTTTTTACCAGAGCACTGCTCAGCTCTGGCATTTGGTGGTTCTGGGGGATTGAACCTGGGACTTTGGAGCCTCAGGCATGAGAGTCTGTTTGCATAACCACTATGCTATCTACCCCTGCCCTTTTAAAAGATTTTATTTATTTTTTAGTGAGAGATAGAAGGAGAAAGTAAGCTAGACATCACTCTGGTACATGTGCTGCTGAGAATTGAACTCAGGACCTCATGCGTGAGAGTCCAGAACTTTATCCACTACACTACCTCCCAGATCACTCTTTGTTGTTGTTCTAGAGATAACAGAAATGTTGTATAAAAAAAAAAAGTAAGTTTCCTTTTTTAAAAAATTTTATTATCTGTATTAATTATTGGATACAGACAGCCAGAAACTGAGAGGGAAGGGTGTGATAGAGAGGGAGAGAGACAGACACCTGCAGCCCTGCTTCACCACTCGCAAAGCATTCCCCCTGCAGGTGGGGACCAGACGCTCGAACCCAGGTCCTTGTGCATTGTAACATGTGCACTCAACCAGGTACACCACCACCCAGCCCCATAAGTTTCCTCTTCTACAGTATTTTAAAATTTTATTTATGGGATAGAGACAGGTAAGCTGAGAGGGAATGGGGAGATAGAGAAGGAAAGAGACAGAGAGATATCTGCAGCAGTGCTTATAGGTGGGAGCCAGAGGTTTGAACCTGGGTCCTTGTGCATTGTAAGGTGAGCGCTCACCTCTCCAACCCCCAAGAAATTGTGTTTCTCTTACCCAAATTCAGCATAACAAAGGAAGTGCCATAACTAGAAAGATGGCTCAGCTGGTAGAGTACCTGCTTGCATGAGTGAGGCAGGCTCCAGGTTTGATCTGTGAAATAGTGCGTGCACGAGACTTTGGCACCATAAAAAATAAAACGAAATTTAGTAAGAGACCAGCTGATAGGTCATTGGATAGAGCACAAGCTTTCCAGTGTGTGCAGTCCTTGGGTTCGTCTCTGGCATCACATGGGAGCACATGGACAGCACCCAAAGGACCTCCCTCCCTGCGTGATGGAGCGGTGCTGTGATCTCTCTGTCTCTTGAGTAGATAGAGCTGTAAGGGCCAGTGAGACAGATCACCTGGGAATGTGCCTGCTTCCACATGCATGTGGCCCAGAAAGAAAGGCAAAATCATGGGCCGGGGTAGATAGCATAATGGTTAAGCAAAGAGACTTTCATGCCTGAGGCTCCATAGTCCCTGTGTCACCATAAGCCAGAGCTGAGCAGTTCTTTGGTAAACAAAAGAAGGGGGAAAAAAGAAGGCAATGTCATGACTAAAAAGACTCCCCCTCCTTTTTCTAGAAACGTCAACCCAGAGGGCCAGTGGAAGAGCACACTTGGATAGTGCTCAGCTTTGCTGTGTGTGTGGCCTGGGTCCAGCCCCACTCCCCTTGTTGGAAAAGGCATCAGTACAGCTCTGTCCTTTACCAGCTGAGCCGCTGCCCTGGCACAAAGGCTTTTTTTAAAAAAATTTTTTTTAATGTGTGTGTACAATATCATTGAGTGACTTCCAATTATAATTAAAAAAATTTTTTTTTCAGTCACCTGGGCTTCACTTCTCTGGAATGTTTTTTTTTTTTTTTTTTTTTTTTTTTTTAAGATAAAGAGAGGCAGAAAGGCAGAGAAAAAGAGAGACCACAACATCAAAGCTGACACTGAAAGTTTTTTTTTTTCTCCCCCAACTACAGGATTCTCCACTCAAGTTTGCCAGCTGCAGAATGCAAAGCACCTTGAAAGGTAAGTGATCACTGAAGCTAATTATTTCAGCTGCTTAGTTATGAGAAGAACACTTGAAGCCTCCAGTACATTTTCTGGTTGAATCCAAGGGACTCTTTATAGCCCATTTCCTCCCTTTCATCCTTCTTTCCTTCCTTCTTCTCTATTCATTTTTTTAAATTTTTTATTTTGATGAGAGAGAGAGAGATACAGAGATACCATCCTCACCATTCTAAAAATATTTATTATACTTGAGAGATAGGTTTTTTGTAAAAAAATTTATTAGTGATTTAACATTGACTTACAAAATAACATGACAGGGCCAGGTGATGGCACACTGGCTTAAGTGCACATAATACAAAATTACACACCAACGGGTATAAATCCACTCCATGCCTACCACCAGGGTTCTGAATCCTCAGTCTCCCCACTGTAAGCCACTGTATTCCTCTTAAAGTTGCAAGTATGGGCCAGCCGTCATCTCTACAACTGTCTTGTCTACATTTGTACGTAGTTGCCCCATTTTCCTTCCTGATCCAGTCTTCTCTTCCCCTCGTAGCCACTCATGACAACATAACTACCTCCATATGTCCTTCTCCTTTTCCTTCTTTCTCTCTGGGTGCTGATGGAGCTGGAGTTCAGGGCCCTCTTACCTTCTTTTTTTTTTTTTTTCCTTTTAATGAGAGATACAGAGAGAAGTAAGAGAGACCAGAGCACTGCTCAGCTCTGGTTTATGGTGGTGCTGGGGATTGAATCTGGGACCTTGGAGACTCAGGCATGAAAGTCTTTTTGCATAACCATTATACTATCTCCCCAACCCCCCTCTTACCTTCTTGAGAGTCAGTTCTGTCAGTACATGAACCAGAAAGAAACATCAGAATACCACTTTGGTACATGCAATGCCAGGAATAGAACAAGAACCCAAGACATGCAAGACATACTTTACCTGTTCAGCTATTTTTCTGACCACTAGATTCATTCATTTATTTGTTTCTTTATTTTATACCAGTTCTGGTTTATTGTAGTGCTGGGGATTGAGCCTGGGAGCTTGGAGTCCATGGCATATATATGTATATTTACTTTAGAGTCTCAGGCGTTAAAATCTTTTTTACATAACCACTGTGCTATCTCCCCAGCTCAGACATGAAAGTCTTCTTCCTAACGAGTATGCTGTCTCCCCAGCCCTAGTAGCATGATATCAAAAGAAGAGACAAAAATAGAATTTATGAGAGGAGTGAGAAAAATCGTTTGTGGGGTAAAGTGATTAGAAAGAATCACTGTCAGTTACCTCTGCCCTTTAGCATTGCAAGTCTTGAAGCTTCATTTCACCAGAGAAGCTGGAGTTGATCTCAGTTTTGTTGAATCATGTGTTGGAGAGAAAAAAAAAAAACTGTGCCTACTATTTAGCTCCCGAGAGTACCTGGAAAACCATATTCATAAGTGTAGAGACATGTAATAAACTCACAGTGGTCCTAAAGGGAAGCGCCAGAGGGTCATTTGAGTCAGACTCTACAGTCCCACAGAAGTCTCCAGGGCCAACAAAATACCACAGACTTCCCAGCTTTACTATGTGCAGATATTAAAAAGCCACCGAGATGCTTGTTGAACTGGCCTTTTCTAAATTTCATGTTACTACCCTTCCCCTTTCTGGCTGTGTGGTGGTTTTTTGCTTTTAACATTCATTTGTTTGTTTATGAGAGATTGGGAGAGGAGGAGAGGGAGAGAAACAAAGTAGAGTATCACTCTTTAAAATCTTTTATTTATTTATTTATTTTTGCCTCCAGGTTTATGGCTGGGGCTCAGTGCCTATACTATGATTCCACTGTTCCAGGAGGCCACTCCCCCCACCCCCATTTTGTTTCCCTTATTGTTGCCATTGATGTTGTTGGATAGGACAGAGAGAAATCAAGAGAGGAGGGGAGACGGGGAGAGAGAAAGACATCTGCGGACCTGCTTCACCACTTGCCCTAACAGTGGGGAGCGGGGTGATCTTTGTGCCATGTGCACTTAACCTGCTGTGTTACTGCCTGGCCCCCTATTTTATTTATTTTATTTTTGAGAGAGATGCAGAGAGAGAGAGAGAAACACCAGAACACTGCTCAGCTGTGGCATGTGGTGGTACTGGGGATTGAACAAAGTCCCAGGACTTTGGAGCCTTAGGCATAAGAGTCTGTTTGCTATCTAGTCCTTTTTTTTGTTTGTTTGTTTTTGTTTTGCTATCTAGTACTGTCTTTCCCACCCCTCTAGTTCATTTTATCTGTTTTATATTTTTTTAAATTTGTTTTATAGAGACAGAGAAATTGAGAGAGCAAGGGAGAGAGAGAGAGAGAGAGATGACATCTGCAGCTTCACTACTTGTGAAGCTTCCTCCACGGCAGGTGGGGACTGGGGTGTGAACCTTGGTCCTTGCGCATGTGTGCTCAACCACCAGGCTCCTCATTATTTTTTTTTTTAATCATTTATTTATTATTATATAGGGGCAGAGAAAAATTGAGAGTGGGAGGGAAAATAGAGAAAGAAAGAGACAGAGACACCTGCAGTCTTGTTTCTGTACTTGTGAAACTTTCCCCCTGCAGGTGGGGGGCTCCTCATTTTTTGATAAGTAGCTACATTACCTATATTAAAAGTAATAATAATACAATAATGCAAAATATGTTTTTCATACTTAAAAGACTTACAGTGTTGTACAAATACATCTGCTCATTATGTAAATGCATTTTTGGCTCAGGAAGGTGTCTAGTGTGTTACTACCCTTTTGTAGGTTGGCAATCATGAGCACACTGGAGCTAAAGGAAGAGAAGATGCTGGAGGTCCGGTTTGTGGGAGATGATGATGTTCTTAACCACATTCTGGACAGAGAAGGAGGTACTGAGTGGCTGTACTAGTAGAAGGTGTAGAATACTCATGGGTCCTACTACTTTGGTCTGTTTGGGGGAATGTAGCACAAGGTATTTCACCTAGTAAGGCTACAGATGAAAACTACTTGAATATTTAGTTGACGCCCTTCTAACTGTATCAAAAATAATAAAGTGTTATCTAGTGTGGAAGTCTTATTTGTGGTGATAATGTCTCATTATTACTACCATTCATAATTATTTTGATCAGTCCCAAATATTACACTTTTTGAGGGTTTAAAAAATTTTTTTTAATATTTATTTTCCTTTTTGTTGTCCTTGTTTTTATATTGTTGTAGTTATTATTGTTGTTGTTGTAGTTGTTGTTGTTGATATCATCGTTGTTAGGACAGAGAGAAATGGAGAGAGGAGGGGAACACAGAGAGGGGGAGAGAAAGACAGACACCTGCAGACCTGCTTCACCGCCTGTGAAGTGACTCCCTGCAGGTGGGGACCCAGGGGCTCAAACTGGGATCCGTACACCGGTCCTTGTGCTTTGTGCCACCTGCACTTAGCCCACTGCGCTACCGCCCGACTCCCAAAGTTATTGTCTTTAACCTAGCTATATACACTGGAAAATGGTCTGTATCATTCAAGGAGAAACCACTGAGTTTTTTTCTAGCTTTGAAGTAATAACAGAAGTAGTATGCTTTTTTTTTTCTTTTAACCAGAGCACTGCTCACCTCTGGCTAATGGATGGGCGATTGAACCTGGGACTTTGGAGCCTCAGGCATGAGGATTTGTTTGCATAACCATTATGCTATCTACCCCCTTCCCCTTTGTTTACATTTTTAAAGTGTAATATTTAGAAAGAATTTATTCTATCATATTCTGACTCTTTGAATGTTTTTATAGGAGCTAAGATGAAAAAGGAGAGACCCCAGCTTTTAGTCAACACAAAGAAGATAATCAAGAAATCAGAATGTGATGTGGAAGAAGATGAGAAGGAAGTCCTAAAAGATCAGAACTATGTGGACATTTTAGGACAAGATGTTCAAGGTACTTGTGGGATCTGGAGAGCATTCCTGCTAATAGCCAAGATTGTTTTTCAGGATACATGAAAATAGCACGATAGGGGAGTTGGGCTGTAGCGCAGCGGGTTAAGCGCAGGTGGCGCAAAGCACAAGGACCGACATAAGGATCCCGGTTCGAACCCCGGCTCCCCACCTGCAGGGGAGTCACTTCACAGGCGGTGAAGCAGGTCTGCAGGTGTCTATCTTTCTCTCCCCTTCTCTGTCTTCCCCTCCTCTCTTCATTTCTCTCTGTCCTATCCAACAACGACAACAATAATAACTACAACAATAAAACAACAAGGGCAACAAAAGGGAATAAATAAATAAAATAAATATTAAAAAAAAAGAAAATAGCACGATAGGTTTAGCAGTAGTACGCCGTATAACTTTTTTTTTTTTTTTTTTTTTTTTTACCAGAGTACTTGCTCAACTCTGGCTTATGGTGGTGTGGGGGATTGAACCTGGGTCTTGAGAGCCTCAGGCATGAAAGTCCCTTTGGATAACCATTATGCTATACCCCACCCTATATAACTATTTTTTATTGTGGTGAAAAATAAGCAAGACATAAAATTTACTATTGCCACCATTTTAAAAATATTTATTATATAAGAGTTCAATTAATACATGAGACTGAAAGAGAGAAACATCAGAATACCACTTTGGTACATGCAATGCTAGGAACAGAACAAGAATCTGAGATATGCAAGACTGAAACTTTACCCATTCAGCGATTTTTCTGAACACCAGATTCATTCATTCAGTTATTTTCTTTATTTTTAACCAGAGCACCGGTCAGCTCTGGCTTATGGTGATGCAGGAGGTTGAACTTGAGGCTTTGAAGCCTCAGGCATGAGAGTCTTTGCATAACCATTATGCTGTCTATCCCTACCCTACTTATGCATTTGTCTAGGAGAGGACTGAGGGAGAGAGAACTGGAGTGTCACTGTGGCACATGCAGTGCTGGGAACTGAACTCAGGACCTCATGCTTGAGAATCCAGTTCTGTCACTTCAGCACCACCTCTTGGGCTGCCACCATTTTGTGTGTATGTGTAGGAGGGTTAGGTCATTCATTATTTACAATGACAGAAGACCTTAGTATTGCTCAGTTCTGACTTGTGGTGCTGGGGATTGAACCTGGTACTTTGGGGTCTCGGGTATGTGAATATGCATAAGCCACTATGCTATCTCCTTGTCTTTGCATCTTTACCACTTTAAGTGTTCGGTTCAGTTGTTTTATATACATTTATAATGTTGTACTACCATCTCCATCTATCTCAGGAATTGCTTTCATCTGGTATACTGACATATTTCTCACCAGGAAAGCTCCAAGTTCGTATTTCTCACCAGGAAAGTCCCAGGTTCAGTCCCCTGTACCATCATCAGCCAGAGCTGTGTTTAAAAAAAGAGAAAAAATGGATGGCCATCTTGACTACGTATGTCCTTTTAGTCACAAGCTGAGTTATAATTCTTTTGGTTTAGTGACCATTATGAAGTAACATACCAAAATAAAAAAAAGAAGAAGAAATGAAAAGTCACTACTAGCCTTCAATAGGGCCTAGTGGGCAGGGTGTGCATTGTATTAAAAATGTCTCCATTCCCCTCTTCTCTCCTTTTCTCTCTGTCCTTTCCAACAACGACTACAACACTATAACAAGGGCAACAAAAGGGAATAAATAAATAAATAGGTAATCGGGCGGTAACACAGCAGGTTAAATGCAGGTGGCGCAAAAATGTCTCCAGTAATGACAACTGACATTTTTTAAAGCATATTGTGACTGGGACTTTGGATTGTCCATTCTGTCTCTATCAGAAAAAAGAAAAACAATGTGGCTAGAGAATGGTGGAGTAGTCAGGCAGGCAGCAAGCCTCATTGATAACTCTGGTGGAAGTAAATTGAAAGGCCAGGTGGTGGCATACTTGGTTAAGTGCACATGTTACAATGTGCAAGGACCAGTTCAAGCCCCCAGTCCCTACCTTCAAGGAGGAAATTTCACAAGTGGTGAAAAAGGTCTGCAGATGTCTCTGTCTCTCTCCCTTCCCCTTCCTCTTGGTTTCTGCCTGTCTATCCAATAAGTAAAGGTAATAAAAGAAATTAAAAAAAAAAGTTTTGTGGATAGGAAGATAATTCAACTAGTCGAACTTAGGACTTGTATGCCTGAAGCTGCTTCTTTTCTTTTTCTTTTTTTTTAAGAATAAATTTATTTATTCATGAGAAAGATAGGAGAGAGAGAAAGAACTAGCTATCACCCTGGTACATGTGCTGCCAGGAATTGAACTTGGGACCTCATGGCTGTGAGTCCAATGTTTTATCTACTGAGCCACCTCCTGGACCACACCTGAAGCTTCTAATTTAAGCCCTAGTGCTACATAGATGAGACTGGTGTTCTGTGTTTCTCCTGTGAAATTCTCCCTCTAGACCTCATATGAAATAAGTTAAGTAAAATAAATATTTGGGGGTGGAGGGCTCTGGGTGGTGGGGCACCTGGTTGAGCACACATGATATAGTTCACAGGCACCAGGGTTCAGGCCCCTGGGGTCTACCTGCAGGGAGAAAGCTTCATGAGTGGTGAAGCAGTGCTACAGGTGTCTCTCTGTCTCTGTCTTTCTCCCCCTTCCCTCTCAATTTCTGGCAGTTTCTATTTAACAAGTAAAGATGGGAGTCTGGCAGTAGCGAAGTGGGTTAAGCGCAGGTGGTGCAAAGCACAAGGGCCGGCATAAGGATTCAGGTTTGAGCCTCTGGCTCCCCACCTGCAGGGGAGTCACTTCGCAAGTGTTGAAGCAGGTCTGCAGGTGTCTTTCTCTCCTCCTTTCTGACTTCCCCTCCTCTATTTCTCACTGTCCTATACAACAATAATAACTACAACAATAAAACAACAAGGGCAACAAAAGGAATGCATAAATATTAAAAAATAATAAGTAAAGAATTAAATTAATAAAAAAATACACATTTTTAAGAAACTAAAAGTTAGTAGTATTATATAGAATCCTCTTGTCTAGTACCAGTGTTAGTTGGTCATTCAAAATATAGCAAAGAATTCATCAAGATAATTTATATACTGTAAACATTTGACTTTTATATAAATAGCATATGTTCACATATGTGTATGTGGAACAGAATCTCTTTGAGCGTAAGTTTTCCATTAGTCATCTAGTTGAACATCCTAACCTTTTAGTTTGGGTTAGTTTTTTACAGTATATCAATAATGCATCACCTAGAATTTCCAGTTTCACTTCCTTCTGGTAGGTTGATCTTTACAAAATTCTGCAATCTGAAAGTAGTGTTCATTTACGTTATTTCCAGGTTTTCTCTTGAATATATATATATATTTTTTACCAGAGCACTGCTCAGCTCTGGCTTATGGTGGTGCGGGGGATTGAAACTGGGACTTTGAAACCTCAGGCATGAGAGTCTGTTTGCCTAACCATTATGCTATCTACCCCTGCCCCTCTTGAATCTTTTATGATTTCTCATCCATACATAATTTTAAACCGACTGCTCTAGTTAGTAACTTTAAGTCTTTCAAATGCTTATATAGAAACTACTTTTGATAAATTTATAATTCATATTTTGCTTATATACAAAATCTTTCTTTTGTAGTAGCAAGTTCTCCAAAACTTATTTTCTTTTTTTTAAAGATTTTAAAAAATATTTATCTATTCCTTTTTGTTGCCCTTGTTGTTTTATTGTTGTAATTATTATTATTGATGATGTTGTCATTATTGGATACTATAGAGAGAACTGGAGAGAGGAGGGGAAGACAGAGAGGGGGAGAGAAAGATAGACACCTGCAGACCTGCTTTACTGCCTGTGAAGGGACTCCCCTGCAGGTGGGGAGCCGGGGGCTCGAACCGGGATCCTTACTCTGGTCCTTGCATTTGTGCCATCTGCGCTTAACCTTTTGCGCTACTGCCGGACTCCTGCAACACTTATTTTCTTAAATATTTATTTATTCTCTTTTGTTGCCCTTGTTTTTTATTGTTGTAGTTACTATTGTTGTCGTTGTTGCATAGGACAGAGAAAAATGGAAATAGGAGGGGAAGACAGAGGGGGAGAGAAAGACAACTGCAGACCTGCTTCACCGCTGTGAAGCGACTCTCCTGCAGGTGGGGAGATGGGGGCTCGACCCGGCATCCTTATACCGGTCCTTGCACTTTGCGCCACGCGCTTAACTCGTTGCACTACTGCCTGACTGCCCAAAACTTATTTTCTATGCTTCAAAGGAAATGTTTTTAAGTCTGTTGCGTATTTTAAGAGATTTAATGTATAAGTATGTATCATTAAACTGTATTGGATATTGAAAGGTAAAAATTAAAGGTATTTTTCAATTATTTATCTTTTTTCCTGATAATTAGCTTTTTTTCCCCTAAAGGTATGTTTTCTCTTTTAGAATCTTTGAAAAATGGCTGTGCTGTAGACGGTGGGAGTAAAGTGTACACATTTCAGAACAGAAAGCACTCTGAGAAGATGGCTAAACTAGGTAGGTGCTGTTCTGGTACCTGCACTCACCACGTTTCCTGAGAAGGTGTCAGACCATCTCCCACAGCTCCTGCCCACTGTATTCCCTGCAAAAAACGATTCTGGCTTAGCAAAATTGCTAGCTTCACTTTTTTTTTTCTTTTGTCTCCAGGATTATTGCTGGGGCTCGGTGCCTGCGCTAGGACTCCACTGTTTCTGGAGGCCATTTTTCTCCTTTTGTTGACCTTGTTGTTTATTATTGTTGTTGTTATTATAGTCATTATTGTATAGGACAGAGAGAAATGGAGAGAGGAGGGGAAGACAGAGGGGGAGCGAAAGACAGACACACCTGCAGACCTGCTTCACTGCTTGTGAAGCGACTCCCTTGCAGGTGGGTATCTGAGGGCTTGAAGCAGAATCCTTATGCCAGTCCTTGCACTTTGTACCATGTGCTCTTAACCCACTGCGCTACCACCTGGCCCCAGTTCCTAGCTTCTTTAAACGAGCTTTCTTTCTTTTTTTTTAAATTTTTTATTATTTATTTATATATTTATTCCTTTTTGTTGCCTTTTTTTTTTTTTTACTATTGTTGGTATTGATGTCGTTGTTGTTGGATAGGACAGAGAGAAATGGAGACAGGAGGAGAAGACAGAGGGGGAGAGAAAGATAGACACCTGCAGACCTGCTTCACCGCATGTGAAGAGACTCCCCTGCAGGTGGGGAGCCGGGGGCTGGAACCTGGATCCTTAATGCCGGTCCTTGAGCTTTGTGCCACCTACGCTTAACCTACTGCGCCACCGCCCAGCTCCCTAATCGAGCTTTCTTTATTATGCTTACATGTCTTCTGTTGGCAGTTAATGTTATAAAATTCTCATAATAGGGAAACTATGTTAAGTAACTTTACAGATATATTCAAATTTATTGAGTAATAGTTTTTACATTGTAGCTGGCAAGATAACCCAGTTGGGAAGGTACCTGCTTTGCAGTGCATGTGACCCAGGTTCAAGCCCAGGACTGTTGCCCCTTCCCTGAACACACGTATGCACACACATTACCACACTGAGGGACACTTTGGTCCTGATCTTTTGGTTCTTTGGTAGAGGTCCTTACCTCTCTTCCTCTTTCTTTTTTTTTTTTAATTTCTTTATTGGGGAATTAATGTTTTACATTCAACAGTAAATACAATAGTTTACAAATGCATAATTCCCCAGTTTCCCATATAACAATACAATCCCCACTAGGTCTTCTGTCATCCATGGACCTGTATTCTCCCCACCCACCACCCCAGAGTCTTTTACTTTGTTGCGATACGCCAATTCCATTTCAGGTTCTACTTGTGTGTGTGTGTGTGTGTGTGTGTGTGTGTGTTTTCTGATCTTGTTTTTCAACTTCTGCCTGAGAGTGAGATCATCCCATATTCATCCTTCTCTTTTTGATTTATTTCACTTAACATGAATTTTTCAAGGTCCATCCAAGATTGGCTAAAAACGGTAAAGTCACCATTTTTTACAGCTGAGTAGTAGTCCATTGTGTATATATACCACAACTTGCTCAGCCACTCATCTGTTGTTGGACACCTGGGTTGCTTCCAGGTTTTGGCTATTACAAATTGTGCTACCAAGAACATATGTGTACACAGATCTTTTTGGATGGATGTGTTGGGTTCCTAATTAGGATCTATCCCCAGGAGAGGAATTGCAGGATCATAGGGTAGGTCCATTTCTAGCCTTCTGAGAGTTCTCCAGACTGTTCTCCACAGAGGTTGGACCAATTTACATTCCCACCAGCAGTGTAGGAGGGTTCCTTTGACCCCACACCCTCTCCAGCATTTGCTACTGTTACCTTTTCTGATTTATGACATTCTCACAGGAGAATGAACTGGTATCTCATTGTTGTCTTTATTTGCATTTCTCTGACAATCAGAGACTTCGAGCATTTTTTCATGTATTTCTCGGCCTTTTGGATCTCTTCTGTGGTGAATATTCTGTCCATGTCTTCCCCCCCCCACCCCCGTTTTTGGATGGGGTTATTTATTGTCTTGTTGTTGAGTTTGGCAAGCTCTTTATATATGTTGGTTATTAAACTCTTATCTGATGTATGGCATGTAAAGATATCCCATTCTGTGAGGGGTCTCTTGGTTTGGGTAGTGGTTTCTTTTGCTGTGAAGAAGCTTTTTAACTTGATGTAGTCCCTTAAGTGTATACTTGCCTTAGTCTTCTTTGTAATTGGATTCGTTTCATTGAAGATGTCTTGAAAATTTATGCGGAAAAGAGTCCTACCAATATTTTCTTCTAAGTATCTGATAGTTTGTGGTCTAACATCCAAGTCCTTGATCCACTTGGAATTTACTTTTTCATTTGGTGAAATATAGTGGTTCAGCTTCATTCTTCTGCATGTTTCAACCCATTGTTTCCAATACCATTTATTGAAGAGACTCTGCTTTCCCCGTGTAATAGTCTGGGCCCCTTTGTCAAAGATTAGATGTCCATAGGTGTGGGGGCTCACTTCTGGGCTCTCAATTCTATTCCACTGGTCAGTGTGTCTATTCATGTTCCAGTACCAAGCAGTTTTGATGACAATGGCCCTATAATACAATTTGAGATCTGATCTGGGAGTGTGACGCCTCCAGTTCTGTTCTTTTTTCTCAAGATTGTTTTGGCAATTCTAGGTCTTTTCTGGTTCCAGATAAACATTTGTAGCATTTGTTCTATTCTCCTAAAAAATGTGCTTGGGATCTTGATGGGGATAGCATTAAATTTGTAGATGGCTCTGGGTAGTATATTCATTTTGATGATGTTAATTCTACCAACCCATGAACATGGAATATCTCTCCACTTCTTTGTGTCTTTTTCAATTTCCTTGAGTAGTGACTCATAATTTTCAGTATACAAGTCTTTCACTTCTTTGGTTAGGTTTACTCCTAGATATTTTATTGTTTTAGTTGCTATAGTAAAAGGAATTGATTTCT
Source organism: Erinaceus europaeus (assembly GCF_950295315.1). Lineage (NCBI taxonomy): Eukaryota > Metazoa > Chordata > Mammalia > Eulipotyphla > Erinaceidae > Erinaceus > Erinaceus europaeus. The sequence continues at coordinate 33,786,246 of NC_080168.1, forward strand.
GGATTTCAATTTCCTCTAACTTAGTGTTTGCATAGAGGAATGCCACTGACTTTTGAGTGTTAATTTTGTAGCCTGACACCTTACTGTATTGCCTGATGATTTCCAAAAGCTTCTTGCTGGATTCCTTAGGTTTTTCCATGTATACTATCATGTCATCTGCAAATAGGGAGAGTTTGACTTCTTGTCTTCCGATCTGTTTTCCTTTAATTCCTTGCTCCTGCCTCATTGCTATGGCAAGAACTTCCAACACTATGTTGAATAGTAATGGTGATAGTGGGCAGCCCTGTCTAGTACCTGATCTGAGTGGAAATGCTTCCAGTTTTTCACCAGTGAGTATGATGTTGGCTATAGGTTTGCTATATATAGACTCCACTATCTTCAGAAATTTTCCATCTATTCCCATTTTTTGTAGTGTTTTGATCATAAAGGGATGTTGTATTTTGTCAAAGTCTTTCTCTGCATCTATTGATATGACCATGTGGTTTTTGGTCTTGCTTTTGTTGATGTGGTGGATCACATTGATTGATTTACGTATATTAAACCAACCTTGCATGCCTGGGATAAACCCCACTTGGTCATCGTTAAAGAGCGAAATCAAACCACCATCCACTGCAAGGAAGCAAAAGATGTTTATTTACAAATTGCAATCCAGCTGAGTGGTGACTGATGTTAGTCTACCAAGCTCGACCCTGAACAAAGCTCAAACCATACAATTTATAGGAATTCAGACTACACTCAGGAAGGGGGAACACATCACCTTATCAGCCTATATCCAATCATTTTAAACTTAGCAAAAGCCTGATCTATTCAGAGCAAAGCACAGGCTAGTTCTAAACATCACACCAGACCAATAGGTCCTGGCCAAAGTGGGGGTCACCACATTCTTTTGCTCTCTGTTGGGACCACCCGGGCATCTGTTTGCAATTTATCAGGCCATCTGTTTTAACTATCTGGTAACAGTATTCCTATGCAGAGATCATAAGGAGGCCTGTCCGCTGCAGGGTCTGTCAAAATAATTGATGGCCTTCATTGTTTAGGTTCTGTAGGGGGAAAAGGGCAAGGAATTTTCCACCTCACTGGGCAGGAGGGCAAAAAGCAACTATATTTAAACTATTCTTAAAACTCAAACTCAAAAAGCAACTATACTTATAACTATTCTAGAGTTACTGCCTCTAACAGTTATGATGAACAGTCTTTTTAATATACTGCTGTATCCAGTTGGCTAGAATTTTGTTCAGTATTTTAGCATCTATGTTCATCAGAGATATTGGTCTGTAGTTTTCTTTTTTGGTTGTGTCCCTGTCTGCTTTTGGTATCAGAGTGATGCTGGCTTCATAGAAGCTGGCAGGGAGTATTCCAGTGTCTTCAATCTTCTGGAAGACTTTTAAATGTAGAGGTATTAGTTCTTCTTTGAAGGTTTTGTAGAATTCATTTGTAAAACCATCTGGCCCAGGACTTTTATTTTCAGGGAGATTTTTGATAACTGTTTCAATTTCATTAGCTGTGATGGGCCTGTTCATGTTATCCACTTCCTCTTTACTTAGCTTTGGAAGTTGGTAGGTATCTAGGAAATCGTCCATTTCTTCCAGGTTCTCTAGCTTGGTGGCATATAGTTGTTCATAGAAGCCTCGCATGATATGTTGAATTTCTGTGGTGTCTGTTGTGATATCTCCTCTTTCATTTAGTATCCAATTTATTTGGGTCTTCTCCCTTTTTTGTTTTGTTAGTCTGGCTAAAGGTCTGTCGATTTTGTTTACTCTTTCGAAAAACCAACATTTACTTTTGTTGATCTTTTGTATTGTTTTCTTATTCTCTATGTTATTTATTTCTGCCCTAACTTTAGTGATTTCTGTCCTTCTGGTTGCTTTAGGGTTCCTTTGTTCTTCTTCTAGGTCTTTAAGATGTGCAATCAGGCTGTTTATTTGTGCTTTTTCTTGTTTCCTAATGTGTGATTGTATGGCTATGAACTTCTCTCTCAGTACTGCCTTAGCTGTGTCCCAAATATTTTGATAGCTTGTGTCTTCATTTTCATTGAACTCTTGAAAAATTTTGATTTCTTCCTTGATTTCCTCTTTGACCCAGAGGCTGTTAAGAAGTGTACTGTTGGGGGTCGGGCGGTGGCCCAGTGGGTTAAGCACATGTGGTGCAAAGTGCAGGGACCGGCGTAAGGATCCCGGTTCGAGCCCCCGGCTCCCCACCTGCAGGGGAGTCGCTTCACAGGCATTGAAGCAGGTCTGCAGGTGTCTATCTTTCTCTCCCCTTCTCTGTCTTCCCCTCCTCTCTCCATTTCTCTCTGTCCTATCCAACAACGAATTGCGTCAACAAGGGCAATAATAATAATCACAACGAAGCTACAACAAGGGCAACAAAAGGGGGGGGAAAATGGCCTCCAGGAGCGGTGGATTCATGGTGCAGGCACCAAGCCCAGCAATAACCCTGGAGGAGGAAAAAAAAAAAAAAAAGAAATTACACATGTATGATCTCTTTTATCTGTTGACAGCTTCTGAACTAGCAAAAACACCGAGGAAAAATGCTTCGTTCAATGTGAAGAGTGATCCTGAATTGATGACAAACGTTCCTCAAAGTAGCAAGGGTGAGAGTTCAACCTCAGTGCTTTGACGACAGTGCTTACTGGTGTTTAAATGTATTTTTATATTTCCTTCTTTTCTTTTTTTAAATTTTTTACTTATAAAAAGGAAACATTGACAAAACCATAGGAAAAGAGGGGTACAACTTCGCACAATTCCCACCACCCTCCATCTCCCATCCCCTCCCCTGATAGCTTTCTTTTCTTTTTTTTTCTTCCCTCCAGGGTTATTGCTGGGCTCGGTGCCTGCACCATGAATCCACCGCTCCTGGAGGCCATTTTTTCCCCCTTTTGTTGCCCTTGTTGTAGCTTCGTTGTGGTTATTATTATTGCCATTGTTGACGCAATTCGTTGTTGGATAGGACAGAGAGAAATGGAGAGAGGAGGGGGAGACAGAGAGGAGGAGAGAAAGATAGACACCTGCAGACCTGCTTCACCGCCAGTGAAGCGACTCCCCTGCAGGTGGGGAGCCGGGGGCTCGAACCGGGATCCTTATGCCGGTCTCTGCGCTTTGCGCCACATGCACTTAACTCACTGCGCCACCGCCTGACACACCCCCCCCCCCCCCAGCTTTCTTATTCTTTAACCCTCTGGGAGTATGGACCCAAGGTCATTGTGGGATGCAGAAGGTGGAAGGTCTGACTTCTGTAATTGCTTCCCCACTGAACATGGGCTTAAACTGGTCGATCCATATTCCCAGCCTGTCTTTCTCTTTCCCTAGTGGGGAAGGGCACATTGGTAGGGTCGTCTGTTCAGGGAAGTCTGGTCAGCATCATGCTAGCATCTGGAACCTGGTAACTGAAAAGAGAGTTAACATACAAAGCCAAACAAATTGTTGAACAATCATGGACCTAAAGGCTGGAATAGTGCAGATGAAGTGTTGGGTGAGTCCTCCATTTTGTAGATAGCTACTAGGCATATTTTAGTTATATTTCAAAGGACCTGTAGCTATACTAGTGTGTTTTTGTGTGTGTGGGGGGGTTGTTTTGTTTTGTTTTTGCCTGAGCCTGAAATCTGATATGCAGGTGGATCCTAATTATTGCCTGGGGAGATGATGTCATGGCTGGGATAAGGACCAGAAACCTGGATCAGGGAAGAGAGTATCTCCCTAATATGAGAAAGGGGTAAAAATATTGTTGACTGTAAACCCCATTGATTTGATGTGATCTGGGATTAGCTTAGGAGTCTGTGTGACCTCTGCATCCCTGTAGATCTGAGCTCACATTCTGTGGTCATGAGTAGGAACATTCCAAGCTGCCCCAGTATCGACCCATCTTCCTCAGGTGTGGCATAGAGTATGTTGTCCATCTTCCCTTCGGAGGATGGACCATCCTCTACCATTGTTGATCCAAGTTGAGGGCAAGGTCCTATGGGAGCCCACAAGGGGATCTATTGTGTTGTTCCTGATAGACATGACCCGTAACAATGGAGAGAGGGATTTATTAGAGTTCTAGGCCCATCAGGTCTGTTTGGGAATCTCAGGACTCCACGATTAGGGCCTCAACTGGTAGAATGGCCTGATAGTGACTAAAGAATCATTGTTAAAGTATGCCAGTCTCTTGCCCTTATTCAGCTTTTGCAGTCCTTGCTTTGATAAGGTTAGCTTTGGAGTGAGTGAGAGAACTATAATAGGAAGTAGGTGAGGAGGGTATCAAGTCTAAGCAGACACTATTTCATTATGAACTTGATACTGACTCACTACAGACTATTGTGTATTTTTGCTTTCAGGTATATATTTTGCCCTAATTTATGGATACATGTAAACATACGCTCTATCTTATGGGACCTGGCCTATATCTAGGTTTTGGGACTTTGTTAGGAAATGAACCTCCTGGAATGGAATTAGAGAATACCATGAAAGGAAAGGTCTCACCCAATTGATGAGGGTGTACACAGTCTGAGGTGAAGCAGGCTGAGATGGTACTTGTTGCATTGATTAGGTTGGAATCAGCGGATGCAATATCATTTGGTATGACTTGAGAGAAGCATGCAGCAAAGTGAGCCCCACCCCAGAGGTTCCAGGATTGGGAGAAACATAGGCTCTATAGAGGAAGTGGGAGATTCCTGTTGTCTTAGGGTTTAAGAAAACAATAGATAGTTATTGCAATAATCACATTGTTTGGCAATTGGGTTAACTTTGAAAAATCCCATTGTCAGGATTTGCCGTATCATACACACCATCACCATATTTCTTGTCCTTTGACATTATTTGCATATAGCTATGCCACCGGTTGCCCCTTCATGCCCCCGCCCCATGAAGCTGAACATCCACCCTCGCCCTCCACCCAGGGTTTTTACTTTGGTGCCCTACTATATTTCCTTTTTTGAGAACTCAGTCAATAAATTGTAAGCAATACTTCAGTCTATGTCCCTTAGTCTAGTCATGTTTAGTTACTAATGAAATGGTATAATCTGTGCTTTATAGTAAATCAATTTTAATGAGAGACAGAGAGACTAGCATTCTGCTCAGCTCTGGTTTAAGGTGGTGTTGCTGGGGACTGAGCCTCAGGCTTGACGGTCTTATGCATAACCATCAGGCTGTTTCCTCAGCAAAGTGACAAAGCCAACTAGAAACAAATGAAGCCACTTGAAAATTCAATCTGTGGTAACTTTTCAGTAGAAACTATAACTTTTGCTTTTGATGAAACTAAACTGATGCAAAGTGAGGCACCAGCAGCAGGAGTGACTGTCTGTCTCATTTTTCAGGGCAGTCTGCTTCAGAAGAAGTCCAGTCAAAGGTAAGCAACTGACCTGGGGGAAAAATCCTAGTGCTACAATGAGAGACACAGTTAAGAACGTCCATTTGTCTCTCTTATCTGTATGACGCTGTTGACTGGCTACGGAAGAAGGGCAAACGCTAGAAGAAAAAGAAGAAGAATGACACTTTATATAGTCTGCTAGTTAAATACCTGTTTCCAGAGTGTTGAGTGACTGACTGTGTTCACCTAGTCGAAAGGAAAAAACTTGGGAAATGAAGCTAAGTCTTTTTGCTTTTTTAGAGTCAGAACTCTTTGTGGATATTTTCAGTTTAGTACAGTTGTCCTGGAAATGTAGGCTGGCTTTGTTTTGTTTAGTTTATAGTGATCGTGTGTGTGTGTGGGGGGGGAGGGGTTGGCCACAAGATTGTTAGATCCCTAAACCTGTCCTCCTGCAATTTACATTTGAAAACTAAATTGGCATTAGAAAACTCATTCCAGAGACTCTTGAAAGGAATTGGCAATTTTTATTCTTTTTGTTTGTTTGTAGTGGTTTGTTGTTATTGTTGTTGTTGTTTGTTTTCATTATGCTTTGTTAAGTATCTCTTCTAGATGTGTGCAAGTCCCAGTGGTCATAGATAAAATCTAAGAGATTTAATATGCAAGTGGTAGTGTGTCCAAGTCTTGTTAGTAATGGGTATAGACATGCTTGGACTTGTCTAAGGAGCCCATAGACGATGTTATTGTAGGTACTCAGGGCCATGCTTACGGCTTCAGCAGGAGCCTTGTCCTATTTAGATAAATCCACTTGTGTGATCAGGCGTGTCAGAGCCTCGTTTCCACTGTATTGTATCTTGTATATTGTATCACTATGAAAGAGCAAAACTCATTCACATAGTGTAACCAATAACTTAGCTATATTAGTATAACTGGCCAACTTTCTAGATTCAAGGACAAGTTAACACATAAATAATATATAGATTTTTATGTGAAAAAAAGGGGAAGAAAGGGAGAGACGGAAAAAAGAAGGAAAGGGAAACTAATGCTTGCCACAAATAGGGTCGGGGTTTTCTTTTACTAAATATTAACATTAAAAATATGAGTGTGAATTTGGTCCCTGCTTGCTGAAATTCTAAGAAGGTACTTTGCTACATGATATATTTTTTTAAAATATTTATTTATTTATTTATAAGGTGGGAGGAGAGAAAGAACCAGACTCTGGTACATGTGCTGCTGGGGATTGAACTCATGACCTCATGCTTGAAACACAGACTGATCTGGGGGCCTCATACATACAGCTCAAGCATCTGAGTTCAAGCTCCCAGTTCTCACTGCAGGGGAGAAGCAGTGCTACAGGTCTCTTTCTCTATCTCTACCCCACCTCCTTCCCTCTCTTTCCCTCTTTCCTCTTGGTTTCTATTAAAAAAATATAAAAAAAGGCCTCAGTGATAGATAACCATGGCAACAATTAAAAAAAAAAGAAGTCCAAAATAATATATATACTCATGGTTTTTCTGTACACAGTATAAGTACCTACATACTTTACATATATCTAGAATACAGCTTTTAGAATCACTCTAAAAATCCATTGTAATTTATTATATTTCCCCCAACAAATTCATCTGTTATTCATTGCCTTCTAGAAATAAGTTCATCTCATTCCAGTGTCTATTGCAAATAAATTGTTTTTTCTTTCTAACCTTTTCTACTTAGATCAGTCATTAATGACCATGTTGCCATTTTTTTACTATTTAAACTATAACTTTTTTTTTTTAAAACAGAACAATGACAGAAATGAACTTACGTCAACAGTACCTTATGGTTTAAGGAAAAGATTAATAGGTATGTATTATGTTTTACACTGAGAGACACCAGTAGCTCTGCTTCACCATTTGTGAAGCTTTCCACTGCAGGTGGAGACTGGGGGCTCGAACCCAGGTCCATGTGCACTGTGGCAGGTATCAGGCTGAGCTTCATTGACAGGAGACAGACGACCCGGGACTCATGGTTGAGCTGTAGGCAGTATCTCTTTATTCATGCAGGACGCAGCACAATCGGCTTAAGCCGAGCTAAGCTAAACTAAACTAAAAACTACAATCTTGTCCTTATAAATATACTAGCCCAGTAGGGTGGGAACAGGATGCGATGCAGAGAGGGTGGCGAGAAAAGTGACTGGTGAAAATCAGGGTATGACAAGGAGAGGGGGCGGAGCAGGTAAAAAAAGAATTCTACTGCTGAACCACCAATGCCCTGGAGGGAGGGTGGTGCTTGTTAACAGTGGTTATGTAAATAGATGAAGTGGTTATGTAAATAGAATAGTGTTAAGCAGGGGGGATTTAAACCAAATGAAACAGAAGGGGTTTTTAAAAGCATACCAACAGGCAGGTGTATTCAACCAGGTACGCCACCACCTGACCCCTCCATGTTTTATCTTCTACTTACCCTCCCCACCCCATGACTCTTTTAATAAGTGCTAGGGAAAAAAATTAAAAAGTTTCCAAGTAGGGGGCCAGGTGGTTGCGCAGCGGGTTAAGTGCACATGGTGCAGAGCGCAAGGAATGGCATAAGAATCCCCGTTCGAGTCCCCGGCTCCCCACCTGCAGGAGAGTCATTTCACAGGTGGTGAAGCAGGTCTGCAGGTGTTTATCTTTCTCTCCCGCTCTCTGTCTGCCCCTCTTCTCTGTGTCCTATCCAATAACAACAGCAGTGACAATAATAACTACAACAAGGGCAACAAGAGCAACAAAAATGGGAAAAAATGGCCTCCAGGAGGAGTGGATTTGTAATGCTGGTACCAAGCCCCATCGATATTTCTGGAGGCAAAGAAAAAAAAAGTTCCCAAGTGAATATATTAAAATATATGTATGTATAACATGATGTGACATGTAAATACAGGGAAACAGTGCCTTCTGCCACACTTAAAAATTTTTTTTTTTTGTAAATAGAGAAGCAGAGAGAGAATCAGAGTATCATTGGCACATGGGATGCCAGGGCTCAGACTCAGGACCTCCTGCTTGAGGGTCCAGTACTGCATCTGCTACAACTTCCTGGCCTCCCTCTGTCTCCTTGACCCTATAGATCCACTATGGGTAGCAGTGGATGCGAATTTCAACTGGCTCAGCTATACATTTTCCCACAGAACTGTTTTGACTGTTAATAGTGCTGGAATTGAACCTGGGACCTCTCACATGCAAGTCTTATACACTACCACTGCATATCTCCCCACTCTGAAAAGTTCCTTTTCTCTATTTTTTTTTTCTCTGCCACCAGGGTTATTGCTGGAGCCTGCACCATGAATCCCCTGCTCCTGGAGGTCATTTTTTCCCATTTTTGTTGCCATTGCTGTTGTTGTTGGATAAGACAGAGAGAAATTGAGAGAGGAAGGGAAAGATAGACACCTACAGACCTGTTTCACCACTTGTGAGGTGACTCACCTGCAGGTGGGGAGCCAGGGGCTCAAACTGGGATCCTTATGCCAGTCCTTGTGCTTTATGCCATGTGTGCTTAACCCACTGCGCTACTGCCTGGCCCCTTCTTATTTGACTCTTAAGTAGTAGTTGTCATTTATTGAATGCTCTCTTAGTTAGGAGGGTATTTTCTGTGGGCAGTAATGAAAATTTTTATAATAGTGGTTTAAGACAGGCATATACAGGTCCATGGTTGATGTAGTGACAGTGTCACAAAGAGCCCAAATTCTTCTTTTGCTATCATCAGTTTTCAGCTTTAGGTTTCAGACTTCATAGTGCAGAAATTCTTCATCAAAGAGGAAAGGCTTTCCCAGCAGCCAGTAAAGCTCGCAGACACACTAGCAGAGGAGGCTGGGAAAACATGTGTCTGGCAAAAACAGGCACCACGACTGTTTCTCACTTAAGATGGGGCACATTGCCTCGTTATTCAGAATGGAGTTCTCCTGGCAGGGAAGAAAGAAAAGGAATGGTTTTCGTATGATTGGCAGTTTCTGCCACATACCATATACCAAAATTGTTAGATGCTTTGCATACATTTCAACATGATCTTATAAAAGTAAACATTTTGGGGGCCAGGCGGTAGGGCAGTGGGTTAAGCGCACATGGGGCAAAGCACAAGAACGGGCGTAAGGATCCCGGTTCGAGCCCCCGGCTCCCCACCTGCAAGGGAGTCGCCTCACAAACAGTGAAGCAGGTCTGCAGGTGTCTATCTTTCTCTCCCCCTCTGTCTTCCCCATCTCTCTTGATTTCTCTCTGTCCTATCCAACAATGACAGTAATAACAACAACAATAAACAACAAGGGCGACAAAAGGGGAAAAATGGCTTTCAAAGCAGTGGATTCATAGTGCATACACTGACCCCAGCAATAACTCTGGAGGCAAAAAAAAAAAAAGGTAGACTTTTTTCTTTTTTATTTATTTACTCCCTTTTGTTGCCCTTGTTGTTTTATTGTTATAGTTAGTATTGTTGTTATTGATGTCGTTGTTGGATAGGACAGAGAGAAATCGAGAGAGGCGGAGACGACAGAGAGGGGGAAAGAAAGACACCTGCAGACCTGCTTCACCACTTGTGAAGCGCCTCCCCTGCAGGTGAGGAGCTGGAGGCTTGAACTGGGATCCTTATGCCAATCCTTCCGCTTTGTGCCACGTGGACTTAATCTGCTGCGCTACCACCTAACTCCCTAGACTTTTTATTCTTAAAGATAGAATCATAGAGTGAAAGAGGCCACGGCATCAGAGCTCTGCCAGTGTGGACCCACTTTGACCTGGGCTGCTGCACACTACCTAAGTGAGCTATTTCACTGGCTCTGAAAGTGGACAGTTTTTAAAAATCTGTTAGGGGAGGGGTGGTAACATACCAGGTAGAGCACACAGGTGAGCACGTGCAAGAAGGTGTTCGGGCCTCTGGTTCCCACTCGAAGGGGGAAGCTTCCTGAGCAGTGGAACAGTGCTGCAGCTGTCTCTCTCCTTCCCTTTCTTTTCTTTTTCTTGACTTGATAGAGACTAAGAAAAATAGAGAGGAGGAGGGTAAAGAGAGGGAAATAGTGGTGGCACCAAGCCCCAACAAGAACCTTGATGACCAGAAAAATAAAAATTATTAACATGAGGGGGGGCCAGGTGGTAGCACACTTGGTTGAGTGCACACGGTACAGTGCACAAGCCCCCACGTTCGAACCTCTGGTCCCCACCTACACAGGGGAAGCTTAACAAGTGGTGAAACAGCACTGCAAGTTTCTCTCTCCCTCTCTATCACCACCTTCCCTCTCAATTTCTGACTGTCTCTGCCCAATAAATAAATAAATATATATTTTTTAATTATTAACATGAAAGAGAGAATGAGAATGCCAGGGCATCCCTCTGGCACAGGTGTGATGCTAGGGATTGAACTTGGGACCCCATGCTTGTAGGTACAGGACGCTGGATACTAGACTACTTCCCAGGCTACAAAATAGTCTTTTTTTTTTTTTTTTGCCCCCAGGGTTGTTGCTGGGGCTCAGTGCCTGCACCAGAATCCACTGCTCCTGGAGGCTATTTTTTCCCTTTTGTTGTCCTTGTTGTTTATCATTATTGTTGTTGTTATTATTGTTGTCATTGTTGGATAGGACAGAGAGAACAGGGAAGAAAGGACAGAGAGGGGGAGAGAAAGACATACCTGCAGACCTGCTTCACCACTTGTGAAGTGACCCCCTGCAGGTGGAGAGCTGAGGCTGGAACCAGGATCCTTGTACTTCACGCCACGTGCATTTAACCCGCTGTGCTATCTCCTGGTTCCCAGAATAGTCATTCTTAATCTCAGTTGATAAATGAGGAAACTAATGTTGAGAAAAATAGTATCTAGCTGCAGCTTCTGCAAAAGCTGACATCAGGCTCTCTTCTGCAGAGTTCATGCTCACAATGCCTTTTGTTAAACTTCTAATATCTCCTACTTGCCTTTTTTTTTTCACAGTTGCCAGATCTCATACTGACAGTGAAAGTGAATATTCTGCTTCCGACTCAGAGGATGATGATGGGGGGACAGAGGAACATGACGAGGACGTCAGGGAAGTCACACTGGGCCCAAAGAGTCAGACTCAGAACAGAGTGGCCTCAGCTCCCATTTCCAAAGGAGTACCTTGTAAGAAAATGAAAAGAGATAAAACAGTAAGTCAAGGAGCTGGGTGCTAGCTCCCTCAATAGAGCACCTGAGCTGCCATCCACTAGGGTCCCCTCCAAGCCCCGCCACTGCCATGAGAGTGGGCTGAACAAGCGGTGGAGCCGTGCTACAGATGTCTGTTCTCTCGGTCTCCCTCTCCCTCTTTCAGGAATGAAAAGTCAGCCCAGGAATTGTGAAAGCAAACAGATGTGAGACCCCAGTGTCACAACAAAGGAAAGGAAGGGGAGGGGTGGAGTGGGGAGAAAAACAGTGAAAAGAGAAGCTTTAACTTCAAGTGAAATTTGTTACATCTCAATGATGAGCAATCCTAAGATACCCAAATGGAAGGGTCATCATAACAGCTTTTTCTTCAGTTTCCTGCATTTTCTCCATCTTTTACATAAACTCCTATGTCTTTTTTCTAGCCATTGTCCCCTGACTTGTCTGCATGTCTGTTTATCAGTGCCGATGTATGTACTAAAGGCGGCATCTTGGCTGTATAGTTTGCTAGTGGTCAGCTGGTAGAGCACAGGACTTAACCTATATGAGTCTAGGAGTTTGATAGCAAGCACTGCAAACACCAGAGTGGAGCAGTGCTCTGGTCTTTCTGTGGATAAATAAATAAATCCTTTAAAAAAGAAATAGTTTTGGGTCAGGTTGTAGCATAGCAGGTTAAGCGCACATGGTGCAAAGCGCAAGGACCTGTATAAAGATCCCGGCTCCCCACCTGCAGGGGGGTGGCTTCATGAGTGGTGAAACAGGTCTGCAGGTGTCTTATCTTTCTCTCCCCTTCTCTGTCTTCCCCTCCTCTCGCCATTTCTCTCTGTCCTATCCAACAACAACAGCAATGACAACAATAATAATAACGACAACAACAAGGGCAACAAAATGGGAAAAATGGCCTCCAGGAGCACTGGATTCGTAGTGCCGAGCCCCAGCAATAACGCTGGAGGCAAAAGAAATAGTTTTGGTTTTGAAATACTTGATATATTTGAGTTTAGATAAGGCTAAGTGTCCACATTGAGTTATTCAAAAGAATGGTGGAAAAATATATATTTATTTATTTTTACCTTTGTTGCCTATGTTTTTGTTGTTGTTACTGATGTTGTCGTTAGATAGGACAGAGAGAAATGGAAAGAGTAGGGGCTGGGTGGTGGTGCACCTGGTTGAGCGCACGTATTACAATGTGCAAGGACCCAGGTTCAAGCCCCCCGGTTCCCACCTGCAGAAGGAAAGCTTTGCGAGTGGTAAAGCAGTGCTGCAGGTGTCTCTCTGTCTCTCTCCCTCTCTATCACCCTCTTGATTTCTGTCTATCCAGTAAATAAGATATAAAAAAAGGAAAGAAAAGGAATGGAGAGAGGAGGGAAAGAGATAGAGGGGTTGAGAAAGATAGACACCTTCAGACCTGCTTCACCACTTGTAAAGCGACTCCCCTGCAGGTGGGGAGCCGAAGGCTTGAACTGGGATCCTTAACGCCAGTTCTTGTGCTTTGTGCCATGTGCCCATAACCCGCTGTGCTACTGCCCGACCCCCTGGAAATTATATTTTGGAACATCATAATTGATTTTGAAAATGGACTGTTTCAACTTAGTCATTCCTTTAACTTTTATGATTCTAAAAGTTCATAGCTTCATTACTGAGTTTAAATTCTCTTGGTCCTTAATCTTTGCTATTGCTTTAAAAAGGAGATACGTATTACCAAATAATGAATTTCATAGTTCTGATTTATAAAATCTGACACTAAGAACTGATTTTGCTTTCCCCATTTTCAGAATGACTTGGTAGAAGAATATTTTGAAGCTCATAGCAGTTCAAAAGTTTTAACCTCTGATAGAACACTACAGAAACTAAAGAGAGCTAAACTGGATCAGGTATGTTGCAAAGAATATTATCTTTTACAGTTTACATATTGTGAACTGAGAAATAGACTAAAACACGTCAGAAGAATAAGGATAAACAAGCAGAATTATTGTCCAGATAAGGTGATGTAGCTGTTGTCTATTTAATTTTATGATACAGGTGGTAACTTACTCAAATAGTCTACATTTCACATGCTAAATTAAATAAATACCCATTTAAACCTTTTTGTTGATTCTCAAATGGATCATAACACATAAGCTATGCCCTCTCTCAGTCATAAACCTTGCAATGAACAGAGCCTATTCTGTTAATTTTTATAGGAATCCTGCCTAGTTTAGTAAATTAGCATGGTTACTATATACTGTGGTACTAGTGCCTTGCTTTATCAAAAATACCTTACAGTGGCCAGGTGGTGGTTCACCTGGTTGAACATACTTGTTACAATGTGCAAGGACCCAGGTTCAAGCCCCCGGTCCCTACCTGCAGGTGGAAAGCTTTGCGTGTGGTGAAGCAGGACTGCAGGTGTCTCTCTGTCTCTCTCCCTCTCTTATCTTCCTCTTTCCACTTGATTTCTGGCTGTCTCTATCCAATAAATAAATACAGATAGTAAAAAAATAAAAATACTTTACAGTCATACTTATTGGGGTTTGAACTTTTTACCTGCCTAAAGAGGAAATAGAATCATCAGAGTTTGGTGTGTCTTATATGTAAAACTATACTCTTAAGATTTTATAATATGATAAACTAATGTTAAGTCAGCAATAAATAAATCAGTGGAGCCATCTGAGTTGGAAAATAATTCAGTAGAAAATGGAGTTGACAGTCTAAACCAAGATAGTGTAACTAGCTCAGAATCAAGATTTTACTCTCTGCAAACTAGAGCTCTGCGTTTTCTAAGGCACACAGGGCTTTTGACAGATTCCAGACTCCCGGAAAGAGGAGACTACAGAGTGGCTAGCCTCTGTGACCTGGGCCATGTGCTCTGTGCTTGTCACTTGTCTGTTTGTGGGACATGGCTCAATGGCACTGAAATGCAGACCAGAGGCTGGATGGAAACTTATCTCAAGAAACCAAGTTATTTCAAGGAGGAGATGGCAGGGTTTTTTTTTTTTTTTTTTTCTATATTGTTTTGTTTTTGTCTTTAATAAAATACACAGCATGGGAGAAGGATAAATTGACTGTAGGGTAAAGTAGGACTTGATAGGCCTAGAGGCAAAAAGACTTGTTTGTAGTAGTCCCAGAAAGCAAGGGCTACCCGTTGATTATTCACAAAGCTAGCATATAGGGGCTCAGATGGTGACACACTGGGTTAAGTGCACAAAGTACAAAGCACAAGGACCAAGGATCCCAGTTTGAGCCCCCTCCCCCCCCCCCCCCCCCCCCGGCTTCCCACCTGCAGAGAGGGTCGTTCACCAGCGATCAAGCAGGTCTGCATGTGTCTTATCTTTCTCTCCCACTCTCTAGCTTCTCCTCCTCTCTGAATTTCTCTCTGTCGTATCCTATTAAAAAAAAAAAAAAAGGAAAAAATGGCCTCCAGGCACCAAGCTCCAGCAGTAACCCTGGAGGCAAAAAAAGTCAGCATCTGGCAATAGGGATTTGTTTCTAGTGCCTGCAGGTCAAGTCAGGGTTAGATGATCTAGGATTTGCTCCATTGTGTGTCTCTCATGCTCTTCTCATAACCAACCACGTCAGAGACAGAAGTGGAAAAACAACGAACACCTCTCACATCTGGCAGTGTCATTTCTGCCCATTTCTACTGGCCACAGCAAATGATGTGACCAAAAATAAAGTCAGACAGCAGGGAACTAGACCCCACCTCCTCAAGGTGGCGGGGGGGGGGGGGGGGGGGGGGGAGGTCACTACACAGTCACCTAACAAAGGGAGTGGGTAGGAGGAGAGAGAAGTTCTGCACAGATATTCTAGTTTGAAATGAAAGTTCATAGATGAAGACACTTCAGAGTTCACACTCTGGAATATGCTTTGCTAATCCAACATAAATATCTACTGGGAATGAAATGAGCTCTTCTGCTACTTAAAGAATATTTTACTTTAAAGGTAGGATCAAGAAAACATGGTAGTACCAGGGTCAAAATGTACATTTATAATTTCCCTGGAATTTTTATTTTTAATTTAAAAGGTTTAGCTCATCAGCATGAATTTCCAGGTTTGGGGTAGAGAGCAGTGCACTTTGCTCAGCTGGTTTTTTTATTTTGGTCAGAGCACTGCTCAGATCCTCCATAGGTTGAGCCTGGGACTAACTGCACACCATTCCCCAGGCTCTCCTCATGTTGCTTCCTGCTGGACAAACTTTGCAATGCTTTACAGTCGAAAAGTATGTTAGAAATAATTGTTGGAGGGTGGGGGTATAGCATAATGGTTATGCAAAGAGACTTTCATGCCTGGGGCTCTCAAGTCCCAGGTTCAATCCCCCACACGGCATAAGCCAGAGCTGAGCAATGCTGTGGTTAAAAAAAAAAGAAGAAATAATTGTTGGAGAGGAGTAATAAAACAAGTTTATTTCACTAGTGATAGTCATCAATGATAAGGACTTACTAATGATTCCTGACAGAATAAAACTATTACCTTAAACATTAACATTTTTTCAAATCCAGAGGTGGTTTTTATTGTTGTTGTTTGTTTGTTTGCTTTTTTCCCTTTTCCCTGGTTGTTTTACCATTGTTGTGATTATTATTATCGTTGTTACTGATGTCGTTGTTGTTGGATAGGACAGAAAGAAATGGAGCGAGGAAGGGAAGACAGAGGGGGAGAGAAAGAGAGACACCTGCAGACCTGCTTCACTGCCTATGAAGTGACTCCCCTACAGATGGGGCCCTGGAGCTCAAACCCGGATCCTTCCTCCAGTCCTTGCGCTTTGTGCCACATGTGCTTAACCCACTGCACTACCGCCCAACCCCCTGTTGTTGTTTTTTTTTTAATGGTCACTTGACTTTACTTATTTATTCCCTTTTGTTGCCCTTATTTTATTGTTGTATTTATTATTGTCGTTGTTGTTGGATAGGACAGAGAAATATAGAGGGAAGGGGAAGACGGGGAGAGAAAGACACTTGCAGACCTCCATCACCACCTGTGAAGGGGTTCACCTGCAGGTGGGGAGCCGGGGGCTGGAACTGGGATCCTTATGCCGGTCGGTGCACTTTGTGCCACGTGCGCTTAACCCGCTGCGTTACCGCCCGACTCCCTTTTTTTTTTTTTTCAAAGACTGTTTGGATTTGTCCAAGCTAAGAGGCAGGGATTTTTGTTGTTGTTGTTGTTCTCTTTTGTTTTAATATCTTTATTGGGGGATTACTGGTTTACAGTTGACAGCAAAATACAATAGTTTGTACATGTATAACATTTCTCAGTTTTCCATGTAATAATACAACCCCACTAGGTCCTCCTCTGCCATCATGTTCCAGGACCTGAACCCTCCCCTCCACCCCAGAGTCTTACTTTGCTGCAATAGACCAGTTAAGAGGCAGGTTTAATGATCTTCTTGTGATCATGGTCTTTATAGAGAGAAATCTCTATATTTGGAATTCATAATCATCCAGATGATTCTAGACAAGAGTACTTAAAACTTTAGAAACAGGGAGTCAGGTGATAGTGCAGTGGTTAAGCACAGGTGGTTTTAAGCGCAAGGACCGGTGTAAGGATCCCGGTTCGAGCCCCCGGCTCCCCATCTGCAGGAGAATTGCTTCACAGGAGGTGAAGCAGGTCTTCAGGTGTCTACTTTTTTCTCCCCCTCTGTCTTCCCTTCCTCTCTCCATTTCTCTCTGTCCTATCCAACAATGATGATATCAGTAACAACAACAGTAATAACTACAACAATAAAACAAGGGCAATAAAAGGGAATAAATAAATATATTTTTTTAAAACTTTAGAAACAAATATTTAAATTACATTTGAAATATTAACTGTATTGTGTTGATATACTTATCTCCAAACATGATTAAAGAACTATCTCAGGGCTAGGTGGTGGAGCACTGGGTTAAACCCACATAGTACTAAGTGCAAGCCCCTGGCTCCCCACCTGCAGGGTGAAGCTTCACAGGCAATGAAGCAGATCTGTCTCTCTTTCTTCCCCCTCTCTATATCCCCTCCCCTCTCAGTGTCTCTCTGTCCTATCCAATAAAATGGAAAGACTGTCTTCCAGGAGCAGTGGATTCAGAGCCCCAGCGATAACCCTAGAGGCAAAAAAAAAAACAAAATCTATCTCCACTAATCACCTAATCTAGCACCTCTGTTCTTTTGTTGTTATTGTTGTTTCCTGGCTGCTGCTTATAAGGAAAAAAAAAAAAGTATTTTTGGTTTGGACTCATTTGATATATGTGATTTATTGATTATAAATGATTTCTTTCCTCACCTCTTTTGCTATTTTTTCCCCCCAAAGGAAACTTTACGTAACTTACTGAGCAAGGTTTCTCCTTCCTTTTCTTCTGAACTTAAACAACTAAATCAACAATATGAACAATTATTTCATAAATGGATGCTACAGTTACAGTAAGTACTATTATTGCAAACCCTTATAAAAATAGAGTAATAGATATCTGTCTCAAAGCCCAATAATTTTAGCATGATTTAATTTTTTTTCATAATTAAATTATTTATTTTCCCTTTTGTCGCCCTTGTTTTTTTATTGTTGTTGTAGTTATTACTTTTGTTGTTATTGATATCATCGTTGGTAGATAGGACAGAGAGAAAAGGACAGGAGGGAGAGAAAAACAGACACCTATAGACCTGCTTCACCACCTGTGAAGTGACTCCCTTGCTCGAACCGGGATCCTTACACCATTCCTTGTGCTTTGCACCATGTGTGCTTAACCCACTGCGCTACTGCCCGACTCTCCATAATTTAAATTTTGTAATGCTTACTTATTAGCAAGAAAAAGGAGGAAGAAAGAAAACCAGAGCATTACTTTGTCATATGCAGTACTGGGGATTGAATTCAGGCAGGACTCCTTACACTTTTTTTTTTTCAAAGATTTTATTTGTTTATTCATGA
Organism: Erinaceus europaeus; assembly: GCF_950295315.1. Lineage (NCBI taxonomy): Eukaryota > Metazoa > Chordata > Mammalia > Eulipotyphla > Erinaceidae > Erinaceus > Erinaceus europaeus. Next base: position 33,804,490 of record NC_080168.1, read on the forward strand.
GAAAGAGAGAGAACCAGACATCACTCTGGTACATGGGATTGAACTCAGGACCTCACACTTGAGAGTCCAGTGCTTTATCCACTGTGCCACCTCCTGGACCACCTCCTTGTACTTTGAAGTCCAGCAGCCTGCACCACCTCCTAGCCACAAGGATTTAAATTCTTTGCAGTGAATTTTAGTTTATGTGTGTGTTTTCTCCAACTTTATGACTCAAACGTTGAGATGTTTACATTATTTTGTGACCTGTCTCAGAATATCTACAGTTATCAGCAAATCTATCTTTTATAAGGATTGTTTATGTCTTATTTTTTAATGTATTTATTGCATAGAGACAGAAATCAAGTGGGAAGGGGAATAGAGGGAGAGGGGGAGAGAGAGACACCTGCAGCACTTCTTCAGTATTCGCGAAACTTAACCCCTGCAGGGCTCAATCCTGGCCCTTAAGCATCATAACTGTGTGCTCTGTAGGGTGACTGACCACCACCCAGCCCTTCCTCACTCCTCTAAGTTTATCAAGTGGGTAAACCACTGGCAGAATAGCCCTTTTAAGAATCGTAAGTTACGGGGCCAGTGGCATATCCAGTCGAACACACACATTACCATGTGCAAGGACCCAGTCAAGCCCTGGTGGAGAAGCGTCATGAGCAGTGGAACAGTGCTGAAGTATCTCTACACCCCCTTCTCTCCCAAATTCTCTTTGTGTGTGTGGTAGGGGTGTGACTGCTGGGAGCAGTGGATTCATTGTGCACCTACCAAGCCCCAGCAGTGACCCTGGTGGCAAAAAATTAAAAAAGAATTACTCAGCAATGATTTGAACATCTGAAGTATCAGTATTAATTGGTTAGATCTGTCTTCTACAGCAGAGTTCCTGAAATTAAAGAATGTAGTTTCTTTTAATCTCCTCTTAAGAGCAGGACACCAAAAAAAAAGAGCAGGACACCATAGTGAGTTATTTTGCTGACCCCAAACTACTTACCGACCTCCAGAAATTGTTATGAGTTGAACTTCAGTGCGACGACTAGTACTTGCTCTCCTACGTCATGCCATTGATTCCTCTGGCTTCCGCTGCTTTGTGAGAATAACTCCCCTAATTATATCTGCAACCCAATCTCACTTCTCCACTGTAGACAGGGGTAACTAAATGAACACTGGAGGCCTTTGTGTGAGTCTATCCTATAAATCAGTATACAGAAGTCGGCATAGGCAGCACTGGGACACTGCGCATCTATAATCCTGCTGCCCTGGTCAATTTCTTCTTTCTTCATTTTAGAGAGAGAGGAGAAACACTTCAGCACAACCCCACCATCCGTGGTGCTCCCTTGTAGGGCCAGGGCCTTGCACGTATAATATGTACTCTGCTGGGTAAGGTAATGTAGTTCTGGGGATCAAACCCACTGTACAGATATAGCCTGCTCTCTACTGTTGATCCCCTCCCCCCTCCAGTTTTGATTCATGTATGGGGGCGGTGGGAGCAAGGCCAAAGCATCAGTCGTCAGCCACTTGGGCTGTCTTTGTTGCTCTTTCATGTGGGGCTAGGGATTCAGCTCAGAGCTTCACTCCACCACCACTGAGCATACATTATCCATCCCTTCCTCCCTCCCTCCTTCCACGTCTGTCTCTCTCTTTTTTTTTTTTTTTGCCTCCAGGGTTTTCTCTGGAGTTCGGTGTGCACACTACAAATCCTGTGCCTATTTTCTTTCTTTTTTTGGATAGGCCAGAGAGAAATCGAAAGGGGAGGAGGAGATAGAGAGGGAGAGAGAAAAAGAAACACCTGCAGACCTGCTTCACTAATTGTGAAGTGACCCACTGCAGAAGGGAACCGGGGCTTGAACCAGGATCCGTGGCATATGGGTCCTTGTGCTTTGTATTATGTGAGCTTAACCCGGTGTGCTTGCGCTACAGCCCACCACCCTCCGTCTCTCTCTCTCTCCCTCTCTTTCTTCCTGGTGTCAGGAACTGAACCCAGGGCTTCATAAAGGTGAAACATGCACCTAGTCCTCTCAGTATTCATAAATTTTAATCATCTTGCTCTCATCTTCCACAACTGCCCACACAATAAATATCATTCATGTTTCTTCTGCCAAAAAAGTTCTCCTCTCCCCATTCCTGTGTGTGTGTGTCTCCATTCTCAGTGCTACTCAGCTCTTCCTTATGTTGGGGTGGGATGGGGCTTGAACCATTTGAGCCTCAAGCATCAAAATTTGTTTTCATAGTTATTTTACTATCTCTATCTCCCTAGCTTGCTCTTCTTTCTTCCTCCCTTCCTTTATTTCTTCCTTCTTTCTTTCCTTCTTCCTTCCTTCCTTCCTTTCTTTCTTTCTTTCTTTCTTTCTTTCTTTCTTTCTTTCTTTCTTTCTTTCTTTCTTTTCACCATAACACTGCTCAGTCCTGGCTTATGGTAGTGGGGGATTAAACCTGGGTGGGACTTTGGAGCCCCAGGCATGAGAGTCTCTTTGCATAACCACTATGCTGTCTATCCCCGCCAAGAAAAGCTATTGTTTTTTTATTATCATTATTTATTTATTTATGGATAAGGACAGAATTTGAGAAGGGAGAGGGAGAGAGATAGACACCTGCAGCCCTGCTTCACTACTCATAAAGCTTTCCCCTGCAGGTGGAGACTGGGGGCTTGAACCTGGTCCTTGCACACTATGATGTGTGCTCTCAGCCAGGTACACCTCCACCCGGTCCCCCTCTCTCAACTTTCCGTCCTCCTGTATGATCTCTGTCCTCCTGTATGGTTCTTTTCCTTTGTCTCTCCTGTCTGTATCTGGAAAAGCCAACCTTGAGTAGTGAAGCCCCAGCTTACCTTCCATATATTTTTTAAATACTTATTTATGAGAAAGGAAAGGAGGTAGGAAGGAAAAGAGAACCAGAGCATCACTCTGGAACATGTGGCACTCTGGAACATGTTGAGCCCTGCTCAACTCTGGTTTATGGTGGTGTGGGAGGTTGAACCTGGGACTTTGGAGCCTCATGTATGAGAGTCTTTTTGCATAACCATTATGCTATCTACCCCCCACCCCATTATGTTACTTTCTAGTTAAGCCTTTCAGTTAACTGCTCACTAGTTGCTTAAGTGCTCACGGGAATAGTCTACTTAGTGTCTTAGCTGACTTCACGAGACCTTTGGGACCTGACCTCTGCTTTCTGCTTACTTTAGTTGAATTCAGCAGTTTCAGCTCTTCCTGTAATACTTGACTGCCTTCTGCCTACCATGTCCTTCTTCATGTGCAGGCAGCTGACATTTGAAAGGGGGTAAAAATAAGAAAGGGGGTTGCGTGATAGCACAGCGGGTTAAGCGCACATGGTGCCAAGTACAAGGACCATCATAAAAAATCCCGGTTCAAGCCTCGGCTCCCCACCTATAGGGGGGTCACTTTACAAAAGGTGAAGCAGGGCTGCAAGTGTCTACCTTCCCCCTCCCCCATCTTCTCCTCTTCTTTCCATTTCTATCTGTCCTATCCAACAACGAGAGCAACAACAAGGGCAACAAAAGGGAAAAAATAGCCTCCAGGAGCAGTGGATTTGTAGTGTAGGCACTGAGCCCCATCAGTAACCCTGGGAGCAAAAAAAATTTTAAAAAAAGAAAGAAAGCTACTAAGATTGGTAGTATAAGCGTGGTATACAGATAATAAAATTGTGCTTTTACCTTATATAAGCTGGTAATCAGTATAGTTTTCTTAGCCATTCCAATTTTTTCTAAGCTTAACTTATATAAACTAGTCGATCATCAAACTAGTCTATCATCAAATCATACATTGTACTGAACTTGAATTTCCTGAATACTGTTTTTCCTAACAGCCTGGGGTTCAACATCGTGCTATATGGTTTGGGTTCTAAGAGAGACTTACTAGAAAAGTTTCGAACCACTATGCTGCAAGATTCCATCCACATTGTCATCAATGGCTTCTTTCCTGGAATTAGTGTGAAATCAGTAAGTTTCAAAAATGTTAAAAGGAGCATATTCTCTGCTAATCTATACCTGGCATCAAATGAGAACATTCAGTTGAAAGCATGTTTGCTTGTTTGTTTTTAGCCTTCACACTAGTAGATTACATAGTTCTTAAGATCATGGGTTTAGACTCAATGTGGTTGAACTTTGACCTTCCTACCTTATAAATGCTATTATATTAGACACAGGAAGATGTTAGCTTTGTTAACTACACCAAATACTACTAGTATTCTCTGAAGGATAAGAGAGTTGGGGGGTGATGGGCACAAATAAAAAACATTTGTATTGAGGCTCTAAAAATAATTTTAAAATATAATAATTTAAGGGAGTCAGGCAGTAGCAAAGTAGATTAAGCTCAGGTAGCGCCAAATACAAGGACCGGCATAAGGATCCTGGTTCGAGCCCCTGGCTCTCCACCTGCAGGGGAGTTGTTTCACAGGCGTTGAAGCAGGTCTGCAGGTGTCTGTCTTTCTCTCCCCATCTCTGTCTTCCCCTCCTCTCTCCATTTATCTCTGTCCTATCCAACAATGACATCAATAACAACAACAATAATAACTATAACAATAAAAAACAAGGACGACAAAAGGGAAAATAAATAAATATAAAAAAAATATATATATATATATATATATATTAGTTTAATAGAGGGCAGGGTTAATAGCATAGTGGTTATGCAAAGAGGCTTTTGTACCTGAGGCTCCAGAGTCCCTGATTCAATCCAAAGAAAATATATATGTAATAGTTTAGTAGTACTTTTGTTATAGATCATTTTTTACTGAAATGTTCATATCTTGTCATTATGTCAAAATTATTTTCAATCTTTTGCATGCTATATGTTAAAGTATTAATTCTTGAAACGTGCCAGTTTTTTCATTCTTACTTGGGAGAGGGGTGTGAGGAGGGAGAGACAGCCACAGGACTAGCACCTTGGGGGGGTGAGGGGGGAGAGAGGGTGAGACAGCCACAGGATCAGCACCTCAGCGGCAGTCTGTCACCGAGCAGCTGCACGCCACCGTGCTGTCCACATGCCCCCACACGGCACTGGGCCTTGTGCATGGAAGGCGTGCTTTCTGTTAGCTGAGCTATCTCCTGGCCTCTGTCCCCGCTTCCTTTCAACTAATACGTGTGCACAGATATGAGTCAGAGATGCAGAAGTACCAGGAGAGAAAGTCTGAGATATATCTGTTAAGGGGAGAGAACCAGAGTATGCCTCTGTGCCACTGGAATACAAAGCTCAGGTCCCTGTGGCTGCAGGTCCAGAGTTTAGTCCACTGTGCTGTCTCCTTACTGCTCAGTGCCTAGTAGAATGTTCAAAATGAGTTTTCCAACTTGTTATCCAAGTTTACTTTTTAATTTATTAAAAAAGGGGTGGTCCAAGAGGTGGCTCTTAGGCATGAGGTCCCGCGTTCAGTTTTCAGTTCCCGGCAGCACACTTACCAGCCACATCTGGTTCTTTCTTTGCTCCTATAGTTCTCATTTATAAATTAATAAAATCTTTTAAAAAATAAATAAAAATTTTGGTCTGGGAGGTGGCACAGTGATAAAGCTTTGTACTCTCAAGCATGAGGTCGAGTTTGATCCCCGGCAGCACATGTGCCAGAGTGATGTCTGGTTATTTCTCTCTCCTCTTATCTTTCTCATTAAAAATAAAATCTGGGGAGTCGGGCGGTAGCGCAGTGGGTTAAGCTCATATGGCGCAAAGCGCAAGGACCTGTGAAAGGATCCCAGTTTGAGCCCCCAGCACCCCACCTGCAGGGAAGTCACTTCACAGGCGATGAAGCAGATCCTTCCCCTCTGTGTCTTCCCCTCCTCTCTCCATTTCTCTCTGTTCTATCCAACAATGACGACATCAATAACAATAATAATAACTACATCAACAGTAAACCAAGGGCAACACAAGGGAATAAAATAAATAAAATCTTAAATAAATAAATATTAAAAAGCGGGAGTTGGGCGGTGTAACACTTGTTTGAGTGTACATATCACAGTACACAAGGACCTGGGTTCAAGCCCACGGCCTCTGCCTGCCTTCACTAGTGTTGAAACAGTGCTGCAGGTATCTCTCTGTCTCCCCCCGCTCAACTTCTCTGTCTCTATTCAATAAAATAAAAAATATTTTTTAAAAAAAAAGGCTTGAGGGCCAGCCAGATAGTGTGCTGCTATGCCCTGTGTGTGTGATCCAGGTTTGAGCCTGTTCCCCACCGCGGTGAAGGCGGCTTTGGTGCTATGCTGTCTCTCTCTCTCTCTCCCAACCCCCTCCCTCCCGCTCTGTCTCTACCTAAAGAAAAACAGTTTTTATACAGGATTGATTTTCCAGTTATATTTATCCTGTCTTACAGAATAAGTCATAATCAGTGCCTATCTTTTACTTTTATGATATAGATCCTGAATTCTATAACAGAAGAAGTATTCAATCATGTGGGTACTTTCCGCAGTTTACTGGATCAGCTAGACTGGATTATAAAGAAATTGAAAGAAGGTAACATGCCATTGATGCTCTGGTTTGAGAGTGAAGCTGAACACACACTTTTGCTAATTGCTGTATTAGTACGAACTTTTTCTGTGAACTTCACTTACCTAAGGCGATACTCACACTACCTCAAATTTGTAGGGCCAAAGGTCTCTTATTTATTTTTTCTTTTCTTGTCAGTGTAAAGTGTTTTCAATTGATTGGTACAACTTTCATTATTTCTGTAGCATTTAATCTGTTCTTGTTGTGAGCAGAACTTCAGTGTTCTGGGTCAACTTTTTCAGATAGATAAAAGTTGCAAGTGGTGAAGCAATGCTGCAGGTGTCTCTTTGTCTCTCTATTTTCCCCTCCCTCAATTTCTGACTATCTCTATCCAATAAATTAAAAAAAAAAAAAAAGTCATCCCAGAGTGGTCAAGTTCCAGCAATTACCACCAACAGCAACAATAATAGAATTACTAGACCTGTTTAAAAAGCATCATTAAAGAAAACAAATATTTACCTGATCCTACATTATTTTGTCTCTCTCTCTTAACTTTTATTCATTTATTATTTGATGGGGCAGAGAGACATTGAGAGAGGAGCGGGGGAGAGAGAGGGAGAGAGACAGAGACACCTACAGCAGTGCTTGAACACTTATGAAGCTTTCTCCCTGCACAAGGGGACCAGGGTCTTGTAATGCGCACACTTACCCAGGTGTGCCACTGCGAGCCCCACCCTTTATATCTCTGTATGATTTCAGATTTTGCACAAAAAAAAAAAAAAGACTTATTCTACTTTCTACTTTTTACCCATTTCCTTCTTAGTTTCTGGCTGTTGCCTGACCTGCACACGCTCTCTCTCTCTATATATATATATATATTTTTTTTTTTCCCCTTTTGTTGCCCTTGTATTATTGTTGTTACTGATGTCGTTGTTGGATAGGACAGAGAGAAATGGAAAAAGGAGGGAAAGACAGAGGGGGGAGAGAAAAATAGACACCTGCAGACCTGCTTCAACGCCTGTGAAGCGACTCCCCTGCAGGTGGGGAGCCGGGGGCTCGAACCGGGATCCTTATGCAGGTCCTTTCACTTTGTGCCACGTGCGCTTAACACGCTGTGCTACCTCCCGACTCCCCTGACCTGCTCTTTGATAGTCGCTGCCCCATCCTACAGTTCTCCTTTACCAACTTTCATGATTCTCTACTTCTCTAAATTACTGATATATTGATCCGCCTCTAAAATTCCTTCTTCCCGTTCTCTGTTTCCTTTGGCTTTGGTGATAATGGGTAAACACACACACACACACACAGGATTTATTCTATTTTATGTGAAACGGGGTGTGCAGACACCTTACCAGCACTCCTGCGCATGAGTGTTGGGGACTCTGGACCTCATGCTTGAGTGTTCTGTGCTGTAGCTAGTGCTCCACTTCCTGAGCCGCTGCTGCATGTTTGTTAACATTTTGTGAAAATATTTATTGTTTTCCCCAGAGCACTGCCTAGCTCTGGCTTGTGGTGGTGCAGGGGATTGAACCTGGGACTTTGGAGTGTTAAGCACAAGAATCTCTTTGCATAACCATTACACTAGCTTCCTCTTTTGTTTTATTTATTTATTAATGCGAGAAAAAGAGAAACACCAGAGCATCATCTGGTACATGTGATGCCAGGATTCAAATGTATTCTTAGGTTCAGAGTTTCAGCCACTGCACCACTCCAGGCAGCCAGTGTCTGTCTGCCTTCCTTCCTTCCTTCCTCCCTCCCTCCCTTCCTTTCTTTCTCTCCTTTTTTCCTTCCTTCCTTTCTCCCTCCCTCTTTCCTATAATTTTATTGAGGAGGTAATGGTGTACAGTACAGTTGTTGACACACAGGTATGATTTCTCATGTCACAAAGATTGTGTATCTCTTATTTTTCTCCAGGGTTATCACTGGGGCTCAGTGCTGCCACTATGAACCCATTGCTCCTGGCGGCCATTTTTTCCATTTTATTGGATAGGACAGAGAGAAATTGAGAGAGGAGGGGGCAGGAAGAGAGGGAGAGAGAAACAGAGACACCTGCAGACCTGCTTCACTGCTTGTGAAGTCTCCCTCCTGTTCGTCCGTGTCGTTCCCCCCCCTCGTAGATGGGAAGCTGGGGGCTCAAATAGGGTCCCTGTGCCTAGTACTATATGAACTCAGCCGGGTGTGCCACCACCTGGCCCCCAAGATTGTGCATCTCTAAGCAAGTTGTTATGTCCTATACTCCTCTGATAGATTCTCTAGTACATAGGCATGACGTGTGGCACAGACCTCACACATACACCTTGCAAATAATGTTTTTTCTTTCAGATTCTACCTTAGAACTCTTTCTTCTCATCCACAATTTGGATAGCCAAATGTTGAGAGGGGACAGAAGCCAGCAAATTATTGGACACTTGTCATCTTTACCAAACCTCTACCTTATAGCAACTATTGATCACCTCAACGCTCCTCTCAGTAAGTGAATACTACTATTTTTCTTGAATTATCAGTCTTAAAAAAAATCATTTTGGGGGGCTGGGTGGTAGCACAGCGGGTTAAGCGCATATGGCGAAAAGCACAAGGACCGGCGTAAGGATCCCAGTTAGAGCCCCCAACTCCCCACTGGCAGAGGGGTCGCTTCGCAAGCAGTGAAGCAGGTCTGCAGGTGTCTCTTTCTCTCCCCCTCTCAGTCTTCCCCTCCTCTCTCCATTTCTCTCTGTTCTGTCCAACAACAACGACAACTATAGCAACAACAAGGGCAACAAAATGGGAAAAGTAGCCTCCAGGAGCAGTGAATTTGAAGCAAGCTGGCACCAACGATGGCCCTGGAGGCAAAAAAAAAATCTTTTTGGGGTGCTCGAGCTGTAGCACTACAAGTTAACCACACAGGTAGGGGAGTCGCTTCACAAGCGGTTCATAAGCGGTAAAGCAGGTCTGCAGGTATCTATCTTTCTCTCCTCCTCTCTGTCTTCCCCTCCTCTCCATTTCTCTCTGTCCTATTCAACAACAATAGCAATGACAACAACAATAACCACAACAATGATAAAAACAAGGTCAACAAAAAGGAAAATAAATATTTTTAAAAATTCGTTTTGGGGGCTAGGGAGATAGCATAATGGTTCTGCAAACGATTTTTTTTTTTCCTCCAGGGTTATTGCTGCGGCTTAGTGCCTGCACCATGAATCCACTGCTCCTGGAGGCCATTTTTTTTTCCCCTTTTGTTGCCATTGTTGTAGCCTTGTGGTTATTATTGTTGTTGATGTCATTCATTGTTGGATGGGACAGAGAGAAATGGAGAGAGGAGGGGAAGACGGGGAGAGAAAGATGAACACCTGCAGACCTGCTCCACCACCTGTGAAGTGACTCCCCTGCAGGTAGGGAGCCGGGGGCTCGAACTGGGATCCTTATGTTGGTCCTTGCACTTTACGCCACGTGCGCTTAACCCATTGCACTACCGCCCAGCCCCCCTGCAAACAACTTCTATCCCTGAGGCTTTGTGGTCTCAACTTCAATCCCAGCACCAACAGAACCCAGAGCTGAGCAGTGCTCTGGTCTGTATATGTGTATTTTTTTCTGTATCTCTCTCATTAAATATTTTAAACTTTCATTTTTTAAAAATTTTAAATTATATTCATTTATTTATTGGAGAGAGACAGCCAGAAATTGAGAGGGGAAGGGAGATAGAGAGGAAGAGAGACAGAGAGACACCTGCAGCCCTGCTTCATCACTCATGAAGTTTTCCCCCTGCAGGTGGGGACTGGGAACTCTAACCTGTGTCCTGGTGCACGGTAATGTTATCGTTCAGCCAGGTGCGCCACCACCCGGCCCCCTTATTTATTTATTTATTTATTTATTTATTTATTATTTTTTTATATTTTATTTATTTATGAGAAAGACAGGCAGAGAGAAAGAACCAGACATCACTCTGGCACATGTGCTTCTGGGGATCGAACTCGGGACCTCATACTTGAGAGTCCAAAGCTTTATCACTGTGCCACCTCCCAGACCACTATTTATTTATTTTTATGTGAGCACTGTTCAGCTCTGGCTGAACAGTGTTGGTGCCATGAACTGAACCTGAGACTTGTGCTTCAGGCATGAGAGTCTCTTTATAGAACAATTATGCTATTTACCTCACCTCTATGCATTTAGGTCTGAGACTTTGTGATGTTCCTGTAGAACAAATGTTAAATTATTTTTTATATATTTATTTATTTTCCCTTTTGTTGTCCTTGGGATTTTTATTTTTTATTGTTGTAGTTATTATTGATGTCATCGTTGTTGGATAGGATAGAGAGAAATGGAAAGAGGAGAAGACAGAGGGGGAGAGAAAGATAGACACCTGCAGACCTGCTTCACTACTTGTGAAGCGACTCCCCTGCAGGTGGGGAGCTGGAGGCTCGAACTGGGTCCTTGTGCTTAACCTGCTGCACTACCCCCTGACTCCCCTAAATTATTATTTTTTTTTTGGAGGGGATTAATGGTTCACAGACTATATCTAGGTAGCTGCTTGTTTAAGTCAAGTCTGGGACTACTGGAGTAGGTTACTTTGAGAGTGTGGAGTTCTGTTGCCATGTGCATGGTCCAGGGTCAAGCCTGGTGTCCATTGCATTGGAGGGAGATTTGCCGATGTAATCTCTCTCTCTCTCTCTCTCTCTCTATCTCTTCCCCTCCCTCTATCTAAAAATAAAAATTAAAATTTGTCTTTTGGGGGCTAGAAGGTAGCTCATCTTGTGGTGCACATGCCTTGCCAAGTTTGCAGCCTGATTTCTAGTCCCAGGACCGCATAGGAGGGGTTAGCTCCCTAGTGTGATGCCATTCTGTCTTTTTCCTCTCTCTCTGAAATAAAAAATAAATAAATAAAATCAAAGAGTTGGCCCTGGAGTGGTGAACATCACCCATAATGTGAAACTATAGCACTGTTCCAAAAGTAGAACAGCTTGATCACATTCATCTATTTTAGTTGATGTTTAATATACAAGTGAAAATTCTGCTGCAAGGGCCAGGCAGTGGCACACCTGGTTAAGCGCTCACAATACAGTGCACAAAGACCCAGGTTCAAGCCCCTGAACTTCACCTGTAGGGGGAATGCTTTGCAAGTGGTGAAGCAGGGCTGCAGGTGTCTTTCACTGTCTCCCTTCCCTCTCACTTTCCCTGTCTCTATCCATTAAATAAATTCTTTCCTTCTTTCTTTCTCTTTCTTCCTTTCTCCCTCCCTCCCTCCCTCCTTCCCTCCTTCCTTCCTTCCTCCCCCCTCCTTCCTTCCTTCTTCCTTCCTTTCTTCCTTCTTTCCTTCCTTCTTTTTGACCAGAGCACTGCTCAACTCTGGCTTATGTTGGTGCAAGGATTGAACCTGGGACTTTGGAGCATCAGGCATGGCAGTCTCTTTGCATAACCATTATGCTGTCTACCCCCACCCTCCATCAAATAAGTAAATAATATTTCTTTAAAGATTCTGATGTTATTGACAATTAAATTAGGTTGTGAGATGCTGCTTTTGGTGGGGAAAATGAAAAAATTGAGGGTTCTTTTATTTAATGGTTCCTCAGTCTTTGCAGAGTGAAATCTTGCAGCATGGCACTGTAGAAATAGCCTGTAACTTGTGTTTCCCTTGCTCATGTGCTGTAGTGTGGGATCATGCAAAGCAGAGTCTTTATAACTGGCTCTGGTATGAAACGACCACCTATAACCCATACACTGAAGAGACCTCCTATGAAAACTCTCTTCTGGTGAGACAGTCCGGATCGCTACCACTCAGTTCCCTCATTCATGTCTTACGAAGCCTTACCCCTAATGCCAGGTAAGACTGAAAACTATAGGTGTCTATGTATTTTAACATGAGCACAGTTTAGTTTTAGTGTTGATACTTATGTCCCCGTTAGTTGGAAGGGTTAAGAGAAAGAAACAGTATTGGCATCAGGACATAGCATGTGTGAGGACCTAAATTGGAGCCTCTAGCACCACATGATATATCAGGGAATAACACCAGAAGAATTGTATGGTGCAGGGCCAGGCGGTGGTGCAGCTGGCTAAGTGATTGTGTTTCAGTGCACAAGGACCCGGGTTCAAGCCCCTGGGCGCCACCTGCAGGGGAAAGCTTCATGAGTGGTGAAGCAGGGTTGCAGATGTCTCAATTTTTCCCCCTCCTCTCAATTTGTCTCCATCCAATTAATTAATTAATTAAAAATATAATTATTAAAAAAAGAGAATTGTATGTGGAATGACACTGTGGTGTTCTGTCTCTGTCTCTCTCTAAATGAAAATGAGCCGAGGCTCAGCAGTATTGCAGATGTGCAAAAGTCCAAGTTTATCCCCCAGTCTCACAAGAAAACGTGCATATACACGAACATGTGTGTATACCTGACTGGGCTGAAGACTTTTTAAGATTTATGTATTATTAACGTGAGGGAGGAGCAGAGCATGGCCTTGGCACGTACAGTGTCAGGGGCCAAACTCAGGACCTCACTCGAGACAGTGCTACCTCACGAGCCACTAATGGAAGGCGGTGTGTGAGTGGATTGTTTGAAGATTTACTCATGTCTCGGTGACTCTGTCTTAAAAATCCTATCTTTGAATGCCTGTTCGTTTTTCCTGCAGGGGGATTTTCAAGCTGCTGATAAAGTACCAGCTGGATAACCAGGATAACCCTTCTTACACAGGTACCAGTACTCATGGTGTTCGCTTGTGTGACTACCCTTATGCTCCTCTTCCTGACATGGACTAGTAGCAGCATGGTAGTTTCTCACAGCAGCGAGGGGCTTGCTCTCTGTGTCTGCCACAAGGCAAACTTCAGGTGACCCTGTGGAGACGTGGCTAGCCTGTTTTTTTTGTCTATGTAATTAAGACAAACCCAGCCTACTTTAAATATTTTTTTATTATTTATTTTCCCTTTTGTTGACATTGTTTTCTATTGTTGTAATTATTGTTGTTGTTATTGATGATGTTGTTAGATAGGACAGAGAGAAATGGAGAGAGAGGAGGAGAGAAAGATAAGACACCTGCAGACCTGCTTCAGCGCCAGTCAAGGGACTACCTTACAGATGGGGAGTCGGGGGCTCGAACCGAGATCCTTAATGCTGGTTCTTGTGTTTTGCACCATATGCGCTTAACCTGCTGCGCTACCACCCGACTCCCATTTATTTACTTTTAAATGAGAGAGATACAGAGAGAATGACACACAGAGATCAGAGCCTCAGGCATGAGAATCTTTTGCAGAACCATCTTGCTGTCTCCCCAGCCCACAACACCTAAATATTTTCTATAGCACTTTTATTTTCTGTGATTTTTTTTTTATATGTGGGGTCATGATTTTCATGTTGACATATGTTCACATGTCCTTTTGAACTTTTTAGGACTTTCTTTTCAAGACTTTTACCAGCAGTGTCGGGAGGCATTCCTTGTCAATAGTGATTTGACACTTCGGGCCCAGTTAACTGAATTTAGGGACCACAAGCTTATAAAAACAAAGAAGGTGAGACTTTGATGTTATAACATTATTTACCCAAGATATGATCGTGGGGCCAAGCTGTGGCGCACCTCATAGAGCGGGTGTGTTACACTGTGCAAGGACCCCAGTTCTAGCCCTTGGTTCCCCACCTGCAGGGGAGAAGCTTCATGAGAAGCAGTGCTGGAAATGCCTCTTTCTCTCCCTCCTCTATTTCCCCATTCCCTCTCTCCAGTCCCTCTCAATTTCTCTGTGTCTGTCCACTAAATAAATGGAAGAAAGGAAAGGAAAGGAGGGAGGGAAGACTGAATAAATATGCCCAAAACAACAACTTTTTTAAAAAGCTTGCTAGCAAGGGGGAGAGAGAGCATAATGGTTACATAAAAAGTCTCATGCCTAAGGCTCCAAAGTCCCAGATTGAATCCCCCACACCCTCACAAATGAGAGCAGAGCAGTGCTCTGGTAATAAGTAAATGTGTGCATTTTTGCTCAGGTCTGATTATGAATCTGAGGTTCTAGAATGGGTCAGAAGGACCCACTGAGGTGTGTTGAAAGAGATTAATGCTTTGCTGCGGAACAGAAACCGTCAGAGTTGTAGTTTAGAGTAACACGCCATTGGAAGTATGTCAAATGATTCCATTCCCTTCTCTTCCTTGACTTACCCTTTCATTAAGCCTGTTTATTTAAACCAGAGCACTGTTCCACTCTGGCTTATGATGTGTGTAGAATTGAACCTGAGCCCTCCAAACTTAGGCATGAAAGAAAGTCTTTTATTGCACAACCATTATGCTGTTTTCCTGCCTCTCCTGTATATTTAATAAGCATTAAGTATTATCAGCTATTATACAAAGAATTAGAATTCAGTAGTTATTTAGTGAGACCCTTAATGGAGGAAATAAACACTGTTAAGATAATTAGAAATCTGTAACATTTTAGCCATGCTAAATCATATGATCAGGAGACACATGGTTCTGAAAGAGCATATTAAAATAGATCGTTTTGGAGCTGTGTGGTGGCACACCCAGTTGAGGGCACATTACAATAAGCAAGGCCCCACGAGATCTGGCTGGGCTAGTGGCTCTTCCTGTGGACAATAAGCAAGGCCCCGGGTTCGAGTCCTTGGTTCCCACCTGCAGGGGAAAAGCATGGCAAGTGGTGAAGCAGGGCTGCTGGTGTCTTTCTGTCTCCCTCCCTCCCTGTCTCCCCCTACCCTCTCGATTTCTGGCAGTACTATCCAATATATAAATAATAAAGTAAATAAAGACATTCAAATTAAAATAGATTGATTTAGCTTACTTACAGGTGTCACAAAAGTTCACTGCATTAAAATCTAAGGACTTGAAGATAACAAGCCCAAAAAGGAAGGGTAAATCATTCTAAGCCAGAACAGCATATGTAGAAACCCTGGGCAAGACACCTCTGTGTGCCCCTCTGCTTTTTTTTTTTAAATATATTTTAATATTTATTTATTTTGTTGCCCTTGTTTTTTTATTGTAGTTATTATTGTTATTATTGATGTTGTCATTGTTGGATAGGACAGAGAGAAATGGAGAGAGGGGGAGAGAAAAATAGACACTTGCAGACCTGCTTCACCACCTGTGAAGTGACTCCCCTGCAGGTGGGGAGCCGAGAGCTCGAACCAGGATCCTTACTCCCCTCTTTGCACTTTGTGCCACGTGTGCTTAACCTGCTGAACTACCACCCGACTCCCCTCTGCTTTGGTTTTTATAGAAGACTTATACCGTATTAAGGAAGTCAAATTCACTTTCTGTTTGTAGGATTTCAGTATCTGATAGTTTTTGGTCTAACATCAAAGTCCTTGATCCATTTGGAATTTACTTTTGTATCTGGTGAAATACAGTGGTCCAGTTTCATTCTTCTGCACATCTCAACCCAACTTTTCAACACCATTTATTGAAGAGACTCTCTTTTCCCCCATTTAATAACCTGGGCACCTTTGTCCAAGATTAGATATCCATAGGTGTTAAAGTTGGATTTAAATGTATATTTTACACAGATTACTTACTAACATCCAGGGTATTCTTACATCTTCTAGGGGACTGACGGTGTTGAGTGTTTATTAATCCCTGTTGACAGTGGAACATTGACTGAGTTCCTGGAAAAGGAAGAAGAGTCTTGAAGCAGTTCTTCATTCTTGAATCTTCTGTGGAAGGGTTGTTGTACCCAGCTGCCACTCCTTGAAAGTGTCACGTTTACATCCAACATCAGATTGTTTTTCCTTTGAGAAAGATTTTACTATCAGGAGGTTCCGGAAATGTCACCGATCCGCACCGTGGTTGGCCCAGCTGGTGTACCATCCTGGTACTATGCAGTGGTCCTCGCACTGGAGGAATGTGCCTTTCAGTCATTACCTCTCCAGAGACTTGCTGGGGTGGGCGTTGTGCTCAGGGATTACCTGGAACTGGATGGTCTTGATTTGTGTTTTTTTTTTAAACTAGAGGTGATTTTACTCATTTTCTAGGGCCTTTTAGCACTCTTGCAACAGACTGTCTGCAAATGTGACTGATCACAGAGTATGAAAGTATACTCACATTGGCCCTGCGCAGATTGCTGTCTATGTGTCCAAAATGGTGAGTGTATTGGAGAAGGCAGTTGGCCTCTTCCTGTTTGGGAAATGACTTAACAAAACACAGAGACAGGACAGCAGCTGATGGAGCCGTCTTCTCTTAGAGGAAAGGGCAAGGCACTACTCAGTAGGAATAAGTGGAGAGAACACAGCAAATTCACAGAATGTAGACCGAGCCTAGAAAGCACATGAAACACTAGATTGGGGCACACAGAGTTCACGTCTGTGCAGTCACCTTCACAATGTGAGTGAGAAGCCAGGATAGAGAAATACAGCCCTAAATTAACACTTGAGTCATTATTTTCAAAGCAACAGAAAATAAAAATTTATTCTTGTACATTGTCCTATTTTTCTCAAGTAGTGCATTAATGGCTGGCATTAAATTGGTGTTAATTTCTCTGTTATGTAGACCTAACAAAGTCACTTTTCAGATATTTTTGGGTTTTTCTTCAAGTGACAATTTCAAGCCTCCTGAACGCTTAAAGGAGACTTTCTTCTTACAAAAGAAAGAAAAGAGGAAAAAAAATAATTAAAAAAATCTTAGCCACTGTAGTCAGCTTACTGCTACCACATACTCCCTGAAATATTCCATACTTAGAAATGAGATTCCTTGTTAAGGTTTCACTAATGTGTACAGCATCACCATTTTCCACTCATTTCACGCCTTGTACACCTTTTTCATAAAAAGCCCCAAATGGGGGCCAGGCGGTGGTGCAGCAGGTGAAGCACAAGGACCCACGCAAGGATCCTGGTTCGAGCCCCCAGCTTCCCACCTACAGGAGGGTTCCTTTGCAAGCGGTGAAGCAGCTCTTCAGGTGTCTTTCTCTCCCCCTCTCTATCTTCCCCTCCTGTCTCAGTTTCTCTCTGTCCTATCTAATAAAATGGCCACCAGGAGCAGTGGATTCATAGTGTAGGCACCAAGCCCCAGCAATAAAAATAAAGGCAAAAAAAAAATTAAAGATAAAAAATTCCAAACTACACAAGTTTAATAATCATTTATTTGTGACATAGAACTATATATCAAATCCATGTTTTAAAGGTTTGTGTGTGTGTGTGTATATATATATACATATATGGTCTTCAATATAATTACTTAACAATATTGCAACAAATTTGGTCGTGAAAGTGATTCTAAAAATGTTTTTAATTGCACCAAAGGAAGTTCCACGCAAAGTGAGTTTCCTTCTCAAATCCAGTTTCTTGGGTAGCCATTGATAGTGGTTTAAGTATTCTTTCAAGAGGTATATATGTCATGCAAGGATATTTGTATATATTTCTCCTTTACCGAGCACAAATGGTAACACATGATACTTGCTTTTATTTTCCTTTTTCTTACTCCAGTTTATAGTAGCTTACTGAAAAGAATATCAAAATCTTTAATGGCCTAATGTAAATTTTGCATTTGCTTAAATAACTACTGGTTTATTTTTATATTTCTGTGTCTATACTATTTTCAAGCAGGATGTATCAGTCTTTGCTCTTAATAAATGAAAATTCAATTTGAATAAAACCACTTTGTAAGTTTTGTTATTTATCATTATTACTATTTTTACTAAAAACATTTTGAAATGTTTCAGAAATGTTATGAGTGTATTTTACACAGCTGATGAGGATCTGGGCAGATGACATGCGCTTCAGTAGGTAGTCTGAGCATCGGTGTTCCATAAAGCTGTAATTGGTGGGGGGTGTGGGGGGGTCGCTTCACAGGAGGTGAAGCAGGTCTGCACGTGTCTTTCTCTCCCCCTGTCTTCCCCTCCTCTCTCCATTTCTCTCTGTCCTATCCAACAACGACAACATCAATAACAACACCAATAATAACTACAACAGAGAGGGAGGGAGGGGGAGAGAGACACCTGCAGACCTGCTTCACCACTTGTGAAGTGTTCCTGCTGCAGGTGGGGAGTGGGAGCTCGAACCCAGGTCTTTGCACATTGTACTGTGTATACTTAGCCAGAGAGACACCTGCAGATTCAATGACCTGGGACTGGGCAGTGGCTCACCCACATGATCATGAGCAAGGATCTGGGTTCTAGCCCCTAGTCTCTTGCTGCAGGTGTCTCAATAACATTCCCTACCCTCTCAATTTCTCTATCAAAAAAGGAGGGAAAAGAATGGGCAAAGAGAGACCCCATGCAGTACTGTTGTATTGCTTGTGAAGTTTTCACCTTGCGATGGAGACCCCGGGCTTGCACCCTGCTCCTCACAGGTACCAAGGTGTGGCCTACTGCCCCGGGTCAACTCCTGTATAGCGTGGGAGGCAGTGGAGTAGATAAGGCATTGGGTTTCCAAGCACAAGATCTCTGGAATAATGTGCTAACTTTTTTTCTTGCCTCCAGGGTTATCCTGGGGCTTGGTGCCAGCACTACAAATCCACTGCTCCTAGAGGCTGTTTTTTCCCTTTTGTTGTCCTTGTTATTGCCGTGGTTGTTGGATAGTGCTGGGAAATTATGCAGATGCAGTCATATCTGCCAAGCTGTCCCCTCAGGCTTTGCCACTTCCCAGGATATTCTCATATTCTCGCAGTGCCTTTTTCAACCAATCCTGTCCCACCACGTCACTCCGGTTGCCCTATAAAGCCCTTCTTCCGCCCCTTGTTTCTCTTGCCCACTTTTCAAATTGGTGATTAGAGGCAAGGGAGGGTGGTCCAGGAGGCGGCCATTTTTTGCTACCTCCTTGTGGCCCGAACCACTGCACTCTCACCCAACTCTGAGGTGCCCGTGTGAATAAAGATTTGTGTTCCCTCTTCACTCCGGATCTCCTCTCTCTCTTCTCCGCAGTGCAGCCCCACAAGATAGGACAGAGAGAAATGGAGAGGAGAGACAGGGAGAAGAGAAAGACACACACTTGCAGACCTGCTTCACCAACCCCCCCCAATCCCCCCGCAGGTGGGGAGCCATGGACTTGCACTGGGATCCTTGCATGGATCTGTGCGGTTTGCGCCATGTGCGCTTAACCCGCTGTGGTACCGTCCACTCCCCAACATTTTTAAAAGTCTGATTTAGAGACTGCCTCTTGCAAATGGACCACTCCCCGTCCAGGTGTTTTCCCTTTCTTTGTTTTTTAAAGTTCCACCCATCAGTCATTGAGTATTTATCTTCCTTCTGACTATTTTAATATGATCTCAAGTTTTTCTCTTTATGGGGGAATTAATGGTTTACAGCTGACAGTAAAATACAGTAGTTGGCACATGTGTGATATTTCTCAGTTTTCTGTGAAACACTCTCACCCCCAGCCTAGGTCCTCCTTCATGACTGCTTCAAGTTCCTTCCAAGATGTGGCAAAGGAGACTTCCTCTTTGTTACAGCCTAGTAGTACTCCACCTGCATATAAAATACTTTTACGACCAGGGTCATCGCCAGGGCTTAGTGCCTGCATGATTCCCATCATTCGCTTTACCTTTCTTTTATGATAGATGACGAGACAGAGTAAGATAGAGGCACTTGCAGGACTTTGCACTAGTGAAACTTCCTCCTTGCAGATGGTCCTGGAGGCTTAAGTGTGAGCCCTCACACACTCTACCAAGTGAGTTGCTGCCCAGCCCCATCTTTTTATTTATTTATTTTTATTTTTAAATTTATTTATTGGATAGAGACAACCAGAAATTGGGAGGGGAGGGGGAGATAGGAAGAGACAGCCACTTGCAGCCCTGCTTCACCACTCCTAAAGCTTTCCCCCTGCAGGTGGGGACCAGGGGCTCAAACCCAGGTCCTTGCACATTGTAACACGTGAACATGTGCGATCAATCAGGTACACCACCACGTGACCTCCATAACACAACATCTTTTTTTTTTTTTTTTTTTTGCCTCCAGAGTTATTGCTGGGGCTCAGTGCACCATGAATCCACTGCTCCTGGAGGCCATTTTTTCCCTTTTGTTGCCCTTGTTGTTTTTATCATTGTTTTTGTTATTATTGTTGTTGTTAGATAGGACAGAGAGAAATGGAGAGGGGAAGACAGAGGGGGAAAGATAGACACCTGCAGACCTGCTTCACCACTTGTGAAGCAACCCCCCAGGAGGTGGGGAGCCAGTTCAAACCAGGATCTCTATGCTAGACCTTGTGGTTTGCGCCATGTGCACTTAACCCGCTGCACTACTGCCCGACCCTACAACTTTTTAAAAATATAGTTTAGTCATTTTATTTTATATATGTGTGTGTGTGTGTGTGTGTACGTGTTTAATGAATGAGAGGTCAGAGAACTGATCATCTGGCCTATGGTGGTGCTGGGGATTGAACCTGGGGCTTTAGGCCTCAGGCATGAGAGTCTTGTGCAGAACCATTATTCAGTCTCCCCAGCCCACCACAGCTCAGCTACTCTCCTCTCAGGCATCTGCATTGCTCCCATGCTTGGGCTATTACACAGTGCTGCGGGAGCAGACTGCACACAGATGTCCTCAGACGGGAACTCCTATGTTCTCAGAGCACCACTACCCCACACTCCTGCCCTCTTAGAACAAGTTCAGTATGCGCCATCCATTTTGGCCCTAGTATTTTGCTAACCAAAATACAGTCTTCAAAACAACATAACTGAAGCCTGGGAAGTATTGTCATGGGAACACTGAACTCTCAAGCATGAATCCCAAGCGCCATCTCTGGCCCTTTTTGTCTTTTTTTTTTATCTTTTTTTAAAAATCTTTTTTCTCTTTATTTATTCCTTTTTGTTGCCCTTGTTTTATTGTTGTACTTATTGTTGTAGTTGTTGTTGGATAGGACAGAGAGAAATGGAGAAAGGGGAATACAAAAGGGAAGAGAAAGATAGACACCCACAGACCTGCTTCACTGCCTGTGAAGCGACTCCCCTGCAGGTGGGGAGCTGGGGGCTCGAATGGGGATTCTTATGCTTTGCACCACCTGCGCTTAACCCACTGCGCTACCGCCCGACTCCCTTTTTTTTTTTTTTTTGCCTCCTGGAGGCTATTTTTCCCATTTCGTTGCCCTTGTTGGACTTGTTGTAGTTGTTATTTTTTGTCTTAGCTGTTGTTGTTGGATAGGACATAGAGAAATGGAGAGAGGAGGGGAAGACAGAGAGGAGAGAAAGGCACCTGCAGACCTGCTTCACCGCTTGTGAAGCGACCTCCTGCAGGTGGGGAGCCAGGGGCTTGAACCCGGATCATTACGCTGGCCATGTGCACTTAAACAGCTGCGCTACCACCCGACTCACCTTTTTATTTATTTATTTATTTTTTAATTTATTTAAGAAAGGAGACATTAACAAAACCATAGGATAGGAGGGGTACAACTCCACACAATTCCCACCACCCGATCTCCATATCCCATCCCCTCCCTCTTCATGTTTTTTTTTACCTATTTTTTATGCTCTAATCATTTTCATTTAGGGTAATACGAACCTTCAATTCCTTATTTTAAAAGGGGGGAGCAGGTGATGGCGCACCTAGTTAAGTGTACATATTATAGTGTGCAAGGACCCAGGTTCGAGGCCCCGCTCCCCACCTGCAGGGGAAAAGCTTTGAGTGGTGAAGCAGGGCTGCAGGTGTCTCTCTCCTTTCCCTCTCGGTTTCTGGCTGTCTCAACAGTGTTCTAGTTTTTTTTTTTTTTTTTAATCCACATTGTGGGGAGGGATAAAGATTCACAGGACAGATGCTGCCACGTGTAGTTCCTGACCTCTGACAGGTGATGGGCACACCACAACCACCCACCACCAAGGGACCTCTTCTCTCTTCCTTCACCACAGGACACTGGATCCCTACCACCCCCCTTCCCCCCCATTCCAAGTCCTTGAACCCGGGACAGTGGAAAAGCTCACTTGGCTATTTGGTGTCTCTGCCCAGGTCTGAGCCCACCCAGTCCCCACTGTAGTGAAGGGCACTTTGCTGTTATGGTCTCTTGCTCTCACTGCTTCTCTCTAACAAAGAAACAGAAACCATTGAAGTCCTTGAATCCACTGCAGCTTTACTTTAAGGAGGGAGGAACAGAACAGAGCTCCCTGGCTTACAGGTGGAACTAGAGACTGAGCCTGGCATCTCTGGGCTTCAGACATGAAGGCGATGCACAACAGCTGAGCTAGCTCCTCAGCTCCATTTTTTAAAGATTTTTCTTTGGGGGGTTGCCGTAATGCAGTGGGTTAAGCGCACAAGGGGTGAAGCACAAGGACCACCATAAGCATCTTGGGTCTAGGCCCTGGCTCCCCACCTGCAGGGCGGTCGCTTCACAGGCAGTGAAGCAGGTCTGCAGGTGTCTGTCTTTCTCTCCCCCACCCTCCATTTGTCTCTGTCCTGTCCAACAATAACATCAATGGCAACAATAACGACAACAAAGGCAATAAAATGGGAAAAATGGCCTCCAGGAGCAATGGAATTGTAGTACAGGCACCGAGCCCCAGTAATAACCCTGGAGGGGAAAAATAAGATTTATCTTTGGGCTGGGAGATAGTTCACCTGGTAGAGCACACCTTTCTGTGTGCAAGGGAAGCCTCCAGCTGGGCCCTGGCACCGGGTAAGACCCCATGCATAGCACACAGCGAGCAGCATGGATGGGGGAACAGTACTGGGCTCTCGCTCCTATCATTTTCCCCTCTAAAAAGTAAGAATGTTGGGCTCTGGGGGCACTTGACTGTCATCCCCACCCATTCCATTCCTTTGATCTATCTTCTTTCTACCCTCAAGACCCTCCCTGCCTGCAGGGTAGTAGTAATCCTACCAGTTAAAACCCTCACAACAGTTTCTAAGGAAGTTCCTACCTTTCAAGCTCACTTTTGCCTTTCTCCAACCCTTTCCTAGCCATTTCCATTTCCGACTTGCCACTTCCAGGTCTGCCCTTTAAAAGCCTTGACTCTCTGATCAATAAAGAATTGAACTGCCTCACCACCACAAGTCTGTTCCTGAATCATCTCCCTCGCAGGAGAGAGTTGCTTCACAGGCTGAGTGAGTAGCAGCCCAGGCTGGCTCCGGTTGAGTTCTCTCCACCCCAGAGAGTATGTGTCCGGGAAGAGGCATCCCCATGCTATCCCGGCAGGGGAAGACAGAGAGGGGGAAAGATAAGACACCTGCAGACCTGCTTCACCACCTGTGAAGCAACTCTCCTGCAGGTGGGGAGCTGGGGGCTCAAACCAGGATCCTTATGCCGGTCCTTGTGCTTTGCACTATGTGCTTTTAACCCACTGCACTACCACCTGACTCCTATTTTTTTTTCTTTTTTTAACTAGAGCACTGCTCAGCTCAGACTTATGGTGGTGTGGGGTACTGAACCTCGGACTTTGGAGCAACAGGCTTGAG
Source organism: Erinaceus europaeus (assembly GCF_950295315.1). NCBI lineage: Eukaryota > Metazoa > Chordata > Mammalia > Eulipotyphla > Erinaceidae > Erinaceus > Erinaceus europaeus. The sequence goes on from NC_080168.1 coordinate 33,828,151, forward strand.
AGTCTGTTTGCATAACCATTATGCTACCCACCCACCACTAAAAGGATTTTTTACTAGCCAAAGTAATATATGCTCAGTAGAAATATTGTAAATACAGGGCCAGGCGGTGACACACCTGGTTTAAGCATTCACATTATAGCGAGCAAGGACCCAGGTTTAAGACCCTGGTCCCCACTTGCAGGGTGGAAGATTCATGTGGTGAAACAGGGCTGTAGGTGTCTTTCTTTCTCTCTCCGTATCTATCAACCCTCCCCTCTCAATTTCTCTGTCTCTATCCAATAATAAATAAATAAATATTTAAAAAACTGTAAGTATATACAAAAGCATTAAAAAAAACAATCTGTATCACCCAGTGAATATCATAGTTAAAACTATAATTCTTGGGGCAGAGTGGTGGCACAACTGGTTAAGGGCTCACATCACAGTGCACAAGGACCCAGGTTCAAGCCTCTGGTCATCACATGGGGGGATAGCTTCACTTAAGCTGGTGCACCACTACCTGACAGAGGTCTTATAAGATATGAAATCCACTGGTAGATGCCTAGGCGAGAAACTGCTGGATTATAAGGCACATCCCTAGTTACACTTTTTTCTTTTTTAATTAATTTATTTACTTATTGGATAGAGACAGCCAGAAATATAGAAGGGGGTGGTAGAGAGGGAGAGAGACGGAGAGACACCCGCAGCACTGCTTCACCACTCGAAAAGCTTTCCTCCTGCAGTTGGGGACAGGAGCTCAAACCCATGTCCTTGCGAACTGTAAAACGTGTGCTCAGCCAGGTGCGCAACCCCCTGGCCCCTACTACATAGTGCAATTTCAGCACATTCTTCTAGAAGGATATGAATTTCACTGACTCTTGTTCCAGTTAAGCAGGGAGTCCAGTCAGTACGTAGATGTGTCTTCCTTCCATTGACATTTATACTACACGCAGAGGGTCCCTGTCTGTCTCTGACAGGATAATATTAATCTTATTTTCCAAGTGAGCACCCAGCATATCTTTAAGATCAGAAAGGAATCCTCGCTCAGTGTTGCTGTGCTCACAAAGGATGACAGTTATTCCTTGCGAAGCGGCATCCAGAACATCGTGATGCGACATTTCACCTGAAACCAAGTAAGGGAAGCTTCAAGTATTAGACTTGAGGGTGGGGAAGAGAGCTGACAGCTGTGCAAAACAGGCTTGCACACCTAATGCCCTGAATCCCTGGCTGAAGCCCCTGCACCACCATAAGCCGTAGGAGGGGCAGTGTTCTGACAAAATAAATAAAGTGAAATTGGGGGGCTGGGCAGTAGCCAAGCGGGTTAAGGGCACGTGGCGCCAAGCACAAGGACCGGCATAAGGATCCAGGTTCCAGCCCCCGGCTCCCCATCTGCAGGGGAGTCGCTTCACAGGAAGTGAAGCAGGTCTGCAGGTGTTTATCTTTCTCTCCCCCTCTGTCTTCCCCTCCTCTCTCCATTTCTCTCTGTTCTATCCAAAAAAAAAACCCGACAACAGTAGCAATGGTAATAATAACCACAACAATGATTAAAAAAAAAAGTGAAATTAGATAACCTGGGCTGGGTAGAGAGCTCACCAGGTGGAGTGCATGACTCGCCCCGTGCTGGACCAAGGGGGTGCAAGAGGCTTGGGTCCTTTGGGGTTTCTCCCTCTTACGACTTTCCTGAAGGTCAAATGGGCAAGATGGCCACAAAGGCTGTACAAGACTTGCACAAGTGGGAGTCAAATGGTAGCTCAGCGGGTTAAGCGCATGTGGCGCAAAGCTTAAGGACCGGCGGAAGGATCCCGGTTCATGCCTCCAGCTCCCCACCTGTAGGGGAGCCAATTCACAGGCGGTGAAGCAGGTCTGCAGGTGTCTATCTTTCTCTCCCCCTCTCTGTCTTCCCCATCTCTCTCCATTTCTCTTTGTCCTATCCAACAACGAACTATATCAGCAACAACAATAATAACCACAAGGCTACAACAACAAGAACAACAAAAGGGGGGAAAATAGCCTTCAGGAGCAGTGGATTCATGGTGCAGGCACTGAGCCCCAGCAATAACCCTGGAGGCAAAAAAAAAAAAAAAAAAAAAAAACACCAAACATTTATTATTTTAGTTTTAAAGCTTAAAAAATTAAGGAGTGGGGGCTGGGTGGTAGCACAATGGATTAAGCGCACATGGCGCAAAGCGCAAGGGCCAGCACAAGGATCCGGGTTCCAGCCCCCAGTTCCCCACCTGCAGGGGGTTCCTTCGCAAGCAGTGAGGCAGGTCTGCAGGTGTCTTTTTCTCCTCCTCTCTGTCTTCCCCTCTTCTCGCCATTTCTCTCTGTCCTTCCCAAAAACAACAACAGCTATAACAAAAAATAATAACTACAACAAGTACAACAAGGGCAACAAAAATGAGAAAAATGGCATCCAGGAGCAGTGGATTTGTAGTGCAGGTACCTAGCCCCAGCGATAATCCTGGGAGCTGAAAAAAAAAAAAAATTAAGGAGTGTGGTCCGTGAGGTGAAGCAGTGGATAAAGCACTGGACTCTCAAGCGTGAGGTACTAAATTCAATCCCTGGCAGTACATGTACCAGAGTGATTGCTGGTTCTTTCTCTCTTCCCTCCTATCATTCTCATGAATAAATAAATAAAATCTTAAAATAAATAAATAAAATCTTAAAAAAAAATGGGGGCCAGGTGGTGGCACAACTGGTTGAGCGCACATGATGCAGTTGGCACAATAACCGGGGTTCGAGCCCCTGCTCCCCACCTGCAGGGGGAAAGATTCCCAAGTGGTGAAGCAGGGCTGCAGGTGTCTCTCTACCTCCCCCTTCCTCTCAATTTCTGTCTGTATCCAATAATAAATAATTTTTTTTTAATTAAGGAGTGGGGCATTGAGCGATAGCACAGCAGCAGGTTAAGTGCACATGGAGCAAAGCGCAAGGACTAGCATAAGGATCCTGGTTCATACCCCCGGCTCCCCACCTGTAGGGGTGTCGCTTCACAAGCAGTGAAGCAGATCTGCAGGTGTCTGTCTTTCATTCCCCTTTTCTGTCTTTCCTTCTTCTCTTGATTTCTTTCTGTCCTATCCAACAACAACAGCAATGGCAACAATAACAATAATGACAACAAGGACAACAAAATGGGAAAAAATGACCTCTAGGAGCAGTGGATTTGTAGTATAGGTACCGAGCCCCAGCGATAATCCTGGAGGCAACAAAGAAAAAAAGTTATGGAGTAGGGGGACTTATTTATGCAGGAGAGATCCTTCATCAGTAGGGCAATGACTAGTCATGCACATGGCTCAGGTCAAGCCCTGGTGCCCCATGGGAATGCTAGCCACTGGAAGAGCCCTGGTGTCTCTTTCTGAATGATAAAGCAGCTTAAGAGTGATGAAATTGGGTGACTGTCACCTCACCATTAAAAGATTGCCATTAGGGAGTCAGTTGGTAGCGCAGCAGGTTAACGCACGTGGTGCAAAGCGCAAGGACCACTGTAAGGAACATGGTTCGAGCACCCTGGCTCCCCACCTGCTGGGGAGTTGCTTCACAGGTGGTGAAGCAGGTCTGCAGGTGTCTGTCTTTCTCTCTACCTCTCTGTCTTCCCCTCCTCTCTCCATTTCTCTCTGTCCTATCCAGCAACAATGACATCTATAACAACAACAATAATAACTACAACAATAAAAAACAAGGGCAACAACAGAGAAAAATTAAAAAAAAAAAGATTTCAAAATTGGGGCTGGGTGGTGGTTCACCTGGTTAAGCACACATATCACAGTGTGCAAGGACCTGGGTTCAAGCCCCTGGTCCCCACGTGCAGGAGCAAAACTTCATGAATGGTGAAGCAGGGATGCAGGTGTCTCTCTTTCTCATGATATATATATATATTTAATTATTATTTTTTTAACCAGAGTACTGCTCAGCTCCAATTTATGGGGTGTTGGGGACTGAATCTGGGACTTTGGAACCTCAGACATGAGAGACATTTTGCATAACCATTGTGCTATCTACCTCCCCTTCTCTCTTTCTTTCTCCCTCTCTACCTCCCCCTCCCCCCTTGATTTCTGGCTGTCTCTATCTAATAAATATATATAATTAAAAATATTTTTTAAAAAAAGAGTGATGAAATCAAGGCCTGGGCAGTGGAGGCCTTGATAAAGGCCTTAGACCTTTGAGCATGACGTTCTGAGTTCAGTTCTCAGCACTGCATGTGGCAGAGTGATGTCTGGGTTCTTTCTTTCATTAGTAAATAAATCTTTTAAATATATATATATATATATATTGCCTGCAGGGTTACTGCTGGGGCTTGGTGCCTGCACTACACATCCACTGCTCCTGGAGGCTATTTTTTCCCCTTTTGTTGCCCTTGTTTTATCATTGTTGTTGTTATTGCTGTCGTTGTTGCTGGATAGGACAAAGAAACTAAGAGAGAAGGGGAGACAGAGAAGGGGAGAGAAGTGACCGCCCTGCAGGTGGGGAGCTGGGGGCTCAAGCCAGGATCCTTATGCCGGTCCTTGTACTTTGCACCATGTGTGCTTAGCCCACTGCACTACCGCCTGGGCCCCCAAAATATATTATTTATTTACTTATTTATTCCCTTTTTTTGTTGCCCTTGTTGTTTTATTATTGTAGTTATTGTTGTTGTCATTGTTGGATAGGACAGAGAGAAAAGAGAGGAGGGGAAGATGGGGGGTGGGGGGGGGGAAGATAGACACCTGCAGACCTGCTTCACCGCACATGAAGTGACTCCCTTGCAGGTAAGGAGCCAGGGCTCGAACCGGGATCCTTCTGCCGATCCTTGGGCTTTGCACCACATACACTTAACCCACTGCTCTACAGCCTGACTCCCAATATATTATTTTTTAACAAAAGAGCAGTGAGGGACCAGGTGGTGGTGCACCTGGTTAAATGTACACATCACAGTGCACAAGAACATGGGTTCAAGCCCCTGGTTCCCACCTGCAGGGGGAAAGGTTCACAAGTGGTAAGCAGGGCCTCTGGTGTCTATCTTCCCCTCCCTTCTCAATTTCTCTCTGTCTCTGTCCAATAATAAATAAGTATTGATTTATTTTAAAAAATAATAAAAAGCACAAGGACCGGCAAAAGGATCCCGGTTCGAACCCCGGCTCCCCACCTGCAGGGGAGTCGTTTCACAGGCGGTGAAGCAGATCTGCAGGTGTCTATCTTTCTCTCCCCCTCTCTGTCTTCCCCTCCTCTCTCCGTTTCTCTCTGTCCTATCCAATGACGACGACAACAACAACAATAATAACTACAACAATAAAAACAACAACAACAAGGGCAACAAAAGGGAATAAATAAATAAAATAAAATAATAATAATAATAAAGAGTGGTCTGGGAGGTGGCGCAGCAAGGTCCCGAGTTTAATTCCTGGCAGCACATGCACCTGAGTGATGTCTAGTTCTTTCTCTCTCCTATCTTTCTCATTAATAAATACAAAAATAAAAAGAGCAGTGAAATCAATGCAATGCAATGCCCTATGTCTCCCCCCACATACAAACAATAACAATAAATGTTTCTATATTAGAGAGAGCATGACTCGCATATGTGGTACTGGGGAACTCAGACTCTCATGCTTGTCAGCTCTGCACTCATTGCTACACCACTGCCATAGCTTCCAAAAAGGCTTTCTACCAGCAGGGGGAAAAGCCTTGCGAATGGTGAAGCAGTGCTACAGGTGTCTCTCTGTCCCCACACCTCCAATATCTGGCTGTCCCTAACTAATAAATAAAAAATAATTTAAACGCAGGTGGCGCAAAGCACAAGGACCGGCATAAGGATCCCGGTTCGAGCCCCGGCTCCCCACCTGCAGGGGAGTCGCTTCACAGGCGGTGAAGCAGGTCTGCAGGTGTCTATCTTTCTCTCCTCCTCTCTGTCTTCCCCTCCTCTCTCCATTTCTCTCTGTCCTATCCAACAACGACAACAACAATAATAACTACAACAATAAAACAACAAGGGCAACAAAGGGAATAAATAAATATTAAAAAATAATAATAATAATTAAAAAACATTTTTAAAAATTTTTTTTATTTAAGAAAGGATTAATTAACAAAACCATAGGGTAGGAGGGGTACAACTCCACACAATTCCCACTTACTAGATCAAGGGTTGCCCTAAAGTCTGCTACTCGTCAGTTTAGACAATAAGCCAAGGTTAGGAAACAATAAACAAAAAGGAAGTCGGGCGGTCGCACAGTGGGTTAAGCACAGGTGGTGCAAAGCGCAAGGACCGGTATAAGGATCCCGGTTCGAGCCCCCGGCTCCCCACCTGCAGGGGGGTCACTTCACAGGCAGTGAAGCAGGTCTGCAGGTGTCTATCTCTCTCTCCCTCTCTGTCTTCCCCTCCTCTCTCCACTCCTCTCTATCCTATCCAACAACAACAACAACAACAATAATAGCTACAACAATAAAAAAAGGGCAACGAAAGGGATTAAACATTAAAAAAAAAGAGAGAGAAGGGAAGTTTGTCTCACCTGTGAGGTAAAGGTCTGCGTCTGTCCCCTGCAGGACACTGCTCCCAGATCCAGCACACAGGGCCACCACTTTCACTTGAGATGCTTCAAGGTAAAAGAAAAAGAGAGACCAATGTTTTAAAATTTCCTTTAATTTTTACTCTTTTCTTTTCCCAGAGCACTGCTCAGCTCTGGCTTATGGTGGTGGGGAGGGTGGAATCTGGGATTTCAGAGTCTCAGGCATGAATCCCTTTGCAGAACCATTAGGCTCTCTACCCCACCTTCCCCTTAATTTTAATATTAAAATTTATACCAAGAATCCTAAGTGTAATGCAGATTTCACTTCAAGTCTTTTTGCTTGCTGAACTTTATAAAATAACAAAAAGTGTGGGGTCGGGCAGTAGTGCAGAGGGTTAAGCGCATGTAGCACAAAGCCCAATGATCAGCGGAAGGATGCCAGTTTGAGCCTCCAGCTTCCCACCTGCAGGGGAGTCGCTTCACAGGCGGTGAAGAGGTCTGCAGGTGTTTATCTTTCTCTCCCCTGTCTTCCCCTCCTCTCTCCATTTCTCTCTGTCCTATCCAACAACGAACGACATCAACAACAATAATAATAACCACAACAACAAGGGCAACAAAAGGGGGAAAATGGCCTCCAGGAGCAGCGGATTCATGGTGCAGGCACTGAACCCCAGCGATAACCCTGGAGGCAAAAAATAAAGAAAGAAAGAATAACAGAAAATGCTTCCATGTGGGTCAACACATTACTCCTTGCTGTTGCAAAGCTGAGCCAAAGCCAGGTCACTATTATATGGGACATCCGCCATGGCTGCACAGTCCACATATAAGCTATACTAATGGTAATGTTCTAGGCCTTACTGCAGTGCTATGAGGCATAGTTATCTCATCTTGGTCTTCAGGTAACAGTGAGAGGTAGGCAGGTAATCTTCCTGTTCTCATCTGCGGAAGCTGAGATTGGTGTGCTGCTTTGCCATGTGTGAGACCGGGTCTTGAACCTGGCCCCTGCTTCACTGAAGGAAGATTTTTTTTTTTTTTGCCTCCAGGGTTATTTCTGGGGCTCGGTGCCTGTACTACAGGCACCACTGCTCCTGGAGGCCATTTTTTCCCAATTTTGTTGCCCTTGTTGTTACTATTGTAATAGCTGTTGTTGGATAGGACAAAGAGAAATCAAGAGAGGTGGGGAAAATAGAGAAGAAAGACACCTGCAGACCTGCTTCACTGCTTTTGAAACGACTCCCCTGCAGGTAGGGAGCCAGGGGCTTGAACTGGGATCCTTACGCCAGTCCTTGTGCTTCATACTATGTGCGTTTAACCTGCTGTGCTACCGCCTGGCCCCCAATAAATCTTTTTAAATGTTATCATCAGTATTAAATTTCAGCTATACCAGAAGCCATTAACATATTCAGCTCTTCACTTTGCAAATTGTAGAAATGTCCTTCAGGCCCTCTCAAGGTTGGTTGGGTAATGTGACCAATTCTGGACAATGAACTGAAGTAACGTAGCAATAGCAATTCTTTTTTTTTTTTTTTTAATCTTCATTTACTTATTGGATAGAGACAGCTAGAAATTGAGAGGAAAGGGGAGATAAGAGAGGGAGAGAGACATTTGCAGCCCTGCTTCACCACTTGAGAAGCTACCCCCTTGTAGGTGGGGACTGGGAGTTTGAACCTGGGTCCTTGTGTACTGTGACGTGTGCTCAACCAGGTGTGCCACCACCTGGCCCCTAGCATTAGCATTTCTAAGCTAGAATGTTTAACTGGTAGTTTAAGATTTTCCAGAATGCCCTCTATAACAGCAAGCAGGCTACAGTGATCCAACTATCATTACTGATTGAAGATGAGCACAGAGTTATTGAGTAATGGATCTTTAAGCCAGTGAAATGCTTAGATAATTTTTTTTTTTTTTTTTGCCTCCAGAGTTATTGCTGGGGCTCAGTGCCTGCACCATGAATCCACTGCTCCTGGAGGCCATTTTTCCCATTTTATTGCTCTTGTTGTTATTGGTATTGGATAGGACACAGAGAAATCGAGAGAAGAGGGTGATTCATAGAGGGGAAGAGAAAGACAGACACCTGCAGACCTGCTTCACCACTTGTGAAGCAACTCCCCTGCAGGTGGGAAGCCATGGGTTTGAACAGGGGTCCTTACACCAGTCCTTGTGCTTCATACTATGTGCGCTTAACCCTGTGCACCACTGCCTGGCCCCCACTTGGATAAATCTTAAAGTCTCCCACAAGCTGCTAACATGTTTTTTGTCAACTGTTAGAACTCTGACCCTACAGTTCTCAGTAGGTATTTTGGGCAAGTAAAAGGGGGAATGTTTACCTAAGGTCTTCCCTACTCCAAGAGCAAGACGAACATGAGTTAGTTTTAGGTGCTTTTTAATTCGTTCAATCATGGTTGCCAAGGGGACAGGTTCATCCAGTGTGCACAGTCGCCCCATTCCTGTATGGAGAAGTGGAGGCTGGAGAGAGACACAAGTTTATTTTATTTGATTTTTTTAAGTAGTATATTGACAGTCTGTTTTATTGTAATAATATAGTATACAGATGTTGAATTCTAATGTACAGATGAAAACTATTTCATTTACCTTTTTTTTTTTTTTAAGATTTTATTTATTTATGAGAAAGACAGGAGGAAAGAGGAAGAACCAGACATCACTCTGGCATATGTGCTGCCGGGGATCGAACTCGGGACTTCATGCTTGAGAGTCCAAAGCTTTATCACCACCTTTGTGCCACCTCCTGGACCACTCATTATCTTTTTTTAATTTCTTTATTGGATTATTTTACAGTCGACAGTAAATACAATAGTTTGTACATGCATAACATTTCTGTCTTCCACATAACAATACAACCTAGGTCCTTGAGACATAAGTTTAGAGACACTGTCCATCCATCATCAGTACTAGAAAACAAACCTACAGAACCAAAAACAAACGCTAAGGTCAGTGAAATGTGCATGCTGGGAGCTTACTCTAACAGGCTTCAGGTGAAAATTTGAGGATGCGAGGGGCCGGGTAGCACACGTGGTTGAGCGCACATGTTAGTGTCCAATGACCCAGGTTTGAGCCCCAGGCTCCCTCCTGCTGGGGGGAAAGCTTCAGAAGTGGTGAAGCAGGGCTGCAGGTGTCTCTCTGTCTCTTTCCCTCTCTATCGGCCTCTTCCCTCTTGGTTTTTAGCTATCTCTATCCAATAAACCAATAAAGATAATTTGAAAAAAATACTGGGGGGGTCAGGTAGTAGTGCAGAGGGTTAAGCGTACATGGCGCAAAGCGCAGGAACTGGCATAGGGATCCTGGTTGGAGCCCCTGGTTCCCCACCTGCAGGGGAGTCGCTTCACAGGTGGTGAAGTAGGTCTGCAGGTGTCTTTCTCTCCCCCTCTCTCCATTTCTCTGTCCTATCCGACAACAACAACGTCAGTAACAAGAACAATAATGACAACAACGATAATACAGCAAGGGCAACAAAAGGGGGGGAAAATAGCCTCCAAGAGCGGTGGATTCGTGGTGCAGGCACCGAGCCCCAGCAATAACCCTGGAGGCAAGAAAAAAATTTTTTTTTAATATTGGGATGCCAGGTGGTGACATACCTGGTTGAGCGCACATGTTACAATGTAGGACCCAGGTTTGAGCCCCCAGTCCCCACCTGTAGCAGGAAGGTTTTGAAATTGGTGAAGTAGGGGAGTCGGGCGGTAGCGCAGAAAGTTAAGTGCAGGTGGCACAAAGCAAAGCGTGAGGACCTATGTAAGGATCTGGGTTGGAACCCCCGGCTCCCCACCTGCAGGGGAGTCGCTTCACAGACGGTGAAGCAGGTGTCTATCTTTCTCTCCCCCTCTCTGTCTTCCCCATCTCTCTCCATTTCTCTCTGTCCTATCCAACAATGACATCAACAACAACAATAACTACAATAAAACAAGGGCAACAAAAGTAAATAAATATTTTTTAAAAAAATGGTAAAGTAGTGCTACAGGTGTCTATCTCCCCTTCCCTATCAATTTCTGGTTGTCTCTATCCAATTGAAAAAAAAAATAATAAGAATGCAAATCTGACCAAAAAATTCTCTGATTGCTAGGAGCTCAGTCTTCTTGGGAGGAAGATGTTAAGATAAATTGCAATCAGGTGTTTAAGGGGGCTGGGCAGTAGCTCTACTTGACTGTGTAAGATCCAGGTGTACGTTGCTGCCCCTCACAGGTGGGGGAAGTTTCACAAGGGGCGTAGTTTCTAGCTTTCTTTCTCTATCTCCCTTACCCTTCTCAATTTCTCTCTCTCTAATATTTTCATTTATTTACTATTGGACAGAGACAGAGAGATTGAGAGGAGAGGGAAACAGGAAGAGACAGAGAGACACCTGCAGCCCTGCTTCACCACTCATGAAGCTTTCCCCCTGCAGGTGGGGACCAGGCATTTGAATCTATCTCCTTGCGCAATGTAATGTGTGTGCTTAATCAGGTGCACTACCGCCTGGCCCCACTTCTGTCCTGTCAAATAAAGCAAAAAAGAAAGAAAGTCTCCTGGGAGCAGTGGATTCATTGTGGATGCATTGAACCCCAGTGATAACACTGGGTGCTGGGTGGCAATTAAAAATAAGTGGAAGAGTTAGGCAAGTATTTGGAGGAAGTGTAATAAAAAAAAAAAAAGGTCTTACAAGAGATCCAGGGAGATAGCACTGTGATAACGCACCAGATTTGGAAGTCCCAGAAGTTCCAGGTTCAGTCCTATACTGTGCACCACCATAAGCCAGAGCTGAGCAGTGCTTGGTTATATTGTCCCTCTCTTTCTCTTAACAAAGCAATCTTAAAATATCTAATATTGGGGGCTGGGGAGACAGCACAATGGTTATGCAAAGAGCCCATCATGCCTGAGGCTTCAAAGGTTCCAGGTTCAATCCCCAGTACCACCATAAGCCAGAGCTGAGCAGTGATCTGGTAAAAATAAAAATAATAATTAATAAAGAAAGAAAGAATAATGGCAAAGCAGCTTACTTGGACAGTGCATCTGCTCTGTCTTGCACATGTTCCATGTTCAACATGTTCAAGTTTGGTCTTCACTGCACTGGAAGAAGCTTTGGTGGTATAATATTTTTTTTTAAATGTTTTTATGTGGTCCGGGAGGTGGTGCAGTGATAAGGCTTTGGACTTTCAAGCATGAGTTCCTGAGTTCAATCCCCGGCAGCACATGTGCCAGAGTGATGTCTGGTTCTTTCTCTCTCCTTCTATTTTTCTCATTAATAAATAAAATCTTTTTTAAAAAATGTTTTTATTATTTTTATCTATTTACTGGATAGAGACAGCCAGAAATCGAGGGAAGAAGGTGATAAGAGAGCAAGAGAGACACCTGCAGCCCTGCTTCACCACTCGCAAAGCTTTCCCCCTGCAGGTGGGGACTGAGGGCTCAAACCCAGGTCCTTGAGAGTTGTAATATGTGCGCTCAACCAGGTGCGCCACCACCTGGCCCCGAAGCTTTGGTGTTGTACAATTTTTCTTTCTTTTTCTTTTTCCCCTGAGCACTGCACAGCTCTGGCTTATGGTGGTGCAGAGGATTGAACCTGGGACTTTGGAGCCTCAAGCATGAAAGTCTCTTTACATAACCATTGTGCTATTTCCCCAGCCCCCAGTATTATTTTTTTAAGATTGATTTGTTAAGGGGGAGGGGAATATAACCGAGCATTGCTCAGTTCTGGCTTATGGCGGTACACAGTACAGGAATGAACCTGGAATTTCTGGGGCTTCCAAATCTGGTGCATTACCACTGTGCTATCTCCCCTGCACTGTTGTAGAAGTTTTCCACATCCTCTTCCTCCTCCTTCTCCTCCTTCTTCTTCTTTTTTTTTTTTGCCTCCATGGTTATCATTGGAGCTCAGTGCCAGCACTATGAATCCACTGCTCATGACAGCCATTTTTTTTTCCATTTTATCGGATAGAACAGAGAGAAACTGAGAGGGGAGGGAAGACAGAGAGGGGGAGAGAAAGACAGACACTGACAGACTTGCTTCACTACTTGTGAAGTGTCCCCCTTGCAGGTGGGGAGTCAGGAGCTTGAACCAGGACCCTTGGTCTTATTACTATGTGAGCTGAATTAGGTGCAAATCACCCACCCACCTCCCTTTTTCTAATTAAAACAAACATTTTTTTTTTTTTTTTTAATTAGAACACTGCTCAACTATGGCTTATGGTGGTGCAGAGGATTGAATCAGGAATCTAGAAGGCTCAAGCATGAAAGTCTTTGCACGACCATTATGCTATCTCCAGTGCCCCCTCCTTTCTATTGGAAAAAGTCACCTGACATCAAGAAGCCCTCATGATTACAAAATAAAATTAAATAAAAAAAAATGCTTGGAGTGAGGAAATAACATAGTGGTTATGCAAAAGACTCTCATGCCTGAGACTCTAAGGTTCCAGGTTCAATCCCAGCACCACCATGAAGCAGAACTGAGCAGTGCTCTGGTCTGTCTCTCTGTAATTTTCCCTCTATATATCTCATTCTCATTAAAATAAAATAAAAATATTTTTTAAAAAAGGGCGGGGGTAGGTAGATAGCATAATGGTTATACAAAGATACTCTCGTGCCTGAGGCTCCAAAGTCCCCGGTTCAATCCCGTGTACCACCGTAAGCTGGAGCTGAGCAGTGCTTTGGTTAAAATATATATATTAAAAAATAATAATACTTAAAGGGGTCAGGCCGTGGTACACTGTTTAAACACACATAGTATGATTGCAAGGAGCCATGCAAGGATCTAGGTTTGAGCCCTGACTTCCCACCTGAAAGTGAAGCAGATCTGCAAGTATCTATCTTTCTTTCTCCTTCTCTATTCCCCTATCCCCTTTCAATTTCTCTCTGTCCTACCAATAAAATCAAAAGAAAATAAGGAAGACAGAAGGAAAGAAACTGAACAACTGTATTTCACAAAAGTAAATTCCAAACACAAGAGTAGATTCCAAATGGATCAAGGACTTAGATGTTAGACCAGAAACTATCAAATACTGAAAATATTAGAAAGAATAATAAATAAAAGGAAAATATTGGCAGAACTCTTTTCCATCTAAATTTTAAAGGCATCTTCAATGATACAAATCTAACTGGATTTATATATTTATACAAAGAAGACTAAAACAAAAATAAACTAATAGGACTACATCAAATTAAAAGAAAAAAATTTAAAAAGAGAAAAAATGGCCTCCAAGAGCCATGGATTTGTAGTGCAGACACCAAGTCCCAGTGATAACCCTGGAGGCAAGTAATAATAATAATTATTATTATCATAACAATAACACTTAAAACACAGTAATATAGGACCAGCAAAAGTGAGCAGCTAAAACATGATATGAACCAGGCTTCAGCCAGGCCCCCACCACATGGTAGGAGTTTTGGTGCTGTGGCCTCTGTCATTCTCTCTCTCTGTGTCTATAAGAAGATCAACACATGGGAGTCAGGCGGTAGAGCAGTGAGTTAAGCGCACGTGGCACAAAGCACAAGGACCGGCCTAAGAATCCCGGTTCGAGGCCCTGGCTCTCCACCTGTGGGGAAGTCGCTTCACAAGCGGTGAAGCAGGTCTGCAGGTGTCTTTCTCTCTCCCCTCTCTGTCTTCCCCTCCTCTCTCCATTTCTCTCTGTCCTAACAAAGATGATATCAATAACAATAACAAAATAACTACAACAACAATAAAAAGACAACAAGGGCAACAAAAGGGAAAAAAAAAGATCAACACATAAGGGGATGGAGTGGGTTGTATAGACTTGGTTTGAAATACCCGTGAGATCCAAAAGTGAAAAATATCCAGAAAATATTTAGAAATATGTCTCCCCCACACCCCTTTAAGCATTCTAAGCCAGAAAGTAGAGTGATCATACAAATGGTTGTCAAGTAAATGGTCCAAGTGGAGGGTACAAAATAAGAGCCCCATGGTCGAGAGGTGGTGCAGTGGATAAAGCACTGGATTCTCAAGCATGAGATCCCGAGTTCAATGCCCGGTAGCACATGTACCAGAGTAATGTCTGGTTCTCTCTCTCTTCCTATGTTTCTCATTAATAAATAAATAAATAAATAAATAAATAAATAAGAGCCCAGACCCGTCAGCCTGGAACTGAGCCTCTAATCTGGAGTAAGTACTGTCATGGTCAGAGCACATCTGTTCCGTCAGAATTTGTTAAGCTGAAATCCTAACCCCCAAAGGTGTTGATAGCTGAGGCCTTTGGGTAGAGCTTATGTCCCAAGAGTGAAACCCAGGTGGACGGGACAAGAAGGCTCTAGAATGGCCCCTAGCAGTTCCACCATTTGAGGATGCAGAACCAGGAAGCAGGCTCCCTGGAATCTACTGGTACTAGGGTCATAAACTTTCTTTTTTTTAATTCTTTTAAAAAATATTTATTTTCTAATCGCACGTGGCGCAAAGCGCAGGGACCAGCGTAAGGATCCCGGTTCGAGCCCCCGACTCCCCACCTGCAGGGGAGTCCCTTCACGGGCGGTGAAGCAGGTCTGCAGGTGTCTATCTTTCTCTCCCCCTCTCTCTCTGTCTTCCCCTCCTCTCTCCATTTCTGTCTGTCCTATCCAACAACAAAGCAGCGTCAACAATGGAAATAATAACCGCAACGAGGCTGCAACAACTAGGGCAACAAAAAGGGGGGGAAATGGCCTCCAGGAGCGGTGGATTCATGGTGCAGGCACTGAGCCCAGCAATAACCCTGGAGGGGAAAAAATATATATATATATTTATTTTCGGGAGTCGGGCTGTAGCGCAGCGGGTTAAGCGCAGGTGGCGCAAAGCACAAGGACCGGCATAAGGATCCCGGTTCGAACCCCGGCTCCCCACCTGCAGGGGAGTCGCTTCACAGGCGGTGAAGCAGGTCTGCAGGTGTCTGTCTTTCTCTCCTCCTCTCTGTCTTCCCCTCCTCTCTCCATTTCTCTCTGTCCTATCCAACAACGACGACAACAACAATAATAACTACAACAATAAAACAACAAGGGTAACAAAAGGGAATAAATAAATAAAATAAATATTTAAAATATATATATATTTATTTTCTCTTTTGTTGCTCTTGTTGCTTTTTATTTTTGCTGTAGTTATTGTTGTTATTGATGTCATCGTTGTTGGATAGGACAGACAGAAATGGAGAGAGGAGGGGAAGACAGAGAGGGGGAGAGAAAGAGACACCTATACAGCTGCTTCACCAGGGCTCTGGGAAAAAAAGAACAAAAAAAGTAGTAAGGAGTGAAAATCTGGTCTGAGGTGAGAGGGGAGAGAAAAAAGATAACTGGTGCAAGAGGACTAGCTGGTGGTGCTGCGAACAGTGTTGGACGCTGAGGGGCCAGGCAGTGGCACACCTGGTTAAGTACACGCGTTACAGGTTCAAGCCCTGGTTTCCATCTGCAGTCAGTTGAGGTGGGTCGCTTCACAAGTTGTGAAGCAGATCTGCGGTGTCTATCTTTCTCTCTCCTTCTCTAGCTCCCCTCTCAATTTCCCTCTGTCTTATCCAAAAAAAAAGGGCGACCAGGAAACAGTGGATTTGTAATGCTGGCACTGAGCCCTAGAGGTAACCCTAGAGGGAGGAAAAAATAAAAATAAAAGAAAGAAAGAAAGGAAAGGAAAGGAAAAGTCTGGTGCACAAATCACAGATCATCACCACAATGCTATCTCCCTGGCTCCAATATGTTTGAATTACCTTCTCCAGGGACAGAATTTCAGTTTTCTGATAAAGTTGTCTGTTCTGGGAAAGTAAAGCCACGACCTGCATTAAAGCTTGCTGACTACAGTTCAGACTGATCCGCGTTTCTTCTTCATCATCAGTCCTAGGGAAAAAGCCAATTATTGACATAGAACAAACAAACAAAATGTGCTTTAGGTACTCCACAATATACAAATATCTTCTACTATTACTAGATTTATGTGAAATTTAAAACTTGATTGCAGAGTGGGGAAGCCAACACAATTGTTAAGCAAAAAGACTTTATTTTATTTGGAGGACAGAGAGAAAGTGAGGGGGAGGGAGAGAGAAGGAACAGGCAGGAGGCTGGGTGATGACGCACCTGGCTGAGTGCACACATGACAAGTGTGCAAGGACTCAGGTTTAAGCCACCCGTCCCCACCTGCAGGGGGGAAGCTTCACAACTGAGTGCAGGTATCTGCCTCTCTCCCTCTTAATCTCCCCCACCCCTCTCAATTTCTCTCTGTCTCTATCAAAAATAAATAAATATTTAAAAGGGGGGAGGACAGGCAATGGTGCACATGCACAAGGACCCAAGATCAAAACCCCATCCCCACTTGCAGAGGGAAAGCTTCATAAGCAGTGGAGCAGTGCTGCAGGCATCTGTCTCTCCTCCTTTCCTCTCAATGTACATTAAATAAATAAAGTTAAAAAAAAAAAAAGGAGGAAGTTGGGCGGTAGCACAGCAGGTTAAGAACACGTGGCACAAAGCACAAGGACTGGTGTAAGGATCCTGGTTCAAACCCCTGACTCCCCACCTGCAGGGGAGTTGCTTCACTAGTGGTAAAGCACAGGTGTCTATCTTTCTCTCCCCCTCTGTCTTCCCCATCTCTGCATTTCTCTCTGTTCTATCCAACAACAACGACATCAGTAACAACAACAATAACTACAACAACAATGAAAAACAACAGGGACAACAAAAGGGAAAATAAATAAAATAAATAAGTGAATAAATAAAGGAGAAGAAAGCAACAGAGGAGAGATAAACAGAGACACCTGCAGAACTGCTTTACCACTTGTGAAGTTTTCCCCCTGCAGGTGGGGAACAGGGACTTGAACCTGGGTCTTTGAGCATGACAATGTGTATGCTACACCAGGTGCACCACATCCTGGCCCCGCAAAAAGACTTTCATGCTTGAGGCTTCAAAGTCTCAGGTTCAATTTCCTATACCGCTGTAAATCAGAGAGGAAATGGTACGGTACAAAAGAAACTAAAACTAAAAAAATAAATGAATGTGATCCTAGCCAATCTACTTTCTGGAATAGCTTCTCAAATCTTTAGCAGACTTATTAAAATATACTGCTGGGTCCCAAGTCAGCCTCTTTCTTTCTTTTTTTTTTCCTCCCCTTATTTCTCTGGGGCTGACTTTTCTAGATTGAAACGCAGGAAGGTTATCTGGAACCAGAAAAGACCTAGAATTGCCAAAACAATCTTGAGAAAAAGGAACAAAAATGGCAGCACAAAGCTTCTTTCAGTATTGTGAGGGCCAGGCTTAAACCTACAGGTCACACACGGCAAGGCAGTGCACTATCCCAGTGAGCTCTTTTGCACTGGTAAAATAGATGAATAAAAATAAATAAATAAAAAGTTTTAGGCTGGCGAAATAGCTCAGTCAGACTGTATGCTGCTTTGCCATGTGCACAGCCCAGGTTCGAGCTGGCCCCCACTGCACTGAGGGAAGATTTGGTGCTGTGGCCTCGTTCACTTTTTCTGCTCTCTCTCTCACTGTCTTTATCCCTCCCTATCTTCCTTCCCCTCTCAATTTCTCTGTTTTTATCCAATCAGTAAATAATAATAAAAAGTAAAACCCATGTCACCAGCATATCGCTGGGGTTTATCCATTCTCTAAAGTCAAACTAACCTCCTTTCCACATTACCAGGAGGGTTAGAACTTCTCACATTACCAGGAGGATTAGAACTTCTGCGAATGATATGTGTAGCAATGGTCCCTCCCACACAGAAAATAGTTGCTTTTTACTGTTTTGTAAAGATCCCAAGCTCCTCTCCCCAAAGAACCAGCATATGAGGGGGAAAAAAAAAGATGCTGCTCCATAAACCTGTCCTCAGAGAAATGTGCTTTCAACCTAGAGGAACACAGGATTTGCAAGAAAGATTCCTATATACACATGGCGGGGGAGCGGAGGCTGGTGGATGGTGGCGCATCTGGTTGAGCGCACATGTTACAAAGTGCAAGGACCCAGGTTCGAGCCCCTGGTCCCCACCTGCAGGGGGAAAACTTTGTGAGTGGTGAAGCAGAGCTGCAGGTGTCTCTCTGTGTCTCTCTCTCTATTACCCCCTTTCCTCTAGATTTCTGACTGTCTTAGTAATAAAAAATAAAAATAAAATAAAAAATACACACAGCAAAAGGGAAAAAGATGTTCTTACCTAGCAGATAAAGACGTGACAGAAACACCTGCAATTTCTTTTACGTCAGAGATGACTTTATCCACATTTTGGCTGCAGTTAACATTGAATTCTACTCTATGTGTTCCCTCTGTGGGGCAGCTGGGAGCTTTGGAAGGATGTAAGGGTCTGGAAGTGCAAACTCCTAGGGGAAAAAAATTGAGGGGGGATGGAATATTAGTTACTGTATTTATTTTTTTAAGATTACAAAGATAAGCTATTATGAGTTAACTATTTTGGAAACTATTAATGGAAAAACTTATGAGTATGGAAAAAAGATTCATTCTCACAATTATTCATACATACCCCATCCCCAAATCAAAACCAGTGAGCTGGGCGGTGGTGCTCAAGGACCTGTACAACAGTCCAGGTTTGCGCCCCCGGCTCCCCATCTGCATGGGGGACGCTTCACAAGCAGTGGAGCAGGTCTGCAGGTGTCTGTCTTTCTCTCCCCCTCTCTATCCCACCTCCTCTCTCAGTTACACTCCGTCCTATCCAACAACAAAGGAAATTAAAAAAAATAATAATAAAAATATTGTGGTTCGGGAGGTGGCACAGTGATAAAGCTTTGGACTCTTAAGCATGAAGTCCTGAATTTGATCCCCGGCAGCACATGTGCCAGAGTGATGTCTGGTTCTTTCTCTCTCCTCCCGTGTTTCTCATAAATAAATAAAATCTTAAAAAAAAAAAAAAATCAAAATATTTTCAAAATTATTCCAGCTTTGTTTTGCTTTTTGTTGAACCTGCATGATTTTTTTAAAAAAATATTTTATTTATGTATTAACGAGAAAGATAGGAGGAGAGATAGAGAGAACAAGAACCAGACATCACTCTGGTACATGTGCTGCCGGGGATTGAACTTGGGACCTTATGCTTGAGAGTCCAATGCTTTATCCACCGCGTGACCTCCTGACCATAAACCTGCATGACTCCATCATTTTCAACAGATGTTTTAAGATTATGAATAGAGGGTAGGAGACAGACAGATGGACAGAGATAGATACCACAGCATTGCTCCACTGCTTGTGAAGCTTTCCCATTCCATGGTGCTCTCATGGTAGCTAGGGGGATGGGGCCCTAATCCTTGAGCATGGGTGTATGCTGTGTTGGGTGAGTCATGTCCCAGCTGCAGAGGAGACTCCCCTATTTATTTATTTATTTATTTATTGGCTAGAGACAGCCAGAAATCCAGAGGGAAGAAGGTGGTAGAGGAGGAGAAAAGAGTGGCACCTGCAACCCTGCTTCAGCATGCATAAAACTTTCCCCCTGCAGGTGGGGACTTGGGGCTTGAACTCAGGTCCTGTGCACTGTAATATATACACTCAACCAGGTACGACACCACCCAGCCCCTCTGAGAAGACCCTTAAATGTAAAAAACAAACAAACAAAAAAGCAAAAAACTTGGACAAGGCTGACTCACAGATTTTTATGACATGAAATTGTGACAGTTTAATAACTGACTCATATAAACCATGAGTCAAGCTGCAAATACTCATACTCTCCTTGGTTAAGATCATCAGCCCAAAATGAGTAAAGAGACTAAAAATAAGCATACTAGATTCCTCACTGACTGCATACATAAGGGCTCCATAAAATGTCGACAGCAATGACAACAACAATAACAATAACAACGATGATAAACAACAAGGGCAACAAAAGGGGAAAAAATAGCTTCCAGGAGCAGTGGATTCATATTGCAGGCACTGAACCCCTGTGATAACACTGGAGACAAAAAAAAAAAATTAATTAAAAAAAATGTCAATAGCTATTTCACTGACAAGTGAAGTATATGCCGCAAAGTCCTGAGCTTTCAATTTAACTGAATAAGATGTGTGTGTGTGTCTCCAGGATTATCTGCTGGGGTTTGGTGCCTGAACTACAAATCCACTGCTCCTGGAGGTCATATATATTTTTTAAGTATTTATTTATTTATGCCCTTGTTGACTTATTGTTGTAGTTATTGTTGCCATCGTTGTTGGATAGGAAAAAGAGAAATGAAGAGAAGAGGGGAAGACGGGGGTGGGGAGAGAAAGACACCTGCAAACCTGCTTCACCGCTTGTGAAGCAATCCCCCTGCAGGTAGGGAGCCAGGGGCTTGAACCAGGATCCTTGAGCAGGCCCTTGTGCTTCGCACTATGTGCGCTTAGTCTGCTGTGCTAATGCCCAGCCCCCGAACAGGGATTTCTGAAATCTGTGCTTGCTGTACCATATAAGTAAGTTCAGCAATAAAGACTTCTCATGTTCTCCTTATTTATTAAAGAAAAATAGTTCAAGTTTTCAAATGCAATTTAGATGCTAGGTTTTAGTAACATTATTTTTATTTTTTAATTATTTTTTATCTTTTTTGTTAAATATTTATTTATTCCCTTTTTGTTGCCCATGTTGTTTTATTGTTGTAGTTATTACTATTGATGTTGTTGCTGTTAGATAAGACAGAGAGAAATGGAGAGAGTAGGGGAAGACAGAGAGGGGGAGAGAAAGATAGACACCTGCAGACCTGCTTCACCATCTGTGAAGCGACTCCCCTGCAGGTGGGGAGTCCGGGGCTCGAACCAGGGGCTCAAACCGGGATCCTTAAGCCCGTCCTTGTGCTTTGTGCTACGTGCGCTTAACCCGCTGTGCTAAGTAACATTATTTTTAAATGTTATATAAAAATAGGATGCAGGAGCTGGGTGGTAGCACAGTGGGTTAAGCGCATATGGCACAAACCGTAAGGACCGGCTTAAGGATCTCGGTTCAAGCCCCGGGCTCCCCACCTGCAGGGGGGTCGCTTTACAGGTGGTGAAGCAGGTCTGCAGGTGTCTATCTCCATGTGCGCTTAGCCTGCTGCACTACTGCCTGGTGCCCTGCAGGTGTCTTTCTCTCCTCTTCTCTGTCTTCCCCTCCTCTCTTCATTTCTCTCTGTCCTATCCAACAATAGCTATGACAACAGTAACAACTACAACAAGCACAACAAGGGCAACAAAAAGGGAAAAACAGCCTCCACAAGCAGTGGATTCCTACCGAGCCCCAGTGATAACCCTGGAGGCAAAAAAAAAAAAAATAGGATGATGCTTCCCACTGCTAACTGTGAAAATCCTTCTGAAATTGCATACAAAGACCTGAAAGCATCTGCTAAAAGAACAGTGACATGAAAGAATGAGAGGCTTCTCACCAAGCCCTTGGGCCAGCCAGCTGTTGACTCCCTGAGGTGCAGCGTCATAGGCTGTGTGAGGAGAGTAGATGCCCACTCTGTTCTCCAGGGCCCGGATCACCAAGCGTTCCTTCCAGCTTGTCCAGGTCAAGCGCTTCATGGGCCGGAAGATGGGTGGGTGATAGGACAGAATGAGATCCGCCTTCCTTTGCAGTGCCTCCTCCATTACTTCCTCGGTCAGGTCATTGGTCAGGAAAAGCGTTTTTACCGTGTGTGGCGGGCTTGGTTCTACCAGTAATCCCACATTATCCCAACTCTCGGCAAATGAGAGGGACGCAAAGGCATTCAAGGAGGAAAGGACAGCCTTCAAATCCATGGAGGAACGAGAAGAATGACAGACCAGGGAGTGGACCTGCTGGACTTTCGTGGAGAGCAGGAGTACACGAGGTGACAACATACAGGAGCCAGTAGAACTGAATATCTGAAGTCAAAGAGGAAAATAACGTATGGTTGCATTTTCGGCCCACATCTTTGTGGCAGCAAAGCTTATGAGCAAAAGAGCTGTAGTCATACTTTCCTGGCTTCAAATACTGGCTCTTCCACAGAACAGCACACAGAATCTAAGGCAGTTCATTTAACCTGTCCTGAGCTTAGTTTCTCATCTACTGATTGGAAATACTGTAACTCACCTCACAGGTCATCCTGAGGGACAGATGATTAATGTCTTTAAGTCACAGAGCACAAGCTGGTACAATATACACAGATGTTTATCTGCACACACAGCCTCCTCCCCCCAGTTCCTATTCTGCCCCCTTACAGGAGGGGAGCGCTTGGCTTTCCTACTTCTCCTATGCTTCCAAGTTCCCAAATAAAGCTTTTATTGGTAACCCTTGTTATATATAAAATATATCTTTTTATATATATTTTAATTGTTTTATTTATTTTATTTACTTTCCCTTTTGTTGTTCTTGTTGTTTTATTGTTGTTCCTCCCCTGCTCCACCATAAGCCAGAGCTGAGTAGTGATATGGTAAACAACAAGCAAACAAAATGGTCCAGGAGATTGTGCAGTGGATAAAGCATTGGACTTTCAAGCATGAGGTCCTGAGTTCAATCCTCAGCAGCACATGTACCAGAGTGATGCCTGGTTCTTTCTCTCTCTCCCTATCTTCTCCATGAGTAAATAAATAAAATCTTAAAAAAATATATTTTTTAAAAAGGGGGGGAAACGTCATTAATGGAGGGATAGTTTGGTTTTATGGTGTCTCTCCTTTCTGTCTCTGACCCTCTATGTGACAAAACAAAACAAACAATATCTCATTCCACCCCGGGGAGATGGCACTGTACAGGCACACAACCAGATGAAGCCTGGGAGAGAAAAAAAGACAGAATAGTCACTACCTCCTAACTACATCACTTTTTTTTTTTTTTACAGTTGTATGTAAGGGGTTTTGTTTGTTTAGAGGCAGAGAGAGTACATAAAACCACAGCACTGAAGCTTCTTTCACTGTCGTGGGGACCAGGCTCCAAGCTGAGTCATGAACATGGCAAAGCAGTGCACACTATCCAGGCGAGCTATTTGGCTGTATGTTTTTTTTATATATACAGTTCAGGTATACTGACCCACATATACCCCTGAACTCCAGCCCATGTTTTGGTTTGAAAATTTTTGGTCCCATGTTTTGACTTGCAAATTTTTGGTGTATGTACAGTAAGCATCTTACTAATTACTATTTTTGTGACTTCACTATTTCCAGATTTCTTAATTTTTTATAAAAATATTTATTTTCCATTTTGTTGCCCTTGTTGTTTTCTTATTGTTGTAGTTATTATTGTTCTTGATGTCATCTTTGCTGGATAGGACAGTGAGAAATGGAGAGAGGAGGGGAAGACAGAGAGGGGGAGAGAAAGACAGACACCTGCAGCCCTGCTTCACCGCTTGTGAAGCGACTCCCCTGCAGATGGGGAGCCAGAGGCTCAAACTGGGATCCTTATGCTGGTCCTTGCATTTTGCACCACCTGCGCTTAACCCGCTCCGCTACCGCCCGACTCCCTATTTCCAGATCTCTTTTCTCTTTTAAAAAAGATCTTATTTATATGTGGTCCTGGAGGTGGCACAGTGATAAAGCTTTGGAATCTCAAGCATGAGGTACCGAGTTCGATCCCCAGCAGCACATGTGCCAGAGTGATGTCTGGTTCTTTATCCTCATATCTTTCTCATAAATAAATAAAATCTTATTTATAGGGGCCAGTTGGTGGCACACCAGGTTAAACACACACATATTGCAGTGCACAAGGACCTGGGTTCAAGCCCCTGGTCTCCACCTGCAGGGGGAAAGCTTCACAAGTGGTGAAGCAGGGCTGCAGGTGTCTGTCTCTCCCTCTATATTTCCCCCTTCCCTCTCAATTTCTGCTTCTATCTGATAATAAGTAAATAAAAATATAATCTAAATTTATAGGGTTCGAGTGACAGCATAATGGCTATGCAAAAGACATTCATGCCCAAGGTCTGTGGTTTAATCTCCAGCACCACCATAAGCCAGAGCTGAGCTCTCTCTGCACCTCAAAATATAATTTTAAAAAATCGTATTTATTAATGAGAAAGATAGGAGGAGAGAGGGAAAACCAGACATCACTCTGGGACACGTGCACCGGGAAGTGAACTCTGGACCTTGACCGTCCAGTGCTTTAAGCACCGCGCGCCCTGCCCGACACGTGGCAGGGAGTCACCCTGCAGGCCGCTGAGACCCTGGGCGCGCAGCCTCCACGCCCACGGTGCCCCGCCCACTTCCAGAACTAGGGGAAGCCCAGGAGGCGCCCGCACCCAGCCAGGCCCCGCCCACACCCCGCCCGCGCTCTGCCGACCTTTTCCCGCCGGGTAGTCACTGCGGCCCTGGCCCTGCAACAGCCTCGGGCGGCAGCACCAGGGATCCCGGGCCCACACCTACCTCCGCGAGAACTTAAACCGCCGCAACGCTGGGCTGCCGCAAGCTCTCCGTACATCACTTCCGGTTCCGTGCGGAAGCTCCGGAGTGAAGGGTTCCGGCCGCTAGCAGCCAAAAGTAGACCGGAAGTGTCCTTCCCGTCCGCTTCGACGTCATGTCAAATCGATCTAGGATACTTTTTGTTTGTTTGTTTCCCCGTACTGTCACTTATTAAAGAAAGCGTCTCCTCACGACCGCAGCGTCCCCGGTGGGGGGTGAGTTACGTTTACCCCTGAGTTCCGGTTGTCTTGGTTTGGGGGCGTGGGGACCCCCGCGGAATCTGCCGTTGCAGCCTGCAGACCAGCTCGACATCTTGGTTCTTATTCTTTTTTAAAAGTATCTTTATTTATCTGATAGAGACGGCCAGAAATTGAGAGAGGGAGAGAGACCTGCAGCCCTGCTTCAGCACCCGGGGACCGTGCCACTGCTGGTGGAGACGCGGGGCTCGAACCCGGGTCGATCGCGTTGTATGTGTGCCGCCGCCAGTCCCCTTTAGCATCTTGTCTGAGCAGCAGCCACGCTGATGGAAGTGGGCCGCGAGGAGGGTTGACACCTTTCCCTCTTTCACTCTTATCTACACACTCACTGAGCCTTGTGTGTTTAATCAGCTTTAATTATTTGATTTTTGCTTCCAGGGTTATTTCTGGGGCTCGGTGCCTGCAATACGAATCCACTGCTCCTGGAGGCCATTTTTTCCCTTTTGTTGCCCTTGTTGTTACCCTTGTTGTCACTATTATTGTTGTTGTCATTGCTATTGTTGGATAGGACAGAGAGAAATGAAGAGAGGAGAGGAAGACAGAGGGGGAGAGAAAGATACCTGCAGACCTTCACCACATGTGAAGCGATCCCCCTGAAGGTGGGGAACCGGGGGCTCGAACTGGGAGCCTTAGGCAGGCCCTTGTGCTTTGCGCCATGTGTGCTTAACCTGCTGCGCTACCGCCCGACCCTCTTTATTTTTAAGGTATTTATTTATTTAAGAAAATAAATAAATCAACAAAAAAATCAAAACAAAAAAAATCAACAGGGAAGGGGAGATCGAGTGAAAGGGAGGGGCCAGGTGGTGCTGCACCCGGTGGAGCGCACACACTACAGTGCCCAAGGACCCAGGTTCAAGCTCCCAGGCCCCACCTGCATGGAGGAGGCTTTGCGAGTGGGGAAGCGGGACTGCAGGGGTCATTTCTCTTCCATGCTATCTTCCCCTTCTTCTCAATTTCTGGCTATCTCTATTCAATAAATAAATAATAACGAGACTCAAGCTCTCACGTTCAATGCCCTACAACAGCATAAGCTAGAGCTGAACAGTGTGCTGGTTAAAAAGAGAGAGAGAGAAAGAGAGAGAGAAAAACACCTGCAGCCCTGCTTCACCACTGGCAAAGCTTCCCCCTTGTACGTGGGGACCAGGGGCTTGAACTGGGGCTCTTGAGCACTGTAATGTGTGCGCTCAACCAGTCGCCTGTTTTTATTTATGACATGTCAGAGTTTAACATGAGATAGTAAAAAACTAAAGCACCACTCTGATTCATGCAGTGCGGGGCACTGAGTTGGGAACCTTAGCCACTCCAGTTCAATCTCTACCCACTCAGCCAGTTCACCAACTAATGGGGTTGGGGAGGCATGTCACACTGCACATCTGGTACGGGGATGGACCTCATCCTTCAGAGGTCTGCCACCTCTTGGACCAAATAAATACTTGGTCTAATGATAAGTGGTATGGGAAAATGGTCTAATGATAAGTGGTATGGGAAAAGGAAACGAGGTATATGCTAGAATCAACAGTAACTTATTTATTTTTAAAGATTTATTTATGTGGTCTTGGAGGTGGTGCAGTGGATAAAGCACTGGATTACCAAGCATGGGTCCTGAGTTCAGTCCCAGGCAGCACATGTACCAAAGTGATGGCTGGTTCTTTCTCTCTCTCTCCTCCTTTCTTTCTAATAAATAAGTAAAAATTAAAAAAAATTATTTATGAGAAAGGAGAATCAGAGTATCATCCTGGCACATATGATGTCAGGGGTCAAATTCGGGACCTTATGCTTGAGAATCCAGTGTTCTACCCACTAGGCCATCTCCCAGGCCCCATGTTAAGGGAATCTGAAATAGACTTATTTAAGACTATTGAGCAGGCATGAGAGGTGAGAAATTAGCCACACAGTATTTCAGTATGAGTGTCCCATGCAGAGAGAGCACCCGTATCTTGTCCTGAAAGACTGTGCCTTGCTTGTTGAGGGCTTTCAAGGAGACTCTTGGAAAGTGAGCAGAAGTAGGAAAATGAGGGGCTTGTCTCTAGAGGGTTAGCACTTCTATCAGCTGGGTCATTACTACTTGGATGGGGCTGCTATTTGAGACTGTTTCTTTTTCTTTTTTTTTTTTTTTCTTTTAAAGATTTTATTTACTTTATTAATGAGAAAGATAGGAGGAGAGAGAAAAAGGGCCAGACATCACTCTGGTACATGTGCTTCTGGGGACTGAACTCGGGCCCTCATGCTTGAGAGTCTAGTTCCTGAACCACTGCGCCATCTCCCGGACCACTGTTCATTTTTCTTAAAGAATCTTGGTATCACCTATGAGAGAATCCCACCTGTAATAGAGAGGGAGAAAGAAACCAGAGCAGCACTCCAGTAAGTTTGGTGCCAGGAATAGAACTGGAAACCTCAGGCGTATAAACCCAGTGCTCTACCACCTAAACCATTCCCCCAGCTGCAAGAGACCTTTTCTCTTCTGCTTTCTGTCTTTCTTTTTAAAAATATTTATTTATTTTGGATAGAGACAGAAAATGAAAGGGAAGGGGAGTTAGAGACATCTGTAACAGCTTCACCACTTAGGAAATTGCCACCCTGCAGATGGGGGCCGGGGGCTTGAACCCAGGTTCTTGCACATAGTAATATTAATATGTATGTTCACCTAGGTGTACCACTGCTCAAACCCTTCCTCTCTTCCTTTCTTTTAAGAAAATTTAAAAAAAAATTTAAAAACTTTTAAAAATATTTATTCCCTTTTTGTTGCCCTTGTTGTTTTATTGTTGTAGTTATTATTGTTGTTATTGATAACGTTGTTGTTGGATAGGACAGAGAGAAATGGAGCGAGGAGGGGAAGACCGAGAAGGGGAGAGAAAGACACCTGCAGACCTGCTTCACCACTCATGAAGCGACTCCCCTAAAGGTGGGGAGCCGGGGGCTCGAACAGGGATCCTCCTGCTGGTCCTTGACTTTGCGCCACCTGCGCTTAACGCACTGCGCTACCGCCCAACTCCCTTTTTTAAAAAAATTTTATTTATGGGAGTCCGGAGGTAGCGCACATGGCTGCGAAGTGCAAGGACCTGCGTAAACTGGCATAAGGATCCCGGTCTCTCTCTCCCCCTCTCTGTCTTCCCCTTCTCTCTCCATTTCTCTCTGTCCTATCCAACAACGATGACATCAATAACAACAACCATAATGATAACTACAACAATAAAAATATGGGGCAACAAGACAGGATACATAAATATTAAACTCCCACTCTGTCTCCCCCTCCTGTCTCAATTTCTGTCTCAAATAAATAAATTTTAATATTTTAAAAATATTTATGTATTTTTAATGAAATACTTTTTTATATTTATTTATTTTTTTGTTTTTTGTTTTTTATTTTTTAAATATTTATTTTATTTATTTATTCCCTTTTGTTGCCCTTGTTGTTTTATTGTTGTAGTTATTATTGTCGTCGTTGTTGGATAGGACAGAGAGAAATGGAGAGAGGAGGGGAAGACAGAGAGGGGGAGAGAAAGACAGACACCTGCAGACCTGCTTCACCGCCTGTGAAGCGACTCCCCTGCAGGTGGGGAGCCGGGGTTCGAACCGGGATCCTTATGCCGGTCCTTGTGCTTTGCGCCACCTGCGCTTAACCCGCTGCGCTACAGCCCGACTCCCTTTTATATTTATTTTTTTTTAATATTTATTTTCCCTTTTGTTGCCCTTGTTGTTCTTTATTGTTGTAGGATAGGGAGGGGGAGGGGAAGACAGAGAGGGGGAGAGACAGACACCAGCAGACTTGCTTCACCACCTGTGAAATGACTCCGCTGCAGGTGGGGAGCTGGGGCCTTCAAACGGGATCTTTACGCCGGTCCTTGGCTTTGTGCCACGTGCGCTTAACCATATTTATTTATTCCCTTTTGTTGCCCTTGTTTTTTTTTTTTTTTTCCTCCAGGGTTATTGCTGGGCTCGGTGCCTGCACCATGAATCCACCGCTCCTGGAGGCCATTTTTCCCCCCTTTTGTTGCCCTTGTTGTAGCCTCCTTGTGGTTATTATTATTACCATTGTTGATGTTGTTTGTTGTTGGATAGGACAGAGAGAAATGGAGAGAGGAGGAGAAGACAGAGAGGGGAAGAGAAAGATAGACACCTGCAGACCTGCTTCACCGCCTGTGAAGCGACTCCCCTGCAGGTGGGGAGCCGGGGGCTCGAACTGGGATCCCCACACCAGTCCTTGTACTTTGTGCCACCTGGGCTTAACCCAGTGCGCCACCGCTCGACCCCCAGCCCTTGTTGTTTTATTGTTGTAGTTATTATTATTGTTGTCATCGTTGTTAGATAGGACAGAGAGAAATGGAGAGAGGAGGGAAAGACAGAGGGGGAGCGAAAGATAGACACCTGCAGACCTGCTTCACTGCCTGTGAAGCGACTCCCCTGCAGGTGGGGAGCTGGGCTTGAATATTTATGTATTTATTTATAAGTTATTTATTTATTTATTTGAGACAGAAATTGAGACGGTAGGGGGAGATAGAGAGGGAGAGAGACACCTACAGCCTTGCTTCACCACTTGTGAAGCTTTCTCCTGCAGGTGGGGACCAGGGGCTTGAGCCTGGTTCCTCGCACACTGTAGTGTGTGTGTTTAACCAGGTTTGCCACCACCCAGATCCCTTTTTTTCTTTCTTTCTCTCAAGCAAGATAACTTCTTATTTTAAATATGCAGCAAAGTTAAGTTTGTGTGAGTTGAAAGGAAAATGAATTTAATTTTTCTTTCTTTCTTTTTTTTTTTTAAGGAATAGATCTACTTTTGAACTTTTCACTGTACTACAGTGAGAAATTCAATAGCTGTATTTCCTGAAAACATCAAAAGAAGGAATATGGTAAACTTGATTCTTGTGATTCTCATTGTATTTAATTTCTAGAAATCGGGCGGGTTGACAAAATAACTCATTTGGATAGTGCGCTGCCTTGCCCTGGGCAATTCTCAGGTTTGAAGGCAGCCCCACTGCACTGAAGGAAGCTTTGGTTCTGCGGTCTCTTTCCCCTCCCCACCTCCCGCCTCTCTGCTTCTTTGTCTGTTGCAGCAACAGAAACAAAATCAGAAATTCAATCAAGGGAAATAAAAGTGTATGGGAAGTTCAATGATGAGACCAGGAGAAATAATAAGCTAGAAAAGCATATGATACAGAATGGTTGTTCTTTTCTTTCTCTATTTTTTTTTAATTCCTTTATTTGTATATTTGGATAGAGACAGAGAGAAATTGAGAACGAAGGGGGAGATAGAGAGGGAAAGAGACAGACATTTTCAGCCTTGCTTCACCTCTCGTGAAGTTTTCCTCCTGCAGGTGGGGACCAGGGGCTTGAACCTGGGTGCTTGCACACTGTAATGAGTGTGCTTAACCAGGTGTCTACTGCCTGGCTTTTTTTTTTTTTTCACCAGAACTCTGCTCAGCTCTGCCTTATGGTAGTGCCAGCGATTGACCTGGCACCTAGAAGCCTCAGGCATGGAGTCTTTTTGCATAACCATTATGCTGTCTCTCCAGCCCCCTGAAGTGACTATAAACACATCCAGAAGTAAGCAAAATTATTTTCAAACAATTTAATGTTTCCATTTCAAACACACAGAATTTACTTTTTATGGAAAGAGACCGAATACAAACTAGAATTGGAACAGAAGAGTTTGAGGAGTCTTAAGAACTGAGTCAGGGAGGAACAGGGGACCACTCACCTGGCAGAGCACCAGCCATGCACTACGAGCCGGGCTTGAGACCCTCAGATCCACGTGTGATGGAGTGGTGCTGTGGTGCCCCACTTCTCTCTGCCTCTATCTGAACAAAAGGCCACCAAGAGCTATGAAAATGCGTAGGCTAGAATCCCTGGTGCAAAAGGAAAAAAAATAGTGCCAGATGTTATTCTTTTTTTTTTTTTTTTTAAGATTTTATTTATTAATGAGAAAGATAGGAGGAGAGAAAGAACCGGACATCACTCTGGTACATGTGCTGCTGGGGATTAAACTCGAGACCTCATGCTTGAGAATCCAATGCTTTATCCACTGAGTCCCTCCCAGACTACAATGTTATTATTCTATTTTATTTATTTGTTTTTTATTATATTTTTTAAATTATTTATTTATTTATTCCTCTTGGTTGCCCTTGTTTTATTGTTGTAGTTATTGATGTCTTCGCTGTTGGATAGGAGAGAGAGAAATAGAGAGAGCAGGGGAAGACAGAGAGGGGGAGAGAAAGACACCTGCAGACCTGCTTCATCGCCTATGAAGCGACTCCCCTGCCGGGGGCTCCAACCGGGATACTTGTGCCGTTCCTTGCTCTTTGCACCACCTGTGCTTAACCTGCCGAGCTACCATCCTACTCCCTATTCTATTTTATTTTTTTAGACAGATACCAGAGGCAGAAAGATAGGGTGAGAGACACCATAGAACCAAAACTTCATTCATTGTGATCGGGCCAGGATCAAACCTGGCTCTCACACATGGCAAAGTAGCATACCATCCAAGTGCACTATTTCGCTGACCCTGATAATTATAATGGCTCCTGTTGTTCCATATTGAAGATGCGCAGTTACAGCTTGAAGTAGAAAAGTAACGAGAATGCCTTACAGGGCCAGATGGTGGTGCACCTGGTTGAATGCACATGTTGCAATGCACAAGGACCCAGGTCTGAGCCCCCGGACCCCACCTACAGTGGTGAAGCAGTGCTGCAGGTGTCTCTGTCTCTCTCCTTTTCTATTTCCCCCTTACCTCTGGCTGTCTCTATCCAATAAATAAAGGTCATCAAAATTTTTTTGAAAAACGGAAAAAATGAGAGTAATGCCTTGCCCACTTTTCATTTCCATTCCTGTTCTCTCCCTGCCCCCAACTTCTGCTTTTTTTTTCTTTTTAAGCTAGGGTTGGGGCTGGTGGGGGGTGGGTGGGATTCAGATTCAATCCCTGGCAGTATCTAATCTGAGCTGAGTAATGCCTTGGTCTCTCAAAAAAAAAAAATTTTTTTTTAATTTGTTTTTAGTTTTGCTGATGAAAATTTCACACTTAAAGTAGTTATTTTTGTTATTATTGTCATTGGCGTTTCTTCCAGACCAACTTTCTCAGGCAGAGACAGAGATAAACATAGAAGGTCAACACAGGACCCAATTCCCTCAATGAGGTAGGGGCCAGGTTTGAACCTGGGTCTTGCCTGTGACAAAGCAGGTGCACCACCCAGTGAGCTAGCTAGCTAGCACAGTAACTCTTTTCGTCACAATGTTTATGATAGGCAGAGCTTCCACATTCAAAAATTGTTACCTTTTATTATGTGTATCAGACGAGAGGAGAGAGAGAGAGAGATGCCAGAGCACTTCCCTCGTGTATGCAGCACTAGGGACCAAACCATGAGCCTCAGGAATGCAAGTCAGGTGCTCTACCAGTCACTAGTTGAGTAGTTCCCCACCTCACCCCAAAAAAATTTTTTTCTTTTTTTTTTTTTAGTATTTATTTATCCCCTTTTCTTGCTCTTGTTGTTTTATTGTTGTAGTTATTATTGTTATGTCATCGTTGTTGGATAGGGCACAGAGAAATGGAGAGAGGAGGGGAAGACAGAGAGGAGGAGAGAAAGACACCTGCAGATCTGCTTCACTGCCTGTGAAGTGACCCCCCCCCCCACAGGTGGGGACCCGGGGGCTCAAACTGGGATCCTTATGCTGGTCCTTGCACTTTGCGCTACCTGCGATTAACCCACCTGACTCCCCCCCCAAAAAATTCCACTGATCCTGGAGGCTATTTTTCCCATTTTGTTGCCCTTGTTGCTGTTGTTGTTGTTGTTATAGCCGTTGTTGTTGTTGGGTAGGATCGAGAGAAATGGAGAGAGGAGGGGAAGATGGGGAGAGAAAGATAGACACCGCAAACCTGCTTCACCACTTGTGAAGTGACTCCCCTGTAGGTGGGGAGCTAGGGGTTCCAACAGGGATCCTTACACTGGTCCTTGCACTTTGCGCCATGTGTACTTAACCCGCTGCGCTACCACCCAGCCCCCGGCCTTTATACTTATTTCTGGAGTTTTTTTTCTACTGCTGAAATACATTTTGAGAAAGTGCAACTTAATTCTCCAAGCTGCTTGGTGGACAAGTGATCTTTATCCACATAAAGATTGTCATCTTTAATATCCAGTCAGGGAGGGTTGGGGAGACAGGTGATGGTTTTACAAAAAGAAAACTCATGTTTTAGGCTCTGAGGTCCGAGGTTCAATCCTCAGCACCATCATAAGCCAGAAGTGAGCAGTGTGCTTTGGCTTGAGTCTCTCTTTCTCTCGGTGTCTATCTCATTAAAAGTAAATGTGTGTGTGTGTGTGTGTGTGTGTGTGTGTGTGTGTGTGTGGAGGTGGGAGGAAGGGAAATATCACAGTATATACAGTCACCTGAAGAAATCTCATTTTGTCTCCTTTGTAGTCAGTGACATTGCATACAGATGTGGGTGATATTAAAATAGAAATCTTCTGTGAGAGGACACCCAAAGCATGTGAGGTGAGTAGCACTATGCACCTATAAAAGATGAGGAAGGGGGCTGCCTGGTGGTGCACCTGGTTGAGTGCACATGTTACAACGTGCAAGGACCCGGGTTAGAGCCCCCAGTCCCCACCTGCAGGGGGGAAAGCTTCACAAATGGTGAAGCAAGGCTGCAGCTATCTCTCTGTCTCTCTCTTTCTATCCCCCCCCCTTCCCTCTCAATTTCTGGCTGTCTCTATATAGTAAACAAATAAAGATATAAATAAATAAATAAATAAAGATGATGGAATGTGGCAGCTGACACAGCAAAGTGTTTCATGCCTGAGACTCTGAGGTCCCAGATTGAGTCCCAGAAAGAAACAAGGCAAAAAATGAGATATCAATTCACAGTTGGATATCAATTCACAGTTGGTGAGAACTAGTATTCTAGCTCAGGAGATAGGGAGGGAAATTCATTGTAGAAAAGAGGTAACTTGTGGTCCAGAAGGTGGTGCAGTGGTAAAGCTTTGGACTCTCAAGCATGAGGTCCTGAGTTTGATTCCTGGCAGCACATTCCTGCCAGAGTGATGTCTGGTTCTTTCTCTCTCCTCCTATCTGTCTTATAAGTAAATAAAAAAATCTTAAGAGGAAAAGAAAAGAAGTAACTTGTGGTCCGTGAGATGGCTCAGTGGATTAGACTTTCAAGCATCAGGTCCTGAGTTCAATCCCTGGCAGCACATGTACCAAAGTGATGTCTGGTTCCTTTTCTCTACCTCTCTTCTATCTGTCTCATTAATAAATAAATTAAAGAGAGAAAGAAAGAAAAATACTTTGGGCAAGGGAAATAGCAAAATAGTTATTACAAACAGACTCTTCTTCATGCTTGAGGCTCTGAGGTCCCAGGTTTAATCCCCTGCACCATCATAAGCCAGAGTTGAGCAGTGCTCTGGTTAAAAAAAAACAAAAAACAAAGTAATTTTTGAGCCGGTGAAATAGCTTACTTGGATACCCGGATAGTGTGCTGCATTGCTGTGTGCTCTCCTCGGGGTGTATTTTTGTTTGTTTGTTTGTTTTTGCCTCCAGCGTTATCGCTGGGCCTATACTAGGAACGCACTGCTCCTGGAGGCCAATTTTTGTTGTTGTTGCCCTTGTTGTTCTTCTTGTTGTACTCCTCATGTTTGAGCCAGGCCCCATGCAGTGAAGGAAGCTTCTGTGCTGTGGTTTTTAATTCTGCTTTCTTGTCTCTATCTTTATATGGAGAATGATAATAATAGAACTAATAGAAAAATATATATGTATATATTTAAATATTTATTATTTACTTATTCCCTTTTGTTGCCCTTGTTGTTTTATTGTTGTAGTTATTATTGTTGTCATCACTGTTGGATAGGACAGAGAGAAATGGAGAGAGGAGGGGAAGACAGAGAGAAAGAGAGAAAGATAAACACCTATAGACCTGCTTCACCACTTGTGAAGCGACTCCCCTGCACGTGGGGAGCCAGGGGGTTGAACCAGGATCCTTATGCTGGTCCTTGCAGTTTGTGCCACATGGCTTAACCTGCTATGCTACCGCCCAACTCCCCCAGAAAATATATTTTTAAAAGTCATTCTAGAGTATAATAATACCTTGATGGAAATAATATCTTGATATAGGGAATAAAAGAGAAAGAATTATTTTAAAAGCGAGAACTGGCCTAGCCAAGAAAGTAACAAAAGTATGTCTGTGCAAAGAGGTATAAAAACATTCCGGCTATAGAAATAAGTACAAAGATCACTAGTTGAGGGAGTCGGGCGATAGTGTAGCGGGTTAAGCACAGGTGACACAAAGCACAAGGACCAGAATAAGGATCCCGATCGAGCCCCCGGCTCCCCACTTGCAGGGGAATTGCTTCACAGGAGGTGAAGCAGGTCTGCAGGTGTCTTTCTCTCCCCCTGTCTGTCTTCCCCTCCTCTCTCCATTTCTCTCTGTCCTAGCCAACAACAACAATACCAATAACAACAGTAATAACTACAACAATAAAACAATAAGGGCAACAAGAGGGAATAAATAAATATTTTAAAAAAAGATCTCTAATTGAAAGAAGTACAAAGACTTCCTTTGTATGAATTTTCAGAAGTCTGATGGGGATAATTTAGTAGAAAACACGAAAGTGATTATTATATTATGCAAGTCTGTGGGACGGAGGACTTTGTAATTCCAAAAACAGAAAGAAGCCAATAAAGTATTATAGGCAGGTGAGTTACACTCTAAAAAGTAGTGTCAAAAAGAATTTAAATATTAATCAGCAAAATGATGTGGGTTTTTTGTTTGTTTATTTTAATTTTTTTAAATCTTCATTTATTAGATAGAGACAAATTGAGAGGGGAGGCGGAGATAGAGAGGGAGAGAGACAGAGAGACACCTGCAGCCCTGCTTCACCACTCGCAAGGCTTTCCCCATGCAGGTGGTGACCGGAAGGCTCAACTCTGAGTCCTTACATGCTATAACTGTGTGCTGAACCAGGTGCACCACCACCCAACCTGCTTTGGTTTTTTTTCTTAAAAGTGTTTCTGACATATTATTTCTCAACCATTTTTATTCTCTTTAGAATTTCTTGGCTCTTTGTGCCAGTAATTACTACAATGGCTGTATATTCCATAGAAATATCAAGGGTTTCATGGTTCAAACAGGAGATCCATCAGGTAAGTAATTTGATCACTATCTAGAAGTTTGACATAGCAGATGAAAAGGAGGGAGAGACTAGGGAAAATTCAAAATGTGGAGTGGTAGGGCAGGGTAGATAGCATAATGGTTCTTCTTCTTCTAGCGTTTGCCCTTCTTCCGTAGCCAGTCAACAGGTCAGGTTGAAAGCTTTCAGGAGCTGCTTGTTGCTGGCTTTGAAAGTGACTGGGATCCATGTGGATTCAGTCGGCTAGGAAGGAACGTCAGTTTTCCCAATGAATGGGTACTCATGGGATGCACCACGAGAAGGTGAGAAGGTCAATCCAATGCATCCCAGCATAATGGTTATGCAAAGAGACTCTCATGCCCTGAGGCGTCAAAGTTCCAGGTTCAATCCCCGGTACCACCATAAGCCAGAGCTGAGCAATGCTCTGGTTGAAAAAAAAAAAAAGCAGCGTGGGAGGGTGCATGGGCTTAACCCACCGTAGTCCAGCGGGTTAAGCCATATGGGCCTCCAGCCCCTGGCTCCCCACCTGCAGAGGAGTTGCTTCACAGGCGGTGAAGCAGGTCTGCAGGTGTCTGTTTTTCTCTCCCCTTCTCTGTCTTCCCCATCTCTCGATTTCTCTCTGTTCTATCCAACAACTACAGCAATAACAACAACAATAATAACAACAACAACGATAATAAAGAAGGGCAACAAAAGGGAAAAAAGTTAAAAAATAAATAAATAGGGAGTTGGGCGGTAGCGCAGTGGGTTAATCACACACGTTGCACAAAGCACAAGGACTGGCCTAAGGATCCCGGTTAGAGCCCCCTGCTCCCCACCTTCAGGGAGGTCGCTCCACAGGCGGTAAAGCAGGTCTGGTCTGCAGGTGTCTATCTTTCTCTTCCCTTCTTTGTCTTCCCCTCCTCTCTCCATTTCTCTCTGTCCTATCTAACAATGATGACATCAATAACAATAATAACTGCAACAACAATAAAAAACAAGGGCAACAAAAAGGGAAAATAAAAATAAATAAATATATAAAACTATTATGTTAAAAAAATGTGGAGCTCTTATACCTGGGCTATCTTATAGAAAAAGGTTTTTAAGTAGACCCCGCAATACCTATCTCTACACGTGAAAAATACTGATAAAAGACTTTAAAAAAAATTTATTTATTCCCTTTGGTTGCCCTTGTTGTTTTCTTGTTGTAGTTATTATTGTTGTTGATGTTGTCGATGTTGGATAGGACAGAGAGAAATGGAGAGAGGAGAGGAAGACAGAGAGGGGGAGAGAAAGACACCTGGGAGTTGGGAGGTAGGGCAGTGCAAGGACCGTAGTAAGGATCCCGATTCAAGCGCCCGGGTCCCCACCTGTAGGGAAGTCGCTTCACAAGTGGTGAAGCAGGTCTGCGGGTGTCTGTCTTTCTCTCCCTCTGTCTTCCCCTCCTCTCTTTCTGTCCTATCCAATAGCGACAACATTAATAACAATAATAACTACAACAACAATTAAAAAGGGGGGCAACGAAGGGGAAAAAAAAAATAGACACCAGCAGGGTGAAGCAACTCCCCTACAGGTGGGGAGCGGGGGGCTCGAACTGGGATTCTTATGCTGGTCCTTGCGCTTTGTGCCACGTGCCCTTAGCCCGCTGCGCTACCCCGACTCCCAAAGACGTTTTTTTTAACCAGAGCACTGCTCAACTCTGGTTTATGGTGGTACAGGGGATTGAACCTGGAACTTCAGAGCCTCACACATGAAAGACTTTTGCATAACCAGTATGCTGTCTCCCCAGCCCATGAAATCTTATTCTTTTTTTTTAATATTTTCCCTTTTGTTGTCCTTGTTGTTTTTATTGTTGTAGTTATTGTTGTTATTATTTGATGTCATCGTTGTTGGATAGGACAGAGAGAAATGGAGAGAGGAGGGGAAGACAGAGAGAGGGAGAAAAGGTTAAGACACCTGCAGACCTGCTTCACTGCCTGTGAAGCTACTCCCCTGCAGGGGGCGGGAGCCAGGGGCTCAAACTGGGATCCTTAGCTGGTACCTGTGTTTCTCGCCATGGTGCGCTTAACACGCTACACTACCGCCCGACTCCCCCCCACCCCCTTTTTTTTTTTAATCGGAGTACTGCTCAGTTCTGACTTATGGTGGTGTGGGGGATTGACCCTGTGACTTTGAAGCTTCAGGCATGAGAGTCTCTTTGTACAACCACTATACTGTCTACCCTGTCCCCCATGAGATCTTTTTCTTTTTGTATTTTTTTCAGGTTTTAAAACTTTTTATTTGCATATTAAGAATTGTGCATTCCAATAATTAAAATCATTGAACAAAAAAAATGGCACTCTGATGTAACTGCATTTTATAGCCTGCAGGCCATCTTAGACCAACTGGATTTTGACTCTAGATTTCACGTGGTCTCCCACCCAGCTTCCTCCTCCACCAACATATAAGTTCTTTCCCTTCCCTGCCAGCCAAGGGGTGGGAGAGGCAGGCTCGGCCATCATTATCAGTAGTTCTTGGATGTGAAAAGGGGCAGCACAGTCATTTAAACTTGATCCAACTTCTTTGCATCTTACAAAGTTAAACAGCTAAAAGAAGTAAAATAAGGGGAGTCGGGCTGTAGCACAGCGGGTTAAGCGCAGGTGGCGCAAAGCAGAAGGACCAGCATAAGGATCCCGGTTCGAACCCCGGCTCCCCACCTGCAGGGGAGTCGCTTCACAGGCGGTGAAGCAGGTCTGCAGGTGTCTATCTTTTTCTCTTCCTCTCTGTCTTCCCCTTCTCTCTCCATTTCTCTCTGTCCTATCCAACAACAACAATAATAACTACAACAATAAAACAACAAGGGCAACAAAAGGGAATAAATAAATATTTTTAAAAAAAGAAGTAAAATAAGAAGGCAATGCTTGTGGAATGTACAGTGTGCATATCTGCAACACCTGCCTCATTATGATTTTCCTGTTCAGTCGTTTCTTTTGAAGGCAGGGGGTTTTTCCTCTTGCATTTTTGTCTTCTTCAATTTCGACTTAGCGAATTTCTCAATCTCAGCCATATTGGGTTTGTCAGACATGGTTGTGGAGGAGAGCGGAGCGAGGCAAGAGCGGGCTGGAGAAGTTGACCTGTGCTGGTGCAGCTGCCAGAGTCGAGATCTTTTTCAACTTTAAATATTACTTTTATCCACCACTCAGTTCCCTTGTATTTTTTCCCCCTGCCATGATTGTAGGTGGCATTCAGAATGTTGTAATGAGGGTTAGAAATACAGTTGCTTTTTTTCATATTGATCTGATTTCTTGGAATCTTACTAAACCCATGTATACTATTACTTTGGCATTTAGATTCAGATATTGGACCTCTGCTCTGTAGAAATGCTGCTCTGGGGCAGAGGGTAGATAGCATAGTGGTTATGCAAAGTGACTCTCATACCTGAGGCTCCAAAGCCCGAGGTTCAATCCCCTGCACCACCATCAGCCAGAGCTGAACAGTGCTCTGGTTAAAAAAAAAAAAAAAAAAAAAAAATGCTGCTCTGTAGAAATATATATATATATATTAAGCTTTTTTTTAAATTTCTTTATTGGGGAATTAATGTTTTACATTCAACAGTAAATACAATAGTTTGTACATGCATAATATTCCCCAGTTTCCCATTTAACAATACAACCCCCACTAGGTCCTCTGTCATCCTTCTTGGACCTGTATTCTCCCCACTCACCCACCCCAGAGTCTTTCACTTTGTTGCAATACGCCAATTCCATTTCAGGTTCTACTTGTGTGTTTTTTTTTTTTTTTTCCTGATCCTGTTTTTCAACTTCTGTCTGAGAGTGAGATCATCCCATATTCATCCTTCCGTTTCTGACTTATTTCACTTAATATGAATTTTTCAAGGTCCATGCAAGATCAGCTGAAACAGTGAAGTCACCATTTTTTACAGCTGAGTGGTATTCCATTGTGTATATATACCACAACTTGCTCAGCCACTCATCTTTTGTTGGACACCTGGGTTGCTTCCAGGTTTTGGCTATTACAAATTGTGCTGCCAAGAACATATGTGTACACAGATCTTTTTGGATGGATGTGTTGGGTTCCTTATATATCCCCAGGAGATATATATCCAAAGGAGAGGAA
Organism: Erinaceus europaeus; assembly: GCF_950295315.1. Classification (NCBI taxonomy): domain Eukaryota; kingdom Metazoa; phylum Chordata; class Mammalia; order Eulipotyphla; family Erinaceidae; genus Erinaceus; species Erinaceus europaeus. Next base: position 33,868,278 of record NC_080168.1, read on the forward strand.
TTGCAGAATCATAGGGTAGGTCCATTTCTAACCTTCTGAGAGTTCTCCAGACTGTTCTCCACAGAGGTTGGACCAATTTACATTCCCACCAACAGTGTAGGAGGGTTCCTTTGACCCCACACCCTCTCCAGCATTTGCTGCTGTTACCTTTTCTGATGTATGACATTCTCACAGGAGTGAAGTGGTATCTCATTGTTGTCTTTATTTGCATTTCTCTGACAATCAGAGACTTGGAGCACTTTTTCATGTGTTTCTCGGCCTTCTGGATCTCTTCTGTGGTGAATATTTTGTCCATGTCCTCCCCCCATTTTTGGATGGGGTTATTTGTTGTCTTGTTGTTGAGTCTGGCAAGCTCTTTATATATGTTGGTTATTAAACTCTTGTCTGATGTATGGCATGTAAAGATCTCCCATTCTGTGAGGGGTCTCTTGGTTTGGGTAGTGGTTTCTTTTGCTGTTAAGAAGCTTTTTAATTTGATGTAGTCCCATAGGTTTATACTTGCCTTAGTCTTCTTTGTAATTGGATTTGTTTCATTGAAGATGTCTTTAAAATTTAGGCGGAAAAGAGTTCTGCCAGTATTTTCCTCTAAGTATCTGATAGTTTGTGGTCTAACATCCAAGTCCTTGATCCACTTGGAATTTATATTTGTATTTGGTGAAATACAGTGATTCAGTTTCATTCTTCTGCATGTTTCAACCCATTGTTTCCAACACCATTTGTTGAAGAGACTCTGCCTTCCCCATTTAATAGTCTGCGTCCCTTTGTCAAAGATTAGATGTCCATAGGTGTGGGGGCTCAATATTAAGCTTTTTGACAGTCACAATTAAATAGTTAAGTCCCTTAGAAATAGCATATGGTTATGCAAAAAAAAAAAAAAAAATCTTTGATGACTTGAGACACCAGCAGGCTCAGATCTAATCCCCAATACCATCATAAGCTAGAGCTGAGCAGTGCTCTGGAAAAAATAAAACAGTGAAAATAGTAATTTTACTACTGATACATTGTAAATTAACGTATTCCAAATGTTATTATTTGACATATAATCAATATAAAATTATTAATGTACTATTTAAAAAGATACTTCGTTTTGAAATGCAGGTACTGGAAGAGGAGGTAACAGTATCTGGGGCAAGAAGTTTGAGGATGAATACAGTGAATATCTCAAGGTATCTCTCCCAGCACTTCAAAATCTATTTCCTTATGGCTTCATTATGCTTTGAAATTTACTTTGTTGAGCTGGGGTAGATAGCATAATGGTTATGCAAAGAGACTCATGTCTGAGGCACCAAAGTTCCAGGTTCAATCCTCCGTACCACCATAAACCAGAGCTGAGCAGTGCTCTGGTTTAAAAAAAAAAAAAAACACACACACTTCGTTATAGTACTACTAGTTAACATCATTACTGCAGGATTCTTTGGACTAGGGACATATCATAATGGTGGGGGGCGGGGAGGACTTTCATGCTTGAGGCACCAAAGGTCTCAAGTTCAATCCCTGGCACCACTGGAAACCAGAGCATCACCCTGGTACATACAGTGCTGGGGATTGTACTTGAGAGTACAACACTCCTCCTTGGGACACTGTAGCTGCATTTCTCTTGCTTAAATATTGTCTTAGGTATCCTTTGATAAATAACTAAAGATAATCATTGAATTTTATAGTATATTTTATTTTAAAGTACCACCTTGTAACACAAGTTCTGTCATGCTATCACTCTTTTTTTAAAGCCTTTATATTTTTTTATTTATTTATAATTTTTTATTCATTCATGAGAAAGGGGAAAGAGAGAGAAGTAATCAGACATCACGCTGGTCCATGTGCTGCCAGGGATTGAACTCAGGACCTCATGGTTAAGAATCCAGTGCTTTATCCACTGCACCACCTCCCAGACCACCATGCTATCACTCTTACCGGTAAAATCCCTTTAATTTGGGGGTCAGGTGGTGATGCACCTGGTTAAGCGCACATGTTACAGTGCACAAGGACCTGAGTTCAAGCCCCTGGTCCCCACCTGCAGAGGGAAAGCTTCACAAGTGGTGAAGCAGGGTTGCAGTTGTCTCTGTGTCCTTCTCCCTCTCTGTCTCCCCCTCCACTCTCAATTGCTCTCTGTCACTAGCTGACTATCCTTATGTGGAAGACCCCTAGATTTATTCTCACTGGCCATTGTTTAAAATATCAATACATAGCTTTTTGTTTTATCTTTGCCTCCAGGGCCATTACTAGGGTTCGGCTCTTACAGGAACACTGGGAGTAGTGGATTCTTTGCCCAGGCACTGATTCCCAGCAATAATCCTAGTGGAAAAACAAAGCAGGCCTTACTTCAGTCCTACATTTGTATATAGAAACACGGTTAAACTGGCACTTTTGTCCTTTCCAGCACAGTGTTAGAGGTGTTGTGTCTATGGCTAATAATGGCCCAAATACCAATGGGTCTCAGTTCTTCATCACCTATGGTAAACAGCCACATCTGGACATGAAATACACAGTATTTGGAAAGTGAGTATTAGGATTTTTATTTTTACTTTTTTTTTTTAATCTTCTGTTTATTATTGGAGAGAAACAGAGAAATTGAGAGGGGAGAGGGAGAAAAAGACAGAGACCCCATACTTGTGAGTCTAACACTGTTCACTCTTTCCATCTCCTGGATCAAAGAAAATATCATGATTGGTTATATTGATGCCGTTTTGAACTGTGTTGTGTGATGGAATGGAATACAGTATTTAGATACTTTGGTGGGAACCTACCATTGCTATTACCTGAAAGGACTAGAATAACTTTACAAAAAAATTGTAAAAATGGGGCAGGGGTAGATAGCATAATGGTTATGCAAAGAGATTCTCATGCCTGAGGCTTCAAAGTCCCAGGTTCAGTCCCCTGCACCACCATAAGCCAGAGCTGAGCAGTGCTCTGGTAAAAAAAAAAAAAAAAAAAAATGTAAAAGGGGCTATGTGTTGATTAACTGAGCATGTTATCACGCACAATGACTGGGGGAAGTTTTACCAGCAGTGAAGCAGTGCTGCAGGTGTCTCTTTCTCCCTACCTCTCCCTTCCCACTCAACTACTCTGTTTCTGTCCAGTAAATAAATAAAATAAAATAAAAAATGAGCCTGTAACTGTGGCAGAAAAATCAAAGCAATATTTTATACACTCAAGTAGATAATTTAAAAAGCCATAAAATTTGGCTTCTTTGTCTTATGACTAGAATTGCTTTAGGACTTTGGATATTAGGCTTCAAAGTGACGATATGTTTATATATTCTCTTGTAGGGTAATAGATGGTCTGGAAACTCTAGATGAATTGGAGAAGTTACCAGTAAATGAGAAGACATATCGACCTCTTAACGATGTGCACATTAAGGACATAACTATTCATGCCAACCCATTTGCACAGTAACTATAATGGCCCTTGGCAAATAGTTGGCAAACTCTTTGAGAACACGCCTATTGTGGTTTGCCCAGTTTGTTATGTCAGAGACTGTGTTATCCTTCTGCTTGTTTACTCCTACGAGTTGGTGGTACCAAGAGAAGCCAACATCTTTCACTCTTATTCTTAAGAGGGTTTACTGTACACTGGGGGACTAATAAAATATTCCTTTATTTTTTTAACACATAGACATTCCTTTTAAGATGCTGAATTGTAAATCAAGGCATTTTTGAGCACTCTGATTATGTACTTGAGTGTGTAATTAGTATAGTCTACAATAAGCACTAAGAATTTCCCAACTGAGGCACTCAGGAAATGACCTCACAGATAAAACACATAAATGCCTTATATTGTGAGACTCACTGGGTTCCATCCCTGGCACTCTCTGGGAGCACCATGGAAAACTCCAAGTGAACTCCAGGGAATGGTGGAGTACTTTGGTCTCTTCCTTTAAAAACTCAGAGCAGGGAGGTTGGGCGGTAGTGCAGCAGATTAAGCACACATGGCACCAAGGATCCGGATTTAAGCCCCCAGCTCCCCACCTGCAGGGGGGTCGTTTCACAAGTGAAGCAGGTCTGCAGGTGTCTCTCTCCCCCCCCTTCTCTGTCTTCCCCTTCTCTCTGTCCTTTCTAAGAACCGCGACATCATTAACAACAACAACAACAACAAAATTCAGTAAGTGTCATTTTAAAACTCTTACTATGTCCTTGAGTTCTTTCTTATGACAAAGTTGCAGATCCTCAAGGGAAGGAGAGAGAGAGAACTAACACTAGGGCACACTCCCTGATCAATAGTGCTACCATGTGATGCTGAAGCCCACTCCCTGAGCATGGCAGAACATGAATCTTACTAGCTTATCCTATCTTCTAGCCTTGTCAGGATTTAATGAGAGCATGTATAGTACTTAGCATAGTGACTAGCAGGCTATGATGAGCTACTGTCCTTCAAAGATTGGAATTCTCTGTGCTTGCTTAAAATGTGCTGCTAGAGCCTGGGAGAGAGAGAGCGCCAGCAGCAGTAGTGAGACATGCTTCGTACCAAGGAACAGGAGTTTCAGATTCAATCCCTGGCACCACCCATGAGCCAGTGTTGAGCATTGCTCTGTTATATTCCTCTCCTTAAAAACAGTTTCACAGGGGGAGTCGGGCGGTAGCGCAGCGGGTTAAGCGCATGTGGCGCGAAGCGCAAAAACTGGCAAAAGGATCCTGGTTCAAGCCCCAGGCTCCCCACCTGCAGGGGAGTCGCTTCACAAGCAGGGAAGCAGGTCTGCAGGTGTCTGTCTTTCCCCCTCTTTGTCTTCCCCTCCTCTCCCCATTTCTCTCTCCTATCCAACAATGATGACATCAATAACAACAATAAAAAACAAGGGAGGGTGGGGGAAACAGCACAATGGTTATGCAAATAGACTCTCATGCCTGAGGCTCCTAAATCCCAGGTTCAAATCCCCACACCACCATAAACCAGAGCTGAGCAGTGCTTTGGTGTTTCTCTGTGTGTGTCTCTCTCTGCATCTCTCAAATATATAAATAAATAAATAAAAAGAGAATCAAATGTTTTTTAAAAAACAAGAGCAACAAAAGGGAATAAATAAATATTTTTTAAAAGTTTCACAGGGAGTTGGGCGGTAGTGTAGTGGGTTAAGCCCAGGTGATGCAAAGCATTAAATAGTGGCAAGTAAAAATCCCTGTTCGAGCCCCTGGCTCCCCACCTACAGGGGAGTCACTTCGCAAGCAGTGAAGCAGGTCTGCAGGTGTCTGTCTTTCTCTCCTCTATCTTCCCTTCCTCTCTCCATATCTGTCCTATCCAACAATGATGACATCAATAACTACAACAATAAAACAAGGGCAACAAAAGGGAATAAATAAATATTAAAAGTTTCATAAAACAAGGGCGGAGGGTAGATAGCAAAATGGTTATGCAAAGAGACTCTCATGCCTGAGAATCCAAAGTCCCAAGTTCAATCCCCCGCACCACCATAGGCCAGAGCTGAGTAGTGCTCTGGTAAAAAAAAAGATAAAAAGTTTCACAAAACAAATCACAAAAATGAAACAGCTACAAGGAAGGTAGCCGTGTGATCTCACAAGTTTGGCCGCTGCATTGCACGTGACACAGTATACTCTGGTTCTTCCTCTTGATAAGTAAAAAAAATCATGATTAAAAATGTTATACAGGGAGTCCATCGGTAGCACAGCGGGTTAAGTGCAAATGACGCAAAGCGCAAGGATTGCGTAAGGATCCCAGTTCAAGCCCCCGGCTCCCCGCCTGCAGGGGGTTGCTTCACAGGCGGTGAAGCAGGTCTGCAGGTGTCTATCTTTCTCTCCTCCTCTCTGTCTTCCCCTCCTCTCTCCATTTCTCTCCTATCCAACAACGACATCAATAACTACAACAACACTGAAAAACAAGGGCAACAAAAGGGAAAATAAGTATTTTTTTTAAAAAATGTTATACAGAGGGAGTAAGCACACGTAGTATTAAGTGCAAGGATCCCAGTTTGAGCTCCTGGCTCTCCACCTGTAGGGAGGGAAGCTTCACAACTGGTGAAGTGGGGTCTGTAGGTGTCTTTCCCCCTATTTCCACCTCCCACCACCCTTCTCAAGCGCACGTGGTGTAAAGGGCAAGGACTGGCTAGGCTCCTGTTCGAACCCCCAGCTCTCCATCTGTAGGAAAGTCACAAGCAGTAAAGCGGGTCTGTAGGTGACTATCTTTCCCCTCTCTCCATTTCTCTGTCCTATCCAACAAGGACATCAATAACAACAATTGTTGTAGTGCGGGCCGCGGAGAAGAGAGAGAGGAGGTCGGGGCGAAGAGGGAACACAAATCTTTATTTGCGCTGGCACCTCAGAGTTGGGTGCTAGAGAAGCAGGTTGGGCCACGTGGAGGTAGCGAAAATGGCCGCCTCACACAGTAACCTTTCCTGCGTCTGAACACCGAAGTGAAGCGCTGGCAAGAGAGCGAGGTGCGGAAGAAGAAAGGCTTTTTTTTTCCCTCCTCCAGGGTTATTGCTGGTGCCTGCACCATGAATCCACCGCTCCTGGAGGCCATTTTTTTCCCCTCCTTTTGTTGCCCTTGTTGTAGCTTCGTTGTGGCTATTATTATTGCCCTTGTTGACGCAATTCGTTGTTGGATAGGACAGAGAGAAATGGAGAGAGGAGGGGAAGACAGAGAAGGGGAGAGGAAGACAGACACCTGCAGACCTGCTTCACCGCCCGTGAAGCGACTCCCCTGCAGGTGGGGAGCCGGGGGCTCGAACCGGGATCCTTACGCCGTTCCCTGCGCTTTGTGCCACATGCGCTTAACCCACTGCGCCACCACCTGACCCCCGAAGAAAGGCTTTTATAGGAGCAGCTTTCGCGAGAATGGGAAGGGGAAGGAGTAACCATAGCACTCCAGGGTAGGATAATAACTCTCTTGAGAATGGGAGGGGGGAGGAGTAACCAAAGCACTCCAAATATCCCGGGATATAGACAATGCCCTGAGGGCACAACATGGCGGAAACAGAATGCCCCAACTCTTGCGGGAACTAGCAGTAGCCTGAGGGGACAACATGGCAGATGTGACTGCATCTGCACAATTTCCCAGCAAACAATAATAATTACAACAAAACAAGGGCAACAAAAGGGAATAAATAAAATATTTTTTAAAAGGATGAATATGGGATGATCTCACTCTCAGGCAGAAGTTGAAAAACAAGATCAGAAGAAAAAAACAAACAAACACACACACAAGTAGAACCTGAAATGGAATTGGCGTATTGCAACAAAGTAAAAGAATCTGGGGTGGGGTTCGGTGGGTGGGGAGAATACATATCCAAGAAGGATGACAGAGGACCTAGTGGGGGTTGTATTGTTATATGGGAAACTGGGGAATGTTATGCATGTACAAACTATTGTATTTACTGTTGAATGTAAAACATTAATTCCCCAATAAAGAAATAATAATAATAATAAAAGGGGCTGGGTGGTAGTGCAGCAGGTTAAGAGCACATGGTGCGAAGGCAAGGACAGGCATAAGGATCCAGGTTGTAGTCCCCAGCTCCTTACTTGTAGGGGGGTCGTTTCACAGGCGGTGGAGCAGGTCTGCAGGTGTCTTATCTCTCCCCCTCTATGTCTTCCCCTCCTCTCTCCATTTCTCTCTGTCCTATCTAACAAGGACAACAATAAACAACAAGGCAACAAAATAAAGGGGAGATGGGGAAGAATTAGTGGTGCAGGCACTAAGCCCCAGTGACAACCCTGGAGAAAAAAAAAAGAAAAAAAGTTAAAACAACAACAAAACGACTGCCAGGAGTGGTGGATTTGTAGTGCCAACACCAGCAGCACCAGCAATAACCCTGGAGGAAATAAATAGGAAGAGGAGAGATACCATAATGGTTATGCAGAAAGACCTTCATGCCTGAGACTCCAGGGTTCTAGCCCCACCACTTACAAACCAGAAAGCAATGCTCCAGTTAAAAATAGATAAAATTAAAAAAAAATTCAGTTGCAGTAACCATCATTCTGAGGGCTATATCTCACAAACACATTATATATGCATATATATACCATTTGTAACAAAGTTTTTTCTTTCTTTACCGGATGGGTGTGCCTCTGTTTTTCTTTATTATTGGATAGAGGCAGAGAGAAAATGAGAGGGGAAGGAGCGATAGAGAGGGAGACCCCTGAAGCCGTTTCGTCCCTGTAGGTGGGGACCAGGGGCTTGAAACCGGGTCCATGCCACTGTATTGTGAGCGCTTAACCAGGTGGGTCACCGCCTGGCCCAAAATACAGCTTTTTTTGCCCCTCCTTTTTTCTACATTCTTCCAGCACTGTGTACTTCTTAACATTGTCTACGTTTGTTGTTTATTTGTGGTGATTTGGATTCTCTTACTATTTTTTATTTATTTATTCCCTTTTGTTGGCCTTTGTTGTTTCTTTATTGTTGTAGTTATTGTTACTGATATCGTCGTTGTTGGATAGGACAGAGCGAAATGGAGAGAGGAGGGGAAGGCAGAGGGGGGAGAGAGACAGACACTTGCAGATCTGCTTCCAGGTTGGGAGCCGGGGGCTCGAACCGGGATCCTTATGGCGGCCATTGCGCTTTGCACCACCTGCGTTCAACCCGCTGCGCTACCACCCGACTCCCCAAAGTACAGCTCTTAATGAGCATGGACGAAGCCCTTTCAACAATAGCATTGTCTTCTCAAGGGCCTACAAGAAACACTGGACAACATAGGCTCTCAAGGCTGCTCGCCTTCCGCGTCCTCCTGCCCTCACCAACGCGCTTGCGCACACCTGGCGCCGTGCACGCGCCGCTGCTCGCCTTCCGCGTCCTTCCGCCCGCACCAACGCGCTTGCGCACATCCGCCGACGTGCACGCGCCGCCCCACCCTGCCCCGTCCCGCCCCGCCCGGCGGCGAGAACGCGCCCGCTGCGTCATCCCGGCTTTGGAGCGGAGTCCAGACGCTGCCGCCTCCATCTTGTCGAGCGTGTCCTCGGCGGTCGGCTGGGTCTGGAGCTGTACCCTTGCGAACCCTCGTCGCTGTGGCCTCGGCGTTTCAGACGAAGACGGTATGACGCGGCCGGGCGCAGGCTAGCGTCGGCGTCCCGCGGCTCCGGCTGCTCGGTGGCGGGGTCGGTGGGCGGCTGCGGGCGGCGCTCCCCGGGCCCGCCGGGTGCGGGCGCCATGTTGGCGGCAGCTTAGTGGGAAGATGGCGGCGGAGCGCAGCCACCTTTCGGCGTTTGGGTTGCGCCTCAGGTCGCTGCTCAGCTCTTTGTGGAGCTGCGGGGCCTGCGCCCGGGGCCTGTGGACGGACAGCGGGACGGGCTGCAGAGTCTCGGGCCTGAGGCTTCAGTCCCCGCACCATCTTGAGCCAGAGCTCAGAAGTACTTTGTTAAAAAAAGAAAAAAATAGGATTTATTTATTTTTTTCCCTTTTGTTGCCCTTGCTGCTTATTGTTGTTACTGATGTCGTTGTTGTCGGATAGGACAGAGAGAGCGAGAGCGGAGGGAAGACAGGGCGAGAGAAAGACATCTACAGACCTGCTTCACCGCCTGTCAGGTGACCCCCCCTGCAGTTGGGGAGCCGGGAGCTCGAACCCGGGTCCCCGCGCGGGTCCCTGCGCCTCGCACCGTGCGCGCTTAACCCGCGGCGCCACCGCCCGGCCCCTAGAACAGTTGAGTTGTTTTTAAATCGCCTCCAGGCTTCTCTCTGCGGCCGGGTGCCCTCAGCGCGAATCCTCTGCCCCCGGGGGCCATTTTCTTGATCTTTGTTTCGCATTTATTTGACCGGACCGAGGGAGGAGAGAGAGACAGCGAGCCCTGCAGCCTGACTGCGCAGCCCGGTCAGCCTCCTCCACCGGGTCCGTGTTTAATTTTTTTTGTATATTTATTTTCCCTTAATGTTGCCCTTGTTTTTCATTGTTGTTATTATTGTTACTGATGTCGCTGGATAGGACAGAGAGAAATGGAGAGACGAGGGGAAGACGGGGGGGGGGGAGAGAAAGACACCTGCAGACCTGCTTCACCGCCTGTGAAGCGACCCCCCCAGGTGGGGAGCCGGGGCTCGAACCAGGATCCTTACGTCGGTCTTTGGGCTTTGCGCCAACTGCGCTTAACCCGCTGCGCTACCGGCCGGGCCCCGTGTTCGTGTTGTTTGTGCTGCTTTAGGTTCAGAGCTCGCTGTGCGCTGGAAGGCGGTGGGGCCCCTTGAGGGGCTGTTGCTGGAGCGGGTTCTGGGAGGAGGGAGGGAGGCTCCTGCCCCTTTGCCTCACACGAGCCCGACTGCCTTCTCGCAGCTGTGCGGTAAAGGGCCGTGGTAGTCAGGCTTTTTATTAACCTCTTGGTTGGGGACTTAATGGTTGACAGTCACAGGAGTTTGCAAATGTGTAACATCTCCCAGTTTTCCGCACGGCGATTCAGTCCACCACCGTCCCGCCATTTGTTCCCGGACCTGGAAACCCTTCCCCTCTCTTTTCCTTTGCTGCAGTTCACCAGCTGCAGGCCACGGTCTGCTCAGTGTTTTCCCTTCTGATCTAGTTTTTCTGCTTCTGAGTGAGGTCATCCCATTGCTTTTTCTTTTCTTTAAGTAAGGATTTTATTTTATCTGTTACTGGACAGAGAGAACTCAGAGGGAAGGGGCAGTGACTCGCAGACACCTGCAGGTGAGGACCAGGTGCTCGAACCCGCTTCCTGCTCACCTCGTGTGGGCGCTTGACCAGGTACGCCACCGCCTGGCCGGCGATAGTAGTGCTTTTATGAAAAAGCAAAAGCCAAAGAAACCGGGTCGTGAATAAGTGCCTTCTGTGGCCCTGGGTGGCCTCCGTTAACGCAGGTGGCGGGGAGGAGGGCCGGCTCCGGGGCTGCGGCAGAGGAGAGTTGAACTTGTGGGACCAGGGCAGGGCCGCTCCTCGCGCTAGACTGTCAGCGTGTGTCGGGATGTGCGTGGTGCACAGCAGCGGCGTTGAGGCTCCAGAGGCAGACTGCTCCACACTGCCGCGGACCCCGACTCCAGAGAGTAATTCCCGGGGTTGCAGGTGGAGCGGTTTGCAGAGTTTTATCAAGTTGCATAGTGTTGGAGCCGGGTAGTGGCACAGCTGGTTGAGCGCACATGTTGAAGTGCTCAGGGCCCCAGGCTGGAACCCTTGCTCCCCACTTGCAGGGGGAGAGCTTCACAAATGGTGGAGCAGGGCTGCAGGTATATCTGTCTCCTTTCCTCTCTATCACCCCCTTCCCTCTCAATTCCCAGCTGTCTTTCCAATAAATAAATTAAGGTAATAAAAATTCAAAGAAAATTGCTTTATGTTGACGTGCAGGATACAGTTTAACTGGGAAAATCTTGTCTTTTATGTAGATGAGACACTCAAAGAGAACTTACTGTCCTGACTGGGATGAAAGAGAGTGGGACTGTGGGAAATGGAGAAGCAGCAGCAGTCATAAAAGAAAAAGAAGATCATATAGTAGTGCCCGGGAGAACAAGCGAAGCAAATACAACAATCACTCTAAGACTTCCGATAGGTAAGAAGACTGGGCTCTTCCTTCAGTGTAAACGTACAGCTGTGGTGGTCTGGGAGGTGGCGCAGTGGATCCAGCACTGGACTCTCAAGCATGAGGTCCTGAGTTCCTTACCTTGCAGCATATGTACCAATCTTTAAAAAAAATTTGGCTGGGGAGATGGCATAATGGCTATGCAAAAAGACTTCCATGCCTGAGGCACCAAAGGTCCCAGGTTCAACCCCCTGCACCACTGTAAGCCAGAAATAGATTTTCATGATCAGAACCAAAGACTACTCAGAATAAATGGCAGTTCCCACTCTGCGTTTACAGTCGTGGTGGGTGCTGACCTCTCAGGAACTGTGAAGCATTTGAGATTCTTTTTTTTTTTTTTTTGCCTCCAAGGTTATTGCTGGGGCTCTGTGCCTGCACCATGAATCCACTGCTCCTGGAGGCCTCCCCCCCCTTTTGTTGTCCTTGTTGTTGTTGGATAGGACAGAGAAATGGAGAGAGGAGGGGAAGAGAAAGACATCTGCAGACCTGCTTCACCGCCTGTGAAGCAACTCCCCTGCAGGTGGGAAGCTGGGGGCTTGAACCGGGATCTTTCAGCCGGCCCTTGTGCTTTGCGCCACGTGCGCTTAACTCACTGTGCTACCGCCGGATCCCCCAGCATTTGAAAATATTACTAGGGAGTCGGGCTGTAGCGCAGCTGGTTAAGCGCAGGTGGCGCAAAGCACAAGGACTGGCATAAGGATCCCGGTTCGAACCCCAGCTCCCCACCTGCAGGGGAGTCGCTTCACAGGAGGTGAAGCAGGTCTGCAAGTGTCTATCTTTCTCTCCTCCTCTCTGTCTTCCCCTCCTCTCTCCATTTCTCTCTGTCCTATCCAACAACGACGACAAAATTAATAATGACTACAACAATAAAATAACAACGGTAACAAAAGGGAATAAATAAATATTTAAAAAATTTACAAAAAAAAAAGAAAATATTACTAGCATTTTCTTTCCTTCTCCAGCCACTATTTAGAAAGCAGATCTATAAATGAGAAGGATTACCATAGTCGACGCTACATTGATGAATATAGAAATGACTACGATCAAGCATGTGAGCCTGAACACTATTATAGAGACCAAGAAAGCAGATACCAGAACCATAGTAGCAAGTCCTCTGGTCGAAGCGGAAGAAGTAGTTATAAGAGCAAACACAGGATGCATGACAGCACTTCACATCATCGTTCACATGGGGTATGTGCTGTTTTAAAATATTTGGGACAGGTTTTATTTTGAGAAAGTTCTGTTTTAGGATGGAGCCATCTTAACTTTGACTTACAGGACTGTTTTCTGTGTTTGTGTATTGATAGATTCCTAAAAGTACAGCATGTATAGAGTTCTATAACCAATTTTATGACTAGCAACTAACTGTCATTCCATTGAAATAGTAGAAATAAGTTAGATTGGCCTATGACAATGCTAATAATGTATCTTGAAAGATTTTTATGGTAGTAAATTTTAACTTGATATATTTGAAACCTCACAAAAATAGAATAGGAATTTTATTTTTTATAAGAGTTGAGTATACCTCTTTGTTCTAGCAAAGCATGCTAATTCTTTTTTTCATTAAGCAAGCCACTTAACATACTTTGAAATTATGGGTTATGTGTTAATTTGAAGGTCAGCCCAGATGCCATTTTAGATGCCATAGTGTTATTCTTGTGTGTGTCAAATCTTTTTTCTTTTCCAAAATTAGGACTTTAATTTTGTTTACTGTTTTAATATTTGCTTTCTTAGATTAGCTAGGAAACCTTAAATTTGGCCACAGCCTACTTTAACAAGTAAATAAATACTACATCCTACAAATTTGCAACATTAAATTAGGACACTAGCAACTTAAATTTTATGTTTCAGTGAATGCTACAACTAAGCATTTTTTTTTTTAAAGAAAGACAATTGTATTATGTTTTGTTGCCTTGCCACTTTGAGTATCTTATCTGAAAATCTGTTCCTTGCCATGTTTTTCTCCTGTTAACATAAACTATGTGCCCTGTGAATTTCTGGGGACTGAATTTGAAATTGCTCCTGCCAACCGTTTGTGGCCTGGCGTGTATCTGAATGCCTGAATATCTCCCCGCTGAATGAATTTCGTATTCTGCCCTGAATTCACTCGGGTATATTGATTGGCTGGATGATCTTGGTGCCGCCCACTTGACGTATCCAGAAGAGTCACCGAAGGAAAAGAACCAGGAGTGTAGAGGATGATGAGGAGGGTCACCTGATCTGTCAGAGTGGAGACGTACTAAGTGCAAGATGTATAGAATATTTTTCAACACTTATTAACTTTTCAGATAACATAATCTATATATAGATAAAGATTTTAGGGATTTGGAACTTTTTTTCTTTCTCTGTTCTTTTGTTTGTTTTCCATTTCTTTTGGTGGGGGGATTGTGTTTTTGCTTTCTTTTAGAAGTTTAATGTTTGTTATACAGAACTTCAAAGTAGTAAATCAATTAGCTAATGAAATTAGCTTACGAATGAAATTAAACCTAAAATTAGTAATATATGTCTTTTGGCAGTGTTGACCAATAAACTATGTCGAGTAAGGAAATTTTTAGCATCAACTAGAATAATACGCATTGATAGTATTTACTGTGGTAAGTGAAATGTTGCCATTTCTTCATATGACAGATGAATTTCTCTCTTTTAGATGAAATTGTTGATACTTTAGGAGAAGGAGCTTTTGGAAAAGTCGTGGAGTGCATCGATCATAAAGCGTGAGTGTTGTAACCTGGGATTCCGCTTGGGGAGAAAACTGCATGTGCTGTCTGTGGTTTGAATTCCAAGCTGAGAACAGGTTTTATTGTATCAAAGCTCTCCTCTGCTGTCTTACTGGGGACAGCTCTGTGGCCATCCCTTGTTCTAGATGGTTCTCGGTCTTGCTTCTGTGTCTTTTGTTTGCAGGTATTTATTTCTATGAGAGAGAGAGGGAGGCAGGCAGAGAAAGATAGAAACACAACCCAGATCACTGCTTAGCTCTGATAGATGGGGGTTGAGCTGCTGCAAATCTCCATGTTCTTGCATAATTACATCTGTATCTGTTTCTTAACAATTTTCTTCTTTAAAATTTTTTACTGGATAAGACATAGAGGGGGGGGAACCAGGCAGTGGCACATGTGATCAGGCTCACACATTATAGTGCACAGGGCTGCAGGCTTCTCTCTGTCCCCTTCCTTTTTTTTTTTTTTGCCTCCAGGGTTATTGCTGGGGCTCAGTGCCTGCACCATGAATCCACTGCTCCTGGAAGCCATTTTTCTCCCCTTTTATTGCCCTTTTTTTTTTTAACCAGAGCACTGCTTAGCTCTGGCTTATGGTAGTGCGGGGGGTTGGGGGGGGGGGATTGAACCTGGGACTTTGGAGCCTCAGGCATGAGAGTCTCTTTGCATAACTAGATTGTGCTATCTACCCTCTGCCCTGCCCTTGTGTTTTTTGTTGTGGTGGTGGAGGTTATTATTGTCATTGTTGTTGGATAGGACAGAGAAGTGGAGAGAGGAGGGGGAGAGAAAGATAGACACCTGTAGACCTGCTTCACTGCCTGTGAAGCTACTCCTCTGTGGGTGGGGAGCTGGGGGCTCGAACCGCTTTAGCCGGTCCTTGTGCTTTGCGCTATTAACCAGCTGTGCTACCTCCTGACTTCCTTTTTTTAAATTTAATTATCTTTATTGGATAGAAACTGAGAGGGAAGGGGGTGATAGAGAAGGAGAGACAGAGAAATATCTGCAACTCTGCTTCACCACTCACAAAGCTTTTCCCCTGCAGGTGGTCATTGGGGACTTGAACCCGGGTCCTTGCTCATTGTAACCTGTGTGCTCCCACCTGTCCCCGTCTCCCTTTCTGCCTCTTCCTCCCCTCTCAGTTTCTCTTTTCTCTATCAAATAATAAAAAAGACTTTAAAAAGAGAAATTGAGAGGGAAACTTAGACACTTGCAGTACTGCTTCATTGTGAAGCTTTCCTCCCTGCAAGTGGGAACCAGGGGCTTAAACGCAGGTCTTTGTACTTTGTAGCTGTTTATTTATTTACTTTTACTAATACTGAGAGGCAGAGAAAAGGAGTGTGAGAGACCACACTACCAAAGCTTTCTTCAGTGTGCTTGGGGCCAGGTTTGAACCCGAGCTGTGCACATGGGAAGGCAGTGTACTACCCAAATGAGCTCCTTCACTAGCCCTTATCTATTTTTACAAAGCTGACAGTCTCATTGCTGTGGGATGCTTTTTTGTTCGAGAGACACCACAGTACTGCATCTTCCTCCAGTGCCATCTTTGTGGTGCTGGGGCAGAGGGAGATACAGAGAGAATGAGACAGAGAGACACCTGCACCACTAGTGGACATTTCTTCCAGGATCTGGGGCCTAAGGGCTTGAACCAAGGTCCTTGCCACACTATAATGTGTTGTACACAACCAGGTGTGCCACCACCCGGCCCCAAACTTTTCTTACTTATTTATTTTAGTGAGAGATACACAGAGAGGGAGAGACGAGAGCAGTGCTCACCTCTGGTTTATGCTGGGGATTGAACCTGGGATGCTAGAGCCTCAGGCATGAAAGTCTTCTGCATAGCCATTATGCTGTCTCCCAAGCCCAACATTTTGTAAATGAATTAATTATTGGATGAGGCTTCCTATATTACTGGTAAGGTCCTGAAAGCTGACTCCTTACTGTGACTCGACTTTTTTTTTTTTTTTTTTATAAACTGAATCGAAAGATTTGAGAAAATACTTGCTAGGAAACAGACTACTATATTATAGGAAGAAACTTTTTAAATTACTTTTGTTTTTAAATTTACTCTTAGTTTTAGGTGGTAGAATCCCAGGATTCTTGTTGAACTAGATCTGTCAATAATTTAGGACCAAAAAATAACTCATTAGAGGTGATATGATCAGAATTTGTGTTGTTCAACATGTATTTTAGGGCTGGGTCATGGCACATGTGGTTGAGTGCACATGTTACACAAAAAGATGCCAGTCCCCCCTTGCACGAGGAAAGCTTTGAGAGTGGTGAAGCAGTGCTGCAGGCATTTCTTTTTTTTTTTTTTTTTTTTTTTTTTTTTTTTTTTTAATTTTTTTTTTTTATTTAAGAAAGGATTAATTAACAAAACTATAGGGTAGGAGGGGTACAACTCCACACAATTCCCACCCCCCGATCTCCATATCCCACCCCCTCCCCCGATAGCTTTCCCATTCTCTATCCCTCTGGGAGCATGGACCCAGGGTCATTGAGGGTTGCAGAAGGTAGAAGGTCTGGCTTCTGTAATTGCTTCCTCGCTGAACATGGGCGTTGACTGGTCGGTCCATACTCCCAGTCTGCCTCTCTCTTTCCCTAGTAGGATGGGTCTCTGGGGAAGCTGAGCTCCAGGACACATTGGTGGTGTCTTCAATCCAGGGAAGTCTGGCCGGCATCCTGATGACACCTGGAACCTGGTGACTGAAAGGAGAGTTAACATACAAAGCCAAACAAATTGTTGAGCAATCATGGACCCAAAGCTTGGAAAAGTGGAGAGGAAGTATTAGGGAGGTACTCACTGCAGACTCTAGTATACTTCTGCTTTCTTACTTTGGTGCCATACTCCAAACTCAGTCAATTTCTGCTTTGCGTTTCTACTTCTTTTTTTTTTTTTTTTTACATGCATAACATTCCCCAGATTCCCATTTAGCAATACAACCCCCACTATTTCATTCATCATTTTTCATGGACCTGTATTCTCCCCACCCACCCACCCACCCACCCCAGAGTCTTTTATTTGGTGTAATACTCCAATTCCATTTCAGGTTCGACTTGTGTTTTCTTTTCTAATCTTGTTTTTCAACTTCGGCCTGAGAGTGAGATCATCCCATATTCATCCTTCTGTTTCTGACTTATTTCACTCAACATGATTTTTTCAAGGTCCATCCAAGATCGGCTGAAAACGGTGAAGTCACCATTTTTTACAGCTGAGTAGTATTCCATTGTGTATATATACCACAGCTTGCTCAGCCACTCATCTGTTGTTGGACACCTGGGTTGCTTCCAGGTTTTGGCTATTACAAATTGTGCTGCCAAGAACATATGTGTACACAGATCTTTTTGGATGGATGTGTTGGGTTCCTTAGGATATATCCCCAGGAGGGGAATTGCAGGGTCATAGGGTAGGTCCATTTCTAGCCTTCGGAGAGTTCTCCAGACTGTTCTCCACAGAGGTTGGACCAATTGACATTCCCACCAGCAGTGCAGGAGGGTTCCTTTGACCCCACACCCTCTCCAGCATTTGCTGCTGTTACCTTTTCTGATGTGTGACATTCTCACAGGAGTGAAGTGATATCTCATTGTTGTCTTGATTTGCATTTCTCTGACAATCAGAGACTTGGAGCATTTTTTCATGTGTTTCTCGGCCTTTTGGATCTCTTCTGTGGTGAATATTCTGTCCAAGTCCTCCCCCCATTTTTGGATGGGGTTATTTGTTGTCTTGTTGTTGAGTCTGGTAAGCTCTTTATATATGTTGGTTATTAAACTCTTATCTGATGTATGGCATGTAAAGATCTTCTCCCATTCTGTGAGGGGTCTCTTGATTTGGGTAGTGGTTTCTTTTGCTGTGAAGAAGCTTTTTAATTTGATGTAGTCCCATAGGTTTATACTTGCCTTAGTCTTCCTTGTAATTGGATTCGTTTCATTGAAAATGTCTTTAAAATTTATGCGGAAAAAAGTTCTTCCAATATTTTCCTCTAAGTATCTGATAGTTTCTGGTCTAACATCCAAGTCCTTGATCCACTTGGAATTTACTTTTGTATTTGGTGAAATACAGTGATTCAGCTTCATTCTTCTGCTGCAGGCATTTCTAAGTGTTTCTCTGTCCCTCCCTGTTTCCCTTTTTCTTATTTATGGCGCTCTATCCAATAAATATAACTTTTTTTTTAATCACAATTTATTTTTTATTAATGAAGAAGATAGGAGAGAGCGAAAGAACCAGGCATCTTTCTGGTACATGTGCTGCTGGGGATTGAACTCAGGAAATCTTTTATTTATTTATTATTATTTTTTTAATATTTATTTTATTTATTTATTCCCTTTTGTTGCCCTTTTTGTTTTATTGTTGTAGTTATTATTGTTGTTGGATAGGACAAAGAAATGGAGAGAGGAGGGGAAGACAGAGAGGAGGAGAGAAAGATAGACACCTGCAGACCTGCTTCACCGCCTGTGAAGCGACTCCCCTGCAGGTGGGGAGCTGGGGTTCGAACTGGAATCCTTATGCCAGTCCTTGTGCTTTGTGCCACCTGCGCTTAACCCGCTGCGCTACAGCCCTTCTCCCGAAATCTTTTATTTATTAATGAGTGGGATAGGGGAAGAGAGAGAAAGAACCAGACATCACTCTGGTCCATGTGCTGCCGGGGATCGAACTCAGGACCTCATGGTTGAGAATCCAGTGCTTTATCCACTGTACCACCTCCTGGACCACATCTCAAGTACCACTTTTAAAAATATTTATTTTTTGAGCAGTGGAGTACCAAAACATCACTGGCACATGCAGTACTTGGGATTGAAGTTAGGGCCTCATGCTTGAGGGTCCAACAGTTTTATTGTTTCTACATGTATTGCTAACCATATAGCCTAAGACCATTCTAATTGGCTTACATGGAGTTCAAGTTAGAAGGTACTTAAATTATCCAACAAGGATGACATCAATAATTACAACAATAAAACATGGGCAACAAAAGGGAAAATAAATAATTTTTTAATATTTATTTTATTTATTCCCTTTTGTTGCCCTTGTTTTATTGTTGTAGTTATTATTGTTGTTGTCATTGTGGGATAGGACAGAGAGAAATGGAGAGAGGAGGGGAAGACAGAGAGGAGGAGAGAAAGACAGACACCTGCAGACCTGCTTCACCGCCTGTGAAGCGACTCCCCTGCAGGTGGGGAGCCGGGGTTCGAACCGGGATCCTTATGCCGGTCCTTGTGCTTTGCGCCACCTGCGCTTAACCCGCTGCGCTACAGCCCGACTCCCAATAAATAAATTTTTAAAAGAAGGTACTTAAATATAATTAAAACTAAACTAAGTGCTAGGGAAAATGGATTTGAACATCATCTGTATCTTTAACTTGGACTTACTCTCTCGACAGGGGTGATAGGCATGTAGCAGTAAAAATAGTTAAAAATGTGGATCGATATTGTGAAGCTGCTCGTTCAGAAATACAAGTTCTGGAACACTTAAATTCAACAGACCCTAGCAGTGCATTGTAAGTAATAAAGCAGAAAATAGCCTTCAACTATCTATATGTGCATTTTGAGAAGCTTTGCTCACAGTCATGTGTTCACAGCCGCTGTGTCCAGATGTTGGAGTGGTTCGAGCATCATGGTCACATCTGCATTGTGTTTGAACTGCTGGGACTGAGTACTTATGACTTCATAAAGGAGAATGGTTTCTTGCCATTGCGGCTAGATCACATCAGAAAGATGGCATATCAGATTTGCAAGTCTGTGAACTGTACGTACTGAACTACATGAAAGTTGGCTTGTTGGGAGTCGGGCGGGTTAAACGCAGGTGGCACGAAGTGCAAGGACCGGTGTAAGGATCCCGATTCAAACCCCAGCTCCCCATCTGTAGGGGAGTCGCTTCACAGGTGGTGAAGCTGGTCTACAGGTGTCTCTTTCTCTCCCCCTGTCTTCCCTTCCTCTCTCTATTTCTCTGTCTTACCCAACAGCAACATCAGTTACAACAACAAAACAAGGACAACAAAAGGGAAAATAAATATTTAATTTTTTTTTTTTAAGGTTGACTTGTTGAGAATGATGGTGGACTGATAAAGTCGGTCTTTGGTTGGGTGGGGGGGTGGAGAAGCACCTGCCTGCTGTGCATGGGTCAGTCCCTGACACTCTAGGAGACTTTATGGATAGATGAATGGTGTTTTGGTGCCCGGTTCTTTGTCTCTGAAAAAGAATGACAATTGGGCCAGGGATGGTGCACATACATTAACGTGCACAAGAACCTGGGAACCGGGTTCAAGGCCCCGTCCCTCCCCATCTGTTGGGCAGGAAAGTGTCACGACTGGTGAAGCACTGCTCTGCTGCCAGTGTTCCCTCTCCTCTTATCTTCCCCTTCCCTCTGAATCTCCAAATTAAGATGCAAATTGGGCCAACTCTGCAGTATAATACGTGCTTGAGGTTCTGATTTTGTTCCCAAGCACTGCATAGATTTTTGGAGGGAATAGAGCACATAGGGGTTGGATGTCTTAGTAAACAAGGTGTGTGAGGAGATAGCTCACTTGGTTTCGTATTTTTAAAATTTTTTTGAAAATTAAAAAATTGTTTTATCATACTTATTGGATAAAGTCAGCCAGAATTTGAAAGTAAAGGGAGAGATGGGGAGGAAAAGAGGGCAGGGGTAGATGGCATGATGTTCTATAAAGAGACACTCATGCCTATGGCTCCAGAGTCCCAGGTTCAATCCCCTGTATCACCATAAACTAGAGCTGAGCTGTGCTCTGGTAAAAAAAAAAGGGGGGGGGAAGACACCTGCAGCCCTGCTTTTCACCACTTGTGAAGCTTCTCCCCTACAGGTGGGGACCAGGGACTTGAACCTGGGATCCTTGTGCACTGTAATGCGTGCATTTAACCAGGTGCGCCACCACTTGGCCTGGGTTTTGTATTATATTTTGGGGTAGAAGCAAGGAGAAAATGGGCGGGGTAGACAGCATTATGGTTATGCAGAGACTCTTGCCCCGGGGGCTTCAGACTCAGGTTCAGTCCCTGGCACCACCATAAGCCAGAGCTGAGCAGGGCGGGGGGTGGGAGGGTAGGTATCAGAAAAGGTATATTGAGTTTCTTGATTGGGTTAGGCTTTGGGGTTAAGTGTTTTGTCAGATAAGAGTAGCTTTTTGTTGTTTTTTTTTCCCCCTCAGTTTTACACAACAACAAGTTGACTCACACGGACTTAAAGCCTGAAAACATCTTATTTGTACAGTCTGACTACACAGAGGCATATAATCCCAAAATGGTAACTTTTTATTATTTGTAGCTTGAATTGTATATTTTACCTTTCATGTTATTCCTTCTTAACCGACATGATCTCTGGTTTTCAGAAACGTGATGAACGCACCTTGATAAATCCAGACATTAAAGTCGTGGACTTTGGAAGTGCCACATACGATGATGAGCACCACAGCACCCTGGTGTCCACGAGGCATTATAGAGCCCCGGAGGTGATTCTCGGTGAGTCTGTGTGGGGCGAGGGTGTGTCTGTTGGGAGACTTGGACTTCTCCCTCCATAGGTTCGTGTCATGAATTTAGACAGGATTTTATGCTCTTATTTTATTCCAAGAAGTAGCTTGCAGGACTTTGAAAAGGTTACTTAGCCTTTCTGGAATTTATGCGCAGAGAGAGAGAGAGAGAGATACGTGAAGCAGGTGGAGATAGAACAGACAGAACACTGGTAACTCCCTGAGAATCAGGGAGAAGAAAATATTTTCTAAAAAAAAAATTTTACCTTTTTGTTTTTAATATTCCCTTTTGTTGCCTTTGTTTTATTATTGTAGTTACTATTTTTGTTATTAATGTCGTTGTTGATAGGACAGAGAGAAATGGAGAGAGGAGGGGAAGATGGGGGGGGGAAGATAAGACACCTGCAGACCTAGTTCAAGTGGTGCTTGGGCGGAGGAGGTCTTGGTAGAACTTAAGTGTGAGGCCCTGAACTCCATCCCCAGCACTGCCTTAAAAAGTAAAAATAAAGGGCAGGAGTAGATGGCATAATGGTTACACAAACAAACTGTCATGCCTAAGGCTCTGAAGTCCCAGGTTCAATCCCCGCACCTCCATAAGCCTGAGCTGACTGGTGCTCTAGTAAATATATATATATATATATATATATATATATATATATATATATATATATATAAAACTTTTTTTCTAATTACTTGATTCAAGAACAGACAGATTTGGAACTTGAAACCAGGTATATCCAGACTCTTTAGTATTATTTATTTACTTATTTTCTGTTTCATATTGAGAAGATTGTTACAGGATCTTTCCAGCTCAAGCACCAAATTACATCCTTTTATTTTTAAACATTTCTATAAATCTATAAAATGGAAATATTGACAAGACCATAGGGGCTAATTTCCACCATCAGAACTCCGTATCCCATCCCCTTCCCTGATAGATTCTCTATTCTTTATCCCTCTGGGAGTATGGACCCAGGATCATTATGGGATGCAGAAGGTGGGAGGTCTGTCTTCTGTAATTGCTTCCCCACTGAACATGGGTGTTGACAGGTCGATCCATACTCCCAGCCTCTCTCTCCCTAGTGGGGCAGGGCTCTGGGAAGACGCGGGGTTCCAGGACACATTGGTGGTCGTCGTCTGCCCAGGCTTTTTTTTTTTTTTTTTAAACATACGTTTCCATTCTAATTATTTGCTTTTCATTACAGCCCTGGGATGGTCCCAACCATGTGATGTCTGGAGTATTGGATGCATTCTTATTGAATACTATCTTGGATTTACAGTATTTCCGGTATTTCCTTTTTAAGATTTATTAATGAGAGAGAGTTGGGGGCAGAAGGGGAAAGACCAAAGCATCATTCTAGCACATGAGATACTGGGGAATCAAAATTGGGACCTCATGTTTGGGAATTTTTTTTTTTATATTGGATAGAGACAGCCAGAAATCGAGAGGTTAAGGGAGATAGAGGGAGAGAGACAGTCACCTGTAGCCCTGCTTCACTGCTTGTGAAGCTTTCCCCCTGCAGGTGCCCTCAACCAGGTGCGTCATCACCCAGCCCCCTGGGATCCAGTTCTTTATCCACTGTGCCACCTCCTAACCTGTGGTTTGTTTTATTTTCTTTGCACAAGATTCCTGTTCATGAATAGACACTTCTACTTGAATATGTATTTAACTACTATGGTTTTACTAGAGCACTCCTCTGCTCTTACTTATGTTGAGGCCTCGGAGCCTCAGGCATGCAGGAGTCTCTTTCCATGACCATTGCGCTCCCCCTCCCTCCCCTTGTATACGTATTTACCTTTCTCATTGTAAACTATCAAGGATACAAAATGTAGTTCTGGCATTGGGGGCATGGTATTTCCTTCATAACACATCTGGTTAGAGGTGAGAGAGGGACATATCTGTGGCTCCTGGGCCCTTTGCATTGCAGTGGCTCTGCCAGGGGTCTAGCTTCTGGCCAAAAGGAAAAGTTGGGGATTTTCCTTTTTTTAAAAAAATTATTTAATTTTATTATTTATTTCCCCTTTTGTTGCCCTTGTTTTATTGTTGTGGTTATTGTTGATGTCATCATTGTTAGATAGGACAGAGAGAAATGGAGAGAGGAGAGGAAGACGGGGAGGGAAAGACACCTGCAGACTTGCTTCACCACCTGTGAAGCGACACCCCTGCAGGTGGGGAGCTGGGGACTCGAACTGGGATCCTTACTCCGGTCCCTGTGCTTCATGCCACATGCACTTCACCTGCAGCACTACCACCCCTATTATTTATTTTGACATAAGGCTATTAATTTTTAATACTTATTAGTGAGAAAGATAGGAGGAGAGAGAAAGAACCAGATTTCACTGGTTCATGTGCTGCCGGGGATTGAACTCAGAACCTCACGCTTAAGAGTCCAATGCTTTATCCACTGAGCCACCTCCCGGACCACAGCTATTATTTATTTTTAATAAAAAAGAAATGCAGAGAGAGACACCAGAGCATTGTATGGTGGTCCTGGTGATTCAACCTGGGGCCTTAGAGACTCAGGCACAAGTTTTGCCTAACCATCATATTGTCTCCCCTTTCTTGATTTTTTAGTGAGTGGGGACCAGGGTACTTGTGCATGGGACTTACAGGGTATCCCATACCCAGACTCCAAGAACGAACACTGTAAAATACATAAAGTTACACTCACTCATTTAGGGAATCATGCTGAACTTGGTCCTTAAAGTGATTATAATTTTTGTTGTTAATTCTATGAGGCAGCCAGGCAGGTAAGTCCAGTGGCTAGAACCTAGCATTGCTATACCCTTTGCTTCGTGTCAGTTTCTGATATGTGATAAATTAATTTTTTAAGATATGTTAAGTGGAAATAACTTTGTTTTATTGTTTTTTTTAGACTCATGATAGTAAAGAACATTTAGCAATGATGGAAAGAATTCTTGGACCTTTACCAAAGCACATGATACAAAAAACCAGGTATGTTAGATTGAGTGCTAACAGTGCTGGCATTGACTCTAGCTTTCTCAACCCTGAAGTCAGATTTGTCACTTACTGAGCAGGTTACCTCGCTTGCAGCAGCAGACAGTAACTCCCTTTAGGTTATATTTGAAGTCTCTAGCAATTGTTGATCTTTGGTCTAGAAAGCAGATTTGGTGAAATCAGTCTATTGCTGGTAGTCATTAGAATAGCGTTGCCATTATAAACATAAAAGAATCTTGACTTATTCTTAGAAAACGAAAATATTTTCATCATGATCGATTAGACTGGGATGAACACAGTTCTGCTGGCAGATACGTCTCAAGACGCTGTAAACCCCTGAAGGTGAGTGAGTCACTGCATTTCTCCTGTGTTGTGATGGAGAAATATAAGAAGTGGCACTAGACATTTTTAAAATGTGTTTCTTTTCCTTTTCAGGAATTTATGCTTTCACAGGATGCTGAACATGAACTTCTGTTTGACCTCATTGAGAAAATGTTGGAGTATGATCCATCTAGAAGGATCACTCTGAAAGAAGCCTTAAAGCACCCTTTCTTCTACCCACTCAAAAAAGTGACATAGTGTAATAATTGAAAAAAGGAGGGGTGAAGGAGGCAGCCCACATGGTGAAGCACACACATTACAGTGCACGCAAAGACCCGGGGGTCAAGCCACTGGACCCATCTGCAGGAGGAAAGCATCACGAGTGGTGGGGCAGGGCTGCAGGTGTCTCTTTATCCCTCCTTTTAATTTCTCTCTATCCAATAAAAAAGTTATATAGGTCTGTGACTATAGTTCTCTTCAAGAGATACCATAGACTGTATCAGTCTAATTTTTACATAAGTTATTTTGTACAGATTTTTGTCATCATCTTTACATTTTTGTATTGCCATGTTTATTTTGCTTGTATAATTTGTTTATAGCTAAGTAGTGACTATCTTTTTAGTAATTACTGTATAAAATTATCTATCCAGAATAAATTTTTGTGCTTATGAAATTTATACGAATCTATGGTCTATTTTTATTTTATTAGGCAAGCAATACTGTGCTTTTTGAAATTAAATATGATATGAAAGAGACAATTTAAAACTAAAGGTTTGATTGCTGGGTGGGAGACGGGGAGGTAACATAATGGTTATACCAAAAACAAACAAAAGGCTCCCCACACCACCATAAGCCAGAAAGAAGGAAAGATTAAAATTTTTTTTTCTGTACATTGATTTTGTAGCCTGATACCTTGCCATATTGCCTAATAATTTCCAGTAGTTTTCTGGATTCTTTAGGTTTTTCTATGGATAGTATGTCATCTGCAAATAGAGCTTGACTTCTTCCCTTCCAATCTGTATTCCTTTGATTCCTTTCTGTTGCCTGACTGCTATGGCAAGAACTTCCAACACTATGTTGAAGAGTAACGGTGAGAGTGGACAGCCCTGTCTAGTCCCCAATCTGGGGGAATTTCAGCTTCTGTCCATTGAGTATGATGTTGGCTGTAGGTTTGCTATATATAGACTCCACTATCTTGAGGAGTCTCCCATCTATTCCCTTTTTTTTTTTTTTTAAATATTTATTTATACCCTTTTGTTGCCCTTGTTGTTTTATTGTTGTAGTCGTTGTTGGATAGAACAGAGAGAAATGGGGAAGACAGAGAGGAGATAGACACCTGCAGACCTGCTTCACCGCCTGTGAAGCGACTCCCCTGCAGGTGGGGAGCCAGGGTTCGAACTGGGATCCTTATGCCGGTCCTTGTGCTTTGTGCCACCTGCGCTTAACCCGCTGTGCTACAGCCTGACTCCCCTATTCCCATTTTTTTGTAGAGTTTTGAGCATGAATGGTTGTTGGATTTTGTCAAAGGCTTTCTCTGCATCTATTGAGATAATCGTGGTTTTTGGCTTTGCTTTTATTGATGTGGTGAATGACATTGATTGACTTACGGATGTTGAACCAGCCTTGCATTCCTGGGATGAATCCCACTTGGTCGTGATGAATAATCTTTTTGATATGTTGCTGTATCCAGTTGGCCAAGATCTTCTTTAATATTTTGGCATCTATGTTCATCAGAGATAATGGTCTGTAGTTTTCCTTTTTTGTTCTGTCCCTATCAGCTTTTGGTATCAGGGTGATGTTGGCTTCATATAAGGTGGGAGTATTCCTGTTTCTTTAGATTTCGGAAAAGCTTCAGAAGTATGGGTACTAACTGTTGACTGAAAGTTTTGTAGAATTCGGAGCAGCAGATCGCTTTCTCTCCTCTCCCGGATCAATTAGGAATACCAAAGGAGACCACCCGGACCGAAACAAGACAGGATTAGAATGACCACAGGAACCGAGTAAATCACCCGTGAGTACAAACGTGTGGCTGATGACAGAGAGGAGAGAGGGGCCTAGGAGAGATTAAGTGACTGCTAACAGTTCAACAGTTTATCAGGGAAATAATCACAGGAGTGAGTAAAGAATTTGAAAAAATTGTAATCAGAAATGCAGGAAAACAAATGAGAATATGGAAGAAAATTCGGATTATCTCAAGATTATTAGAGAGCTGAAAGCTGAAATCGCTGAGCTAAGAAGGCAACTAGTTGAACAAGCTAAAACAGTATCAGAGCAGGGCGACAAAACAGATGAACTCCAGAAAGCAGTAGAGAGCAGAGAGAATAGAATCTATGAGGCTGAAGACAGAATTAGCAAGATTGAGGATGAATTAGAGACAACTAAAAGAGAAGTAAGAGATCTCAAAAAGATTAAGAGATGCTGAAAACAAAAGAGTCCTATGGGATGACTTCAAAAGAAACAATATACACGTTATTGGCTTACCAGAGGAATTTGAAAGAGAAGGAGAGGAAGAAAGCATTCTCCAGGCCATAATAGCTGAAAATTTCTCTAGTCTAGACATCAAAGACATAAAGATTTGAGAAGCACAGAGGGTCCCAAACAGAATTAACCCAGACCTAAAGACACCAAGACATGTCATACTTAGAATGGAAAGGAATAAGGATAAAGAAAGGATCCTCAAGGCTGCAAGAGAAAAACAAAGAGTCACCTACAAAGGAAAACCCATAAGATTAGCAGCAGACTTCTCCATACAAACACTACAGGCCAGAAGAGAATGGCAAGATATCTATCGAGTGCTCAATGAGAAAGGCTTTCAGCCAAGAATACTATATCCTGCTAGACTGTTATTCAGACTAGATGGAAGCATCAAAACCTTCTCAGACAAGCAACAGTTGAAGGAAGCAACCATCACCAAGCCTGCCCTGAAAGAAGTTCTGAAAGGTCTCCTATCAACAACCAGACCACCACAAATAGGACATTTATCAAAACACTCTAAAACTCTACAAGAATGGCGTTAAAATATCTTCAATCTTTGATATCAATAAATGTCAATGGCCTGAATTCACCTATTAAAAGACACAGAGTGGGAAGATGGATCAGAAAACACAACCCAACAATATGTTGTCTACAGGAAACCCACCTAACTCAACAAGACAAACACAAACTTAGAGTGAAAGGATGGAAAACTATCATACAAGCCAATGGCCCACAAAAGGCAGGAACAGCTATTCTCATATCTGACATGATAGACTTTAAAATAGATAAGATTAAAAAAGATAGGAATGGACACTACTTAATGCTCAGAGGATCAGTCAATCAAGAGGACTTAACAATTATTAATATCTATGCACCCAATGAGAAGCCATCTAAATACATCAAAATTCTACTGAAAGAGCTACAGCAATATATTAACAGTAACACAATCATAGTAGGGGACTTCAATACCGCACTATCTCAACTTGACAGATCATCCAGGAAGAAAATCAATAAAGACATAAGGGAGCTAAATGAAGAGTTAGATAAACTAGAACTATTGGACATTTTCAGAGTCATTCATCCCAAGAAACTGGAATACACATTTTACTCAAATCCACATGGATCATTCTCAAGGATAGACCATATGTTAGAACACAAAGACAGCATCAGCCAATTCAAGAGCACTGAAATCATCCCAAGCATCTTCTCAGACCACAGTGGAATTAAACTAACACTTAACAATCAACAAAAGATTAGTAACAGTCCCAATATGTGGAAGCTCAACAGTACACTTGTTAACTTCTGGGTCAAAGAGGAAATCAAGGAAGAAATCAAAATGTTTCGAGAGTTCAATGAAAATGAAGACAAAAGCTATCAAAATATTTGGGACACAGTTAAAGCAGTCCTAAGTGGGAAGTTCATAGCTATATAAGCACACATTAGGAAACAAGAAAAGGCACAAATAAACAGCCTGACTGCACATCTTAAAGACCTAGAAAAAGAACAACAAAGGAATCCTAAAGCAACCAGAAGGACAGAAATCACTAAAGTTAGGGCAGAAACAAATAACATTGAGAATAGGAAAACCATACAAAAGATCAATGAAAGTAAATGTGGTTTCATCGAAAGAGTAAACAAAATCGACAAACCTTTAGCCAGACTCACAAAACAAAAAAGGGAGAAGACCCAAATAAATCGGATAGTAAATGAAAGAGGAGATATCACAACAGACACTGCAGAAATTCAACATATCATGCGAGGCTTCTATGAATAACTATATGCCACCAAGCTAGAGAACCTGGAAGAAATGGACGATTTCCTAGATACCTACCAACTTCCAAAACTAAAGAGGAAGTGGATAACATGAACAGGCCCATCACAGCTAATGAAATTGAAACAGTTATCAAAAATCTTCCCAAAAATAAAAGTCCTGGACCAGATGGTTTTACAAATGAATTCTACAAAACCTTCAAAGAAGAACTAATACCTCTACTTTTTAAAGTCTTCCAGAAGATTGAAGACACTGGGATACTCCCTGACAGATTCTATGAAGCCAGCATCACTCTGATACCAAAAGCAGACAGGGACACAACCAAAAAAGAAAACTACAGACCAATATCTCTGATGAACATAGATGCGAAAATATTGAACAAAATTCTAGCCAACCGGATACAGCAGTATATCAAAAAGATTGTTCATCATGACCAAGTGGGGTTTATCCCAAGCATGCAAGGTTGGTTTAATATATGTAAATCAATCAATGTGATCCACCACATCAACAAAAGCAAGACCAAAAACCACATGGTCATATCAATAGATGCAGAGAAAGCCTTTGACAAAATACAACATCCCTTTATGATCAAAACACTGCAAAAAATGGGAATAGATGGAAAATTTCTGAAGATAGTGGAGTCTTTATATAGCAAACCTACAGCCAACATCATACTCAATGGTGAAAAACTGGAAGCATTTCAACTCAGATCAGGTACTAGACAAGGCTGCCCACTATCACCATTACTATTCAACATAGTGTTGGAAGTTCTTGCCATAGCAATCAGGCAGGAGCAAGGAATTAAAGGCATACAGATTGGAAGAGAAGAAGTTCAAACTCTCCTTATTTGCAGATGACATGATAGTATACATGGAAAAACCTAAGGAATCCAGCAAGAAGCTTTTGGAAATCATCAGGCAATACAGTAAGGTGTCAGGCTACAAAATTAACATTAAAAAGTCAGTGGCATTCCTCTATGCAAACACTAAATTAGAAGAAATTGAAATCCAGAAATCAGTTCCTTTTTCTATAGCAACAAAAACTATAAAATGTCTAGGAGTAAACCTAACCAAAGAAGTGAAAGACTTCTATACTGAAAATTATGAGTCACTACTCAAAGAAATTGAAAAAGACACAAAGAAGTGGAAAGATATTCCATGTTCATGGGTTGGAAGAATTAACAGCATCAAAATGAATATATTACCCAGAGCCATCTACAAATTTAATGCTATCCCCATCAAGATCCCAAGCACATTTTTTAGGAGAATAGAACAAATGCTACAAATGTTTATCTGGAACCAGAAAAGACCTAGAATTGCCAAAACAGTCTTGAGAAAAAAGAACAGAACCGGAGGCATCACACTCCCAGATCTCAAACTGTATTATAGGGCCATTGTCATCAAAACTGCTTGGTACTGGAACATGAACAGACACACTGACCAGTGGAATAGAATTGAGAGCCCAGAAATGAGGCCCCACACATATGCACATCTAATCTTTGACAAAGGGGCCCAGACTATTACATGGGGAAAGCAGAGTCTCTTCAACAAATGGTGTTGGAAACAATGGGTTGAAACATGCAGAAGAATGAAACTGAATCACTGTATTTCACCAAATACAAAAGTAAATTCCAAGTGGATCAAGGAGTTGAATGTTAGACCAGAAACTATCAGATACTTAGAGGAAAATATTGGCAGAACTTTTTTCCGCATAAATTTTAAAGACATTTTCAATGAAACAAATCCAATTACAAGGAAGACTAAGGCAAGTATAAACCTATGGGACTACATCAAATTGAAAAGCATCTTCACAGCAAAAAAAACCACTACCCAAACCAAGAGACCCCTCACAGAATGGGAGAAGATCTTTACATGCCATACATCAGATAAGAGTTTAATAACCAACATATATAAAGAGCTTGCCAGACTCAACAACAAGACAACAAATAACCCCATCCAAAAATGGGGGGAGGACTTGGACAGAATATTCACCACAGAAGAGATCCAAAAGGCAGAGAAACACATGAAAAATGCTCCAAGTCTCCGATTGTCAGAGAAATGCAAATCAAGACAATAATGAGATATCACTTCACTCCTGTGAGAATGTCATACATCAGAAAAGGTAACAGCAGCAAATGCTGGAAACGGTGTGGGGTCAAAGGAACCCTCCTGCACTGCTGGTGGGAATGTAAATTGGTCCAACCTCTGTGGAGAATAGTCTGGAGAACTCTCAGAAGGCTAGAAATGGACCTACCCTATGATCCTGCAATTCCCCTCCTGGGGATAGATCCTAAGGAACCCAACACATCCATCCAAAAAGATCTGTGTACACATATGTTCTTGGCAGCACAATTTGTAATAGCCAAAACCTGGAAGCAACCCAGGTGTCCAACAACAGATGAGTGGCTGAGCAAGTTGTGGTCTATATACACAACGGAATACTACTCAGCTGTAAAAAATGGTGACTTCACTGTTTTCAGCCGATCTTGGATGGACCTTGAAAAAATTATGTTAAGTTAAATAAGTCAGAAACAGAAGGATGAATATGGGATGATCTCACTCTCAGGCCGAAGTTGAAAAACAAGATTAGAAACGAAAACACAAGTTGAACCTGAAATGGAATTGGAGTATTACACCAAAGTAAAAGACTCTGGGGTGGGTGGGGAGAATACAGGTCCATGAAAAATGATGAATGACATAGTGGGGGTTGTATTGTTAAATGGGAATCTGGGGAATGTTATGCATGTACAAACTATTGTATTTACTGTTGAATGTAAAACATTAATTCCCCAATAAAGGAAAAAAAAAGTTTTGTAGAATTCATTTGTGAAGCCATCTGGTCCAGGACTTTTGTTGTTGGGGAGATTCTTAATAACGGTTTCAATTTCTTTGTGATTGGTGCATTTAGATTTTGTAGTTCTTGGTTCATTTTTGGAAGGGTATATGCTTCTAGGAATTGTTCCATTTCTTCCAGATTCTCTAGCTTGGTGGCGTATAGTTCTTCATAGATGTTTCGCAGGATTCTCTGGATTTCTGTGGTTTCAGTTGTGATATCTCCTCCATCGTTTACAATTCTATTAATTTGAGTCTTCTCACTTTTTTGTTTGGTTTGTCTGGCTAGGGGTTTGTCAATTTTGTTTAATCTTTCAAAGAACCAACATT
Source organism: Erinaceus europaeus (assembly GCF_950295315.1). NCBI lineage: Eukaryota > Metazoa > Chordata > Mammalia > Eulipotyphla > Erinaceidae > Erinaceus > Erinaceus europaeus. Next base: position 33,900,592 of record NC_080168.1, read on the forward strand.
TGGCTTCATTGATCTTTTGTATGGTTCTTTTATTTTCGATGTTTTTTATTTCTGCTCTAACTTTAGTGATTTCTGTCTTTCTGGTTGCTTTTGGGTTCCTTTGTACCTCTTCCTCTAAGTCCTTGAGGTGTGCAGTAAGGTCATTCATTTGAGCTTCTTCTTGGTGTTTAATATGTGATTGTATGGCTATAAGTTTCCCTCTCAGTACTGCTTTAGCTGTGTCCCAAATATTTTGATAGGTTGTGTCTTCATTTTCATTTGTTTCCAGGAACATTTGAATTTCCTGCTTGAGTGAATCTCTGACCCAGTGGTTCTTAAGGAGTATGTTGTTTAGTTTCCAAATTCTGTGACTTTTAATAATTTTCTGTTGGTTGTTAAATGTTAGTTTTACTCCACTGTGGTCTGAGAAGATACTTGGGATAATTTCGATGTTCTTGAATTTATTGATGCTGTCTTTGTGGCCTAACATGCGGTTCTATTCTTGAGTATGTGTTATGTGGATTTGAAAAGAAGGTGTATTCCAGTTTTTTGGTGTGGAGGACTCTGAAAATGTCCAAGAGGTTTAGTCTGTCAATCTCTTCATTCAGTTCTCTTGTATTTTTGTTGGATGTCTGCTTTGTTGATCTTTCTAAGTGTGAGAGTGGGGTATTGAAGTCTCCCACTATTATTGTATTACTGTTGATGTATTTTTGAAATTCTTTCAGTAAGTGCTTGACATATTTAGATGGTCCCTCACTGGGTGCATAGATGTTAATAATTGTTAAGTCTTCTTGGCTGATTGATACTCTAATCATTATGTAATGTCCTTGCCTATCTTTTATTATTACATTATTATTATTGTACTTTATTACTTTTATTATTATTACTTTATTTAAATTAAAATCTATCGTGTCTGAGATGAGAATGGCTGTTCCTGCCCTTTTTTGTGGTCCGTTAGCCTGTATGATAGTTTTCCATCCTTTCACTTTAAGTCTGTGTTTATCTTGTTGTGACAGGTGGGATTCTTGCAAGTAGCATATGGTTGGGTTATGTTTTCTGATCCATCCCCCCACTCTGTGCCTTTTGATGGGTGAGTTTAAGCCATTGACGTTTATTGATATTATGGATTTAATGTAGTGCCATTGTTCAAAAAAATTTTTTTTTTGTTTGCTCTGATATATTGCAAGTATTATAGTGCTGTTCTTGTTTATAAGAGGTCTTTTAGAACCTGTTTCAGGGCCGGTTTGGTTATGGTTGCCTCCTTTAACTGTTGTTTGTCTAAGAAGGTTTTGATCCCTTTTTCATTCAGGGCTCAATAGATATCTTGCCATTCTCTTCTGGCTTTTAGAGTTTGAATGGAGAAGTCTGCAGATAATCTTAATGGGTTTTCCCTTGTATGTGACTTTTTGTTTCTCTCTTGCAGCCTTTAGGATCTTTTCTTTATCCTTACTTCTCATTGTGACTATGATGTGTCTTGGTGTCTTCAGGTCTGACTTGATTCTGTTTGGTACTCTCTGGGCCTCTTGAATCTTGATGTCCTTTCTGTTATTCGGGTCTGGGAAGTTTTCTTCTATTATTTCCTCTAGAATGTTTGCTTCCCCTTCCTCTCTTTCTTCCTCTGGCAGGCCAATTATACGAATGTTACTTCTTTTGAGATCATCCCGTATGTCTCTTGTTTTCAGTGTCTCTCAGTCTCTTTTTGAGCTCTTTCACTTCTTTCTTAGTTTTCTCTAACTCATCCTCTGTCTGACTAATTCTGTTTTCTGCTTCTGTTACTCTGTTTTCCCTTCCATGAGCTTCTTTCTTCATTACAGCTATTTCAGCTTTCAGTTCTCTTAATTGCCTCAAGATAATCAGTATTTTCCTTGGGTGTCTCAACTGTTGTTTCCCTAATACTGCCATTCCTTTCCTCCAATGTTGTTTTCATTTCTGTGATTAATAAGTTTATTATTGCTTGCATACTTTTCTTATCTATGGTTACTTCTGGCTGATTTGTAGTTTCTTCTGGGCTCCTGCATTCATTGGAGTAGCAGTTTTATTTGTTTTTGATCTACCCATTTTTTTGATTTATGTGTTTCTTTTTTTTTATATGCTCTGTTGTTCCTCGTTGGTCTCTTGAGTACAAGCAACACTGTACTAAATACGTTTATGACAATTGCACTCACCAACCTCAGGAATTACAATAGCAACTGAAGCAAGTATTGAAGCAGTTTAATCACTACCAGTTAGCCAAAGAATGTCTCCAGTCCGTGAAAAAATAGTAACCAAATCCAGTGAAGAAGAAAGAGAAAAGAAAGGGGGAGTCGGGCTGTAGCACAGCGGGTTAAGCGCAGGTGGCGCAAAGCACAAGGACTGGCATAAGGATCCCGGTTCGAACCCCGGCTCCCCACCTGCAGGGGAGTCGCTTCACAGGCAGTGAAGCAGGTCTGCAGGTGTCTATCTTTCTCTCCTCCTCTCTGTCTTCCCCTCCTCTCTCCATTTCTCTCTGTCCTATCCAACAAGGACAAGAACAATAATAACTACAACAATAAAACAACAAGGGCAACAAAAGGGAATAAATAAATAAAATAAATATTTTTAAAAAAAAGAGAGAAAAGAAAGAAGGGATAGAAAGAATAGACAGTTATGCAAATCTACTATTCACTGTATATTCTAGGAGTAACAAGAGGGGAAAGGGAAGTAGAGCAGAAATACACACAGAGAGAGTCCACTCTGAGTCAGATTTCTTCCCCAAAATAATTCACAAATTCAGAAAGGCAAAGAAGAAGGAAGAGGTGTATGACAAGATTAAAAAAAAATAAAAGAAAAAAGAGAAGAAAAAGAGCTGTAATTAAAGAGCAGTGAAAGTTTTTTTTATTATTATTTTTAATTTAATTTTTTTAATTCGCTTGGAGGAGGAGGCAGGGGAGAGTCTGTAGAGGAGATAGGAGTAACGAGACAAGTTCCTCCCACAATAGATAAGATGCCCACTACCCTAGCAATGAAAGATACCCGTAGAGTTAATTCTGATCAACCTAAAGGGGGGGGAAGATATATGCCTTTATATAATATATATATTTTTTTGAAAATAAATATCTTTTTTTATAATTTATTTCTTTATTGGGGAATTAATGTTTTACATTCAACAGTAAATACAATAGTTTGTACATGCATAACATTCCCCAGATTCCCATTTAACGATAAAACCCCCACTATGTCATTCATCATCTTTCATGGACCTGTATTCTCCCTACCCATCCACCCACTCACCCCAGAGTCTTTTACTTTGGTGCAATACGCCAATTCCATTTCAGGTTCAACTTGTGTTTTCTTTTCTAATCTTGTTTTTCAACTTTGGCCTGAGAGTGAGATCATCCCATATTCATCCTTCTGTTACTAAACTCTTATCTGATGTATGGCATGTAAAGATCTCCCATTCTGTGAGGGGTCTCTTGGTTTGGGTAGTGGTTTCTTTTGCTATGAAGAAGCTTTTTAATTTGATGTAGTCCCATAGGTTTATACTTGCCTTAGTCTTCCTTGTAATTGGATTCGTTTCATTGAAAATGTCTTTAAAATTTATGCGGAAAAAAGTTCTGCCAATATTTTCCTCTAAGTATTTAATAGTTTGTGGTCTAACATCCATGTCCTTGATCCACTTGGAATTTACTTTTGTATTTGGTGAAATACAGTGATTCAGTTTCATTCTTCTGCATGTTTCAACCCATTGTTTCCAACACCATTTGTTGAAGAGACTCTGCTTTCCCCATGTAATAGTCTGGGCCCCTTTGTCAAAGATTAGATGTGCATATGTGTGGGGCCTCATTTCTGGGCTCTCAATTCTATTCCACTGGTCAGTGTGTCTGTTCATGTTCCAGTACCAAGCAGTTTTGATGACAATGGCCCTATAATACAGTTTGAGATCTGGGAGTGTGATGCCTCCAGTTCTGTTCTTTTTTCTCAAGATTGTTTTGGCAATTCTAGGTCTTTTCTGGTTCCAGATAAACATTTGTAGCATTTTTTCTATTCTCCTAAAAAATGTGCTTGGGATCTTGATGGGGATAGCATTAAATCTGTAGATGGCTCTGGGTAATATATTCATTTTGATGCTGTTAATTCTTCCAACCCATGAACATGGAATATCTTTCCACTTCTTTGTGTCTTTTTCAATTTCTTTGAGTAGTGACTCATAATTTTCAGTATACAAGTCTTTCACTTCTTTGGTTAGGTTTACTCCTAGATATTTTACTGTTTTTGTTGTCATAGTAAAAGGAACTGATTTCTGGATTTCAATTTCTTCTAACTTAATGTGTGCATAGAGGAATGCCACTGACTTTTGAATGTTAATTTTGTAGCCTGACACCTTACTGTATTGCTTGATGATTTCCAAAAGCTTCTTGCTGGATTCCTTAGGTTTTTCCATGTATACTATCATGTCACCTGCAAATAAGGAGAGTTTGACTTCTTCTCTTCCAATCTGTATGCCTTTAATTCCTTGCTCCTGCCTGATTGCTATGGCAAGAACTTCCAACACTATGTTGAATAGTAATGGTGATAGTGGGCAGCCTTGTCTAGTACCTGATCTGAGGGGAAATGCTTCCAGTTTTTCACCATTGAGTATGATGTTGGCTGTAGGTTTGCTATATATAGACTCCACTATCTTCAGGAATTTCCCATCTATTCCCTTTTTTTGTAGTGTTTTGATCATAAAGGGATGTTGTATTTTGTCAAAGGCTTTCTCTGCATCTATTGATATGACCATGTGGTTTTTGGTCTTGCTTTTGTTGATGTGGTGGATCACATTGGTTGATTTACGTATATTAAACCAACCTTGCATGCTTGGGATAAACCCCACTTGGTCATGATGAACAATTTTTTTGATATACTGCTGTATCCGGTTGGCTAGAATTTTGTTCAATATTTTCGCATCTATGTTCATCAGAGATATTGGTCTGTAGTTTTCTTTTTTGGTTGTGTCCCTGTCTGCTTTTGGTATCAGGGTGATGTTGGCTTCATAGAAGCTGGCAGGGAGTATTCCAGTGTCTTCAATCTTCTGGAAGACTTTTAAAAGTAGAGGTATTAGTTCTTCTTTGAAAGTTTTGTAGAATTCATTTGTAAAACCATCTGGTCCAGGACTTTTATTTTTGGGAAGATTTTTGATAGCTGTTTCAATTTCATTAGCTGTGATGGGCCTGTTCATGTTATCCATTTCCTCTTTACTTAGTTTTGGAAGTTGGTAGGTATCTAGGAAATCATTCATTTCTTCCAGGTTCTCTAGCTTGGTGGCATATAGTTGTTCATAGAAGCCTCGCATGATATGTTGAATTTCTGCAGTGTCTGTTGTGATATCTCCTCTTTCATTTACTATCCGATTTATTTGGGTCTTCTCCCTTTTTTGTTTTGTGAGTCTGGCTAAAGGTTTGTCGATTTTGTTTACTCTTTCGATGAAACCACATTTACTTTCATTGATCTTTTGTATGGTTTTCCTATTCTCAATGTTATTTATTTCTGCCCTGACTTTAGTGATTTCTGTCCTTTTTTTTGCTTTAGGATTCCTTTGTTGTTCTTCTAGGTCTTTAAGATGTGCAATCAGGCTGTTTATTTGTGCCTTTTCTTGTTTCCTAATGTGTGCTTGTATTGCTATGAACTTCCCTCTTAGGACTGCTTTAGCTGTGTCCCAAATATTTTGATAGCTTGTGTCTTCATTTTCATTGAACTCTCGAAACATTTTGATTTCTTCCTTGATTTCCTCTTTGACCCAGAAGTTGTTAAGAAGTGTACTGTTGAGCTTCCACATATTGGGACTGTTAACTAATCTTTTGTTGATTGTTAAGTGTTAGTTTAATTCCACTGTGGTCTGAGAAGATGCTTGGGATGATTTCAGTTCTCTTGAATTGGCTGATGCTGTCTTTGTGGCCTAACATATGGTCTATCCTTGAGAATGATCCATGTGGATTTGAGTAAAATGTGTATTCCAGTTTTTTGGGATGAATGACTCTGAAAATGTCCAATAGTTCTAGTTTATCTATCTCTTCATTTAGCTCCCTTATGTTTTTACTGATTTTCTTCCTGTAAGATCGGTCAAGTTGAGATAGTGCGGTGTTGAAGTCCCCTACTATGATTGTGTTACTGTTAATATATTGCTGTAGCTCTTTCAGTAGGAGTTTGATGTATTTAGATGGCTTCTCATTGGGTGCATAGATATTAATAATTGTTAAGTCCTCTTGATTGACTGATCCTCTGAGCATTAAGTAGTGTCCATTCCTATCTTTTTTAATCTTATCTATTTTAAAGTCTATCTTGTCAGATATGAGAATAGCTGTTCCTGCCCTTTTTTGTGGGCCATTGGCTTGAATGATAGTTTTCCATCCTTTCACTTTAAGTCTGTGTTTGTCTTGTTGAGTTAGGTGGGTTTCCTGTAGACAGCATATTGTTGGGTTGTGTTTTCTGATCTTCCTACTCTGTGTCTTTTAATAGGTGAATTCAGGCCATTGACATTTATTGATATCAAAGATTGAAGATAATTTAATGTCATTCTTGTAGAGTTTTAGAGTGTTTTGATATATGTCCTATTTGTGGTGGTCTGGTTGCTTATAGGAGACCTTTCAGAACTTCTTTCAGGGCAGGCTTGGTGATGGTTGCTTCCTTCAACTGTTGCTTGTCTGAGAAGGTTTTGATGTCTCTATCTAGTCTGAATGACAGTCTAGCAGGATATAGTATTCTTGGCTGAAAGCCTTTCTCATTGAGCACTCGATAGATATCTTGCCATTCTCTTCTGGCCTGTAGTGTTTGTATGGAGAAGTCTGCTGCTAATCTTATGGGTTTTCCTTTGTAGGTGACTCTTTGTTTTTCTCTTGCAGCCTTGAGGATCCTTTCTTTATCCTTATTCCTTTCCATTCTAAGTATGACATGTCTTGGTGTCTTTAGGTCTGGGTTAATTCTGTTTGGGACCCTCTGTGCTTCTCGAATCTTTATGTCTTTGATGTTGTCTAGACTAGAGAAATTTTCAGCTATTATGGCCTGGAGAATGCTTTCTTCCTCTCCTTCTCTTTCAAATTCCTCTGGTAAGCCAATAACGTGTATATTGTTTCTTTTGAAGTCATCCCATAGGACTCTGTTGTTGTTTTCAGCATCTCTTAATCTCTTTTTGAGATCTCTTACTTCTCTTTTAGTTGTCTCTAATTCATCCTCAATCTTGCTAATTCTGTCTTTAGCCTCATAGATTCTATTCTCTCTGCCCTCTATTGCTTTCTGGAGTTCATCTGTTTTGTCACCCTGCTCTGATACTGTTTTAGCTTGTTCAGCTAGTTGCCTTCTTAGCTCAGCGATTTCAGCTTTCTGCTCTCTAATAACCATGAGATAATTCGAATTTTCTATCATATTCTCATTTGTTGTTCCTGCATTTCTGATTACAATTTTTTCAAATTCTTTACTCACTCCTGTGATTATTTCCTTAGCTAATGTTTGGATGTTGAACTCGTTGTTTTGTGCTTCACCCTCTGGAGGACTTTTAGCTGGACTCTTGTCCTGGTTCGAGTCTCCAATATTTTTTCTTGTTGTTTTAACCATTTTACATATTATGTTATGAGTTCCCTTTATCAGTACTTTTCAAATTATTGATCACTATTGCCTGTATTGATTTGTGTTTAAGTAAGTTAATTAAAGGGTTTACAGTGGTGGAAGTTAACAGTTTTTTCAATCCCTGAGTTGGAGCTCAGTGGTTTAAAAGCCTCTTTCTTTTTTTTTTTTTTCCTTCCCTGTAGGCTCTGGGAGCCTGAGGGCTTTTAAACTATCAATAGGCTTCTTAGCTTAATCACTGACTCCTGACCAAGAGATAAAGCAGGGTGTAGCAGAGATAATCCAGTGGTTATGCAAAGAGACTTTCACAGCTCCTCAGCTATGCCACTGAGGTATAGGTCTTCTCCTGAGTTTCCTGGTTAGATCTCTGTCCCTTGGTGTCCCTCCCTGCCACTGCTCCAGATTCTGAGGGTAGTAGCAATGGAGACTCAGAGTTGCACTTGGTGAGTCTCTGGGGAGTCCTCTCCTCCCTTAAGCTGTCCCCTTGTTAGTGGAGCAGATTGGAGGTGGTGTCTCAACTGATAAACTGCTGAACTGTTAGCAGTCACTGAATCTCTCCTTAGGCCCCTCTCTCCTCTCTGTCATCAGCCACACATGTTTGTACTTACGGGTGATTTACTGGGTTCCTGTGGTCATTTTAGACCTGTCTTGTTTCGGTCCCGGGTGGTCTCCTTTGGTATTCCTAATTGATCTGGGAGAGGAGAGGAGAGGAGAGAAAGCGATCTGCACCTCATAGCTCTGCCTCCAGAAGTCGAATCCCCCCTTTTTTTTAATTTTTAATGATTTTATTAATGAGAAAGATAGGATGACAGAAAAAGAACCAGATATTGCTCTGGTACATCTGCTGCTGGGGATGGAACTTGGGACCTCATCCTGTCGCGTTAGATATGAGAATAGCTGTTTCTTCCCCTTTTTGTGGTCCATTGGCTTGTATGGTAGTTTTTCCATCCTTTCACTTTGAGTCTGTCTTGAGTTAGGTGGGTTTCCTGCAGACAACAAACATATGGTTGGGTTCTGTTTTCGGATCCATCTTCCTACTCTGCCTTTTAATAGGTGAATTTAGGCCACTGACATTTATATTATAGATTGAAGATATTTTAATGCCATTGTAGATTTTTAGAGTGTTCTGATATATGGCATGTTTATGGTGACCTGATTGTTTATAGGAGACCTTTCAGAACTTTTTCAGGGCAGGCTTGGTGATTGTTGATTTTTTTTTTTTTTTTAAGATTTTATTTATTAATGAGAAATGTAGGAGGAGAGAGAAAGCCAGACATCAGTCTGGTACATATGCTGCTGGGGATTGAACTCAGGACCTCATGCTTGAGTCTGATACTTTATCCACTGCGCCACCTCCTGGACCACAATAGTTAATTTTTTTCAACTGTTGCTTGTCTGAGGTTTTTAACATTTTTTTTTTATTATTTATTTTCCCTTTTGTTGCCCTTGTTTTTATTGTTGCTGTTGTTACTGATGGTGTCGTTGTTGGATAGGACAGAGAGAAATGGAGAGGGGGAGAGAAAGACACACCTGCAGATCTGCTTCACCGCCTGTGAAGCGACTCCCCTGCAGGTGGGAACAAAATTTGAAAAATTGAACAACTACAAGATCTGTGTTCTGGTGCCTATTACCTTATTCAGATAGCTTTTCCTCATTTTTGGTGTGAAAAGTGAAAGTGGTGTTTATTGGACATTTTAGGGTGTTTATATTGTAAGACAAAATTTTAAAAAAATTTTTATTTATAAGATGGAAACACTGAGAAGACCATAGGATAAGGGGGGTACAAATTCTACCACCTTAGAACTTCGTATCCCATCCCCTCCCTTGATAGCTTTCCTATTCTTTAACTCTCTGGGAGTATGGATCCAGGATAATTATGGGGTGCAGAAGGTGGAAGGTCTGGCTTCTGTAATTGCTTCCCCACTGAACATGGGCATTGGCAGGTCAATCATATTCCCAGCCTGTCTCTCTCTTTCCCTAGTGGGGCAGGGCTCTGGGAAAGCAGGGCTCCAGGACACATTGGTGGGGTTGTCTGCCCAGGGAAGTCCGGTTGGCATCATGATAGCATCTGGAACCAGGTGGCTGAAAAAAAATTAACATATAAAGCCAAACAAATTGTTGACTAATCATGAACCTAAACCCTGGAATATTGCAGATGAATATTTGGGGTCTTTGTTTTGGAAATAGCTAGTAGGTCTATTTTAGATATATTCCAAAGGGCCCATGACTAAACTAGGTTTTTTTTCTGAGCCTGACATCTGATATGCAGGTGGACCCAAGTTATTGTCTGGGGAGATAATGTCATGGCTGGGAAAAGGGCTAGAAAGCTGGATCAGGGCAGAGAGTAGCTCCCATATATGGGAAAGGCATATAAATATTGTTGACTGTAAATCCCATCGATTTGATCGAGCCCATATTCAGCATAGGAGCCTATGTAACCTGTATCCCTGTAGGTCCAAACTTGCATTCCGTGGTCATGAGTAGGATGAATTTTTTATATATATATTTATTTATTGGATAGAGACAGCCAGAAGTCAAGGGGGAAGGGAATAACATAATTGGAGAGAGACATCTGCAGCACTTGCAAAGCATTCATCCTGCAGGTGGAGCCCAGAGGTTCGAACCTGAGTCCTTGCATATTGTACCATGTGTGCTCAACCAGGTGCACTGCCACTGTGACTCTGCCCTTTTTTTTTTTTTTTTTTGACTGAATTAAATGCTCTGATTCCACCCTGATGAGAAAGGAGCCAGCATTGCTACTTTACTGCCAGGTTGGGTGGGAGTCCAGGATCTATCAGCATTTGTTCTCTGACAATGGTAATCAAAAAGAAAATGACCCAGTACTTTTCATTCTTCTTTCTTTCCCATTTAGCTCAGCTCTGCCCTGTGCCTGGGACCTCTGAGGCCTCAGACATGCAAGTCCTGTGTTCTGAAACACTAAACTGTCTCCCTGATTTTCTCTTAATGGAACCAGAACCTCTAGTTCTAGAGTGTTCCTTGATGAGCTGATGGAATGAAGATTAGAGAGAATACCCACAAACCTATTCTACCCTGTGGAGATGCAGCAGCACGTGATCATCTTTAGTTGAAAGTATTGGGGGGAGGAGGAGGATAGCAGGGATAGACAGCATAATGGTTATGCAAAGAGACTCCCATGTCCGAGGCTCCAAAGCCCCAGGTTCAGTTCCCCGTACCATCAAAAACCAGAGCTGAGCACTGCTCTGGTAAAAACTTTAGAAAATGAAAAAGAAAGAGAACCAGATCATCTGTCTGGCAAATGCCATGGCAGGGATCAAACTCAGGACTTCATGTCTGAGAGTCCAGTGCCTTATTATGCCACCTTCTAGGCCACTTTAATGTGCTTTTTTAAAGATATTTTTTATTGTAGTCATTGTTATTAATGTCATTTTTAGATGGGACAGAGAAAAAGGGAGAGAGGAGGGGAAGAGTTTTTGAAAGGGTTGGAGGTTCAATCCCCTGCATCACCATAAGCCAGAGCTGAATAGTGTTCTGGTCTCTGTGTATTTCTTGGTCATTAAAATAATTTTTTAAAAAAATTTTTCACCAGAGCACTGCTCAGCTATGGCTGATAGTGGTGCAGGGGACTGAACCTGGGACTTTGGAGCCTCAGGCATGAGATTCTCTTTGCAGAACTATTATGCTATCTATCCCCACACAAAATAAATACTTTTAAAAATTCCATTAAGAAAATGTATCCTTTGGTTAGTGCTGGCCCAAGCACTCAGAGCAAAAAAAAAAAAAAAAAAGGCAAACCCGTATTTGGAATAAGTATCCTCTTAAAGGAGGATTTACTGTCAGTCTGGAATAGAAACAACCTGATATATTCAGTCTACCAGCAAATAATGGATTAATTTTTTAAATATTTATTGTTGGACAGAGACAGAAATTGAGAAGGAACAGGGAAATAAGACAGAGACACCTGCAGCCCTGCTTCACCACTTGTGAAGCTTTCCTCCTGCAGGTGGGGACCAGGGGCTTGAACCTGGGTCCTTGCACACTGTAATGTGTGCATTTAACCAGGTGTGCCACTGCCTGGCCCTCACTGGTTGGCTTTCTTATGACAAAATACCATCTTTAGGTGCAGCATCAATTCCTGGGTTTTGTTTTTGTTTTAGTGGGGTCCTGGAGTTTGCTGGGGTCTGGCGTGCAGGGTTGGGGCTCAGGCCAGGTGGGCCTCCATGTGCTTGCAGGCAGCAGCTGGAAGCAGGGAAGGTGGTCCGCATGCACTGGGGCAGCTGGACAAGGGCGAGGGTGCCAACAGTCCCGCGGGGCCAGGGTCACCCGCTCTGCACTCATCCCCTGCAGGGAGCTGGACATACACAGGGCTCAGGTTGTGCCGCCTGGCCACCTGGCCGCATCCGTCCCTCTAGTCCTCCCTCCCTTTCCCTTTTAAAAAATATTTTATTGAGGGAGTCAGGTGGTAGTGCAGCAGGTGGCGCAAAGCACAGCGACCCGCATAAGGATCCCGGTTCGAGCCTCAGGCTCCCCACCAGCAGGGGAGTCACTTCACAGGCAGTCTGCAGACTTCACATAGCAAGTCTGCAGGTGTCTCTCTCCCTGTCTTCCCCTCCTCTCTCCATTTCTCTGTCCTATCCAACAACGATGACATCAATAACAACTACAATAACTACAATAAAAAAACAAGGGCAACAAAAGGGAAAATAAATATTTAAAAAAATTTTATGAGTGAGGAATAGCAGGGAAAAGAACCAGACATCACTCTGGTACATGACCTACCAGGGACTGAACTCGGGATCTCATGCTTGACAGTCCAAAGCTTTATCCACTGCACCATCTCCCAGACTACTAGCGTTCCCCCTCCCCCCTTAATAATTGCTTCTGGGATTGGGTGAGACCTTTCCTTTCATAGTATTCTCTAATTCCATTCCAGGTGGTTCACTTCCTAACAAAGTCCCAATACTTAGATATAGACCAGATCCCCTGAGATAGAGCATATGTTCACACGTATCCATAAACTAGGGCAAAATATATACCTAAAAGCAAAAGTACACAATAGTCTACAGTGAGTATCCCCCAACACTTCATCTGTACTATTCCAGCTTTTAGGTCCATAATTGTTTAACAATTTGTTTGGCTTTGTATGTTAACTCTTTTCAGCCACCAGGTTCCAAATGCCAGCATGATGCCAACCAGACTTCCCTGGACAGACAACCCCACCCGTGTGTCCTAGAGCTCCATTTACCCAGAGACCCACCCTACTAGGGAAAGAGAGAGGCAGACTGGGAGTATGGATCGACCAGTCAATGCCCATGTTCAGCGAGGAAGCAATTACAGAAACCGGACCTTCCACCTTCTGCAACCCACAATGACCTTGGATCCATACTCCCAGAGGGATAAAGAATGGGAAAGCTATCAGGGGAGGGGATGGGATTTAGAGATCTGGTGGTGGGAATTGTGTGGAGTCGTACCCCTTCTATCCTGCGGTTTTGTTAATGTCTCCTTTTTTAAATAAATAATTTTCAAAACCCAAAAAAAAGAAAATTAGAATTGGAACTGAACAGTATCACATCTGGTTAAGTATACATATTACCATGTGCAAGGACCTGCGTTCAAGACCCTAGTCCCCACCTGTATGGGAAAAAGTTTCAAATGGTAAAGTAGTGCTGAGGTGTATCTCTTTCTCTCTTCCCTTCTATTTATCGCCTCCCTCTGGATTTCTGTCTTTATCCAATAAATAATAAGTTAATAATTTTACTGTTTTTAACTACAGGTTATATCACAAATAGAAGAGATATTAATCATTTATCTTCAAAAGGGTAGAGGAGTGGCTGTAGATTAATTTAATTTAGAACTATGATGCAATTTTTATTAGTGTGGTTAACACTCCAAACACACACACACACAGACACGAAGAGAGAGACATATATATCTGATTATTATGCATTCTAGTATTGTTCTGATCTACTCTATTTCAACTTTCAAAATAAATGCAAAAAAAAATTGCTTCTGGTAAATGAGGCATCCAGCAGTGGAGATTAATCCTGGGGCCAGATGGTTGTGCACCTGGTTGAGCGCACCTTACATACAGTGCACAGAGATGCAGGTTCAAGCTCCCAGTTCCCACCTACAGGGGGGAAAGCTTCCCAAGTGACACAGGGCTGCAGATATCTCTCTCCCATCACCCCTCTCTTACTAGAGTCCTGGCTACCTATCCAATAAATAAAGCTTTTTTAAATATCTCAAAAATATTACCGGCGCAAAGCACAAGGACTGGCACAAGGATCCAGGTTTGAGCCCTCGGCTCCCCACCTGCAGGGAAGTGCTTCACAAGTGGTAAAGCAGGTCTGCAGTTCTCTGTCTTCCTCTCCTCTCTCCATTTCTTTGTCCTATCCAATAATGACATCAATAACAATGAGGGCAACAAAAGGGAATAAAAAAATTTACCGAAAAAGAAGACACCTTAGTCCTAATGAGCGAGTTTATGTTGTTGGGCTCATTCTGTTAGTCTCTGATCCTGTCTCCATAGTTCTTTTTCGCTGGTTAGCCACCAGGGCTATTGGTGGGGCTCAATGTCTACACTACTCTATTGTTCCTGGCAGCCATTTTTTGGGATTAAGATTGACAGGGACCGAGTGGTGGCGCCCCTAAGCACAGATTATAGCGTTCAAGGACCTAGAATTTTTGTTTGCCTCCAAGGTTTTTGCTGGGGCTTGGTGCTGGCACAACGAATCTGCTGCTCCTGGTGGCCATTTTATTGAGTAGAGCAGAGAGAAACCGAGAGATTGGGAAGATAAGACACTTGCAGATCTGCTTCACCGCCTGTGAAGTGTCCCCTCTACAGGTGTGTGTGTGGGCTCCAAACCCAGGTCCTTGCACTTTTTTTCTTTTGCCTCCAGGGATATTGCTGGGGCTCAGTACCTGCACCATGAATCCACTGCTTCTGGAGGCCATTTTCCCCCCTTTTGTAGCCTTGTTGTGGTTATTGTCGTTCATTGTTGGACAGGAGAAATGGAGAGGAGGGGAAGACAGGAGAAAAAGAGACACCTGCAGACTTGCTTCACTGCCTGTGAAGGGACACCATACAGGTGGGGAGCCTTGGGCTCAAACCAGATCCTTGCCGGTCATTGAGCTTTGCATCTACGCGCTTAACCTGCTGCACTACCGCCCCCACTTAGTTCTATGTGCACTTAACCTGGTGCACCACCGCCTGGCCACTGAATCTATATCCAGAAAGATTAACAGGAGAGAAATAAAACCTTAAAAAAAAGGGGGGGGGAGGAGTTGGGTGGTAGCACAGCGGGTTAAGCACACGTGGCGTGAAGTACAAGGACCGGCTAAGGATCCCAGTTCGAGCCCTTGGCTCCCCACCTGCAAGGGAGGGAGTCGCTTCACAAATGGTGAAGCAGGTCTGCAGGTCTTTCTCTTCCCCATCTCTCTCCATTTCTCTGTCCTATCCAACAAATGGCATCAGTAAGAACAATAACTACAATAAATAACAAGGGCCAGAATCCCGACTTAAGCCTGACTCCTCTGTAGGGGAGTCGCTTCACAGGTGGTGAAACAAGTGTTGTATCTTTCTCTCCCCCTCTCGTCTTCCCCTCCTCCATTTCTCTGTCCTATCCAATAACAATGACATCAGTAACTACAATAAAACAAAGGCAACAAAAGGGAATAAAAAAACCAAAAAACATTGGGGCCAAGTGGTGGCATACTGTTCCAATGAGCAAGGACCTGGGCTCAATCCCTCAGTCCTCACAGAGCAGGGAAACTTCACAAGTGAAGCAGTAAGAATGTAAAAAATGAACAAAAAACCAAAAAGGTTATTAGCCAAGAATAACCAATACAGAGTCATTGCTTTTCTTTTTACCAACAAGGAATCTCGTGAAATTTTATTCAATTTCAAGGGTACAGACAAGAAGCAAACTTCACAGTTAAAGACAAGAAAAATGCAGCAGTGTGATTACTGGCTTGGATATTTGTACTCGAGGTTGTTCAGGGAGCCAACAACTATCTGGGTTACCAGCTACCCAGTTCTCTTCAGTCTTCAAATGTTTACCACGCCAGGCTCCGTTACTGCTAATTAGAATGGAAATGAGGTGCACTCAGAGAACACTGCCTCTTGAGCAGCCACAAATTCACCTTTTGAATACAAGTGTGGGTCTATAAATGTGCCACTTGTTTCTAAACACACCCTTCAGGATGTCACCAAAGGTTTAGACCTTGTCCTTAGGGATTTTTAAATGGTCACTGACTGGAAATTCCCTGAAAATGCAAGTCAAATTTTGTTAACTTTGTAGCACCTCAACTTCATACACATAGTCCCTAAAGCATCAAATTGAACCATCAATATTGCAGTTGTCACCACCGTCTCCTCTAGGGCACTGCAGGAGGCACCACACAGCTGAGCTTTTAGCTTAATTCCGACTAAACTGATAGGGATTGAAGACATTTCTAGAGTATCCTCAGCCTTCTGATCCATTTAAGAAGTGAGACTATTCAAGAATAAGGATAAAAGAACTGTAAGGAAATCACAATGATTAGATTTGGTAATGAGTGAAAGGGGGGGTGGGAGAAAATTTGGGAAATTTTCTGATCAGGTTTCATATCTAAGACTGCTTATGTGCAAATAAACTAAGGTTTTCAGAAGCCAATTGTAAATTCATTAAGTCAGAATAACTATTACATCTTATAGATTTCACTTAAGTCAAAGAAGCCTTTTATTCTTTTAACCCTTGAAGCTTCAATAGGTTGGTGAGTAGAAATAATACTAAATAAACTTGCTTAGTAAAACCCTCTACTTGGCACCTGTCGGGTGCATCCCAATTTGAGAAAGGTATCTCAGCAGCTCCAGCATTACTGTAACTAATGGAGTTCTGGCATCATGTCCCACTTTAAGCCTACCAATAGTTCTGTCCATTCCTGCAAGCAGCCTAGACGGTTACACCAGAAGACTTGCCAGTGAAGTTGCGATGCCATTCTCCAAATGTCTCCAATACTTGACCCTCCTAGGACCTCCTGATTTTTATTAGGAAGCAAAAGGACTGTAGTTCTGATATATTTACAGCCAAGTGAGAATGTTAAAACCTTAAAAGCCAATTACTTGTCTACTACCTACAGTGCACTACAGTGTATGACTGAAGATGGTGACTGGCAAAACAAAATGTTTCAGAGTGGGAGAGATAGCATAATAGATATGCTAACAGACTCTCATGCCCGAGGTCCCAGGATCAATGCTCTGGTTAAAAAAAAAAAAAAAGGCCAGGAGGGAGTGTAGTGTATAGTGTTGGACTCTCAAACATAAGGTCCCAAGTTTAACCCCCAGTAGCACATGTACCAGAGTAATGTCTGTTTTTTTTTTTTTCCCTCTCTTTTTTCACCAGAGCACTGCTCAGCTCTGGTTTATGGTGGTGTAGGGAATTGAACCTGGGGTTTTAGAGCCCCCGGCACTGAGTTTCTTTGCAGAAGTACTATGCTATCTACTCCCGCCCAGAAAGTAAAATCTTAAGGAAAAAGATGTCTGCCAATGCAATGTCTTATTTCCAAGTTTCTTCACCTTTTTTAAAGGGCAAAATAGGGTACCATCACCCTCTAGTGGCACAAAAATAATGGAACCCCCACAACCATTTTCTTTCATGGTTAAATCAAATACAATACAAAGCACAGCCATAATATTAAAATTTATTGGAGTGCAATTAGAAAAGTCAAAAAAGGCTCCTGGAGATGGCTGATGAGAAAATGCTTTGAGAATCACAGAACTAGAAGTGAATCTCTCAATTGCATGCCATCTCCTCTCTCTTTTGTTCAAAATACTATGGGGCCGTTTTTGGAGTCTTCACTAGAACAGAATAAATAGCTCTAGGACAATATTCCCAAAATTAAGATCAATCAAATTTATGATCAGCTCTAAAAGTACATTTAATTATGGCATTGGAGACTTAGCCTTAGACAGGGATACCACATTAGAAAAATCAACTAACATTTCCCCATACTATGTCAACATCTATATTAAGAATTACATATTTGAAGCAATGGATTGGCACTGGCAGCTGAGTTCTAAAATTACCACTTAAAATTCAAAATGAAGATCTGCAAAAGTCTTTTTAGAAAGCATTCCCTTTTGCTTTATACCGCCACAGGTTATTTAATAATGTAGTTAGTAAATACTACTTGTCATGAAGGAAAAAAAAAAAAACTGCTAGACAAAGATCATAATGTAGTTCTGGAAGACTACACACAGTCTATAGGAAAACAGGCTACATTCTGAACGGGAGGAACATGCAACAGTTTGGCTGTAGAAACAACAATGTGGTTTTTGCTACATCTGAATTCAGTGTGGATTTTATAGTCTGGGAATCATGGGATGGGAAGAGCAATCATTTAACTTTCACACAAAGCATCAGAATGCATGGTATACAGTATCACTCACTAGGCTAACAGAGAATTTACAAAAAAAAAAAAAAAAGACTGACCTATGTAACCTAAGCACAGACTTTATTTTTAAAAAGTCTTCTGAGGACTACAAATTACAAAATAAGAGCAGACCACTACAGAGAAACTCAGTACATTTTATCTGATGGAAATTATCAGCTGTCCACTTAACACCGGCACCCCATATACAACAGCATTAGTTCCAATGTCCTTAAAACTTTAAGGACCCCACCTTTACTTGAAATCATGTACTGTATGTTCCACTCAAGATAAAGTTCTTGGGGCAGCCTCCACTCAATCTCTGCTGAAATCATTCCATGCTAATTTCTTTCACCAGAGAGGAATTTCCAAAATATGTTCCCTTTTAACATGAACTTTCTACCAAGGGTGGCAATAGGCAATACTGTTTCCTAGTGATTACAATACATAGATGAGTAGCAGCAAGAAATATAAAGAAAAAAAAATCAGTTGTACAGAAGAGATACTTGGCTCATGGCAATTAAAAACTATGGCAGCTAGTGTGCTAACAGCCTGATGTTGATGCTCAAGTCATCACTGAAGATGTAGAGAATGAAGCTGCTCTGTTATGACCAAGGAGGGATGTACTATACCATACTTCACTCTACAATACATTTAGAGTTTCAATTAGAACATGGTAATAACCATTTAATCTTACTCACTACTTTTGAATCTTTTATCAAAATGTCTGGCAAGTATAAGATACTTCCAATGGTAAGACTTTTTGATAATGGCTGTATGAAAGGAATTGATATATTTATTTTGCCTGCAAAGATAAAAATTGAGTAAGTTTGTCAATGGGAAAAACTTTCTTCTTCCTACCAGCTCTGTCACAAAGGAGTTCACCACTAAGACCTTGTTTTCAAGCTTGCTCTCCATGGCTTTAAGAAATGAGAACCAGAGAACTGAGGTCAGAAGATAATGGGGTTAAAATAATGCAAGAAAATATTAATTTGCAAGTAAGGTCGAAATGTTGAAGAATTGGGTTAAACAAATTCAACTACTGTTATCACTGATGAGGGGATTTTTGGGCATACCGAATCATCACACAGAAATCATTGCCTTTTGAGACTTTGGATACTTGTACATTTTAATTTGCAAACAGAATTTGTATAACAAATTATTTTTAACCAAATCATATTTTGAAAACTTTATATAGAAAACCCAGGGGATAAAGTGAACTGTTCATTGTGGAAGGCCTTAAAGTACATCGTCATAGTAGAAAATACAGGAGGTCGGAGGTGACTGAAAAGACTGACGCGACATTAGCCTCAAACCTACAGCTCCTGCAGCTACTTAAAACATGGTTCTTAGAAACTAAACCCAACATTTCCAGTAACCATAGAAACAATTAAAATAAAATTTGCCATGAAAGCCCTTATATCATGCTAGATATAGGGAGGTAGGAAGATGTTAAGAACCAGGACACGAGACATGACATTTTATCTACAACTCCCGTTTGCTTTACTGCCGGTGTAGTTTCAAAATTCAGTCACCTTCTTCAGCTTCAGACTCAGATTCTAGAAGAAGGGGAAAATGCAGTCAGGCATTACACTGTTATCTATCAGAAAGCAGAACCCTCATCAGTAACTCTGAAGCTATTTGTTATAATGCAGGGGTAATGGTTCTGTAGACTCTCCTGCCTGAGGCTCCAACATCTCAGATTCAAGACCCCCCCCACCCCCCACCCCCCCCCCGCCAAGCCAGAGTCAAACAGTGCTCTGGTTAAAAAAAATCCAGATATTAATAACAGCTTACTTATGCTGGACTCTCAAGCACTAGGCCTTAAGCTTAATGCCTAAGTGTAAGTACCAGATGATGCTCTGGTTCACTCTCTTGCCTCAATAAATCAGTATATTTTTAAAACAAATGAACAAAAACCTGTACTGAACATATAAAATAGGAGGGCAGGCAGTGGTACACCTGGTTAAACATCACTCACATCACAGTGCTTAAGGAACCAGGTTCAAGCCCCTGGTCCCCATCTGCAGGGGGAAAGCCTCACAAATGGGGAAGCAGGGCTGTAGCTGTCTTTCTCTCTCATGCTCTCTGTCCTATCTAGTAAAAGGGGGAGGGGGAGGCATCAGAATGCAAGGCGGTCTGTGTGAACACATCACGTAACGGTATCAAGGCTGTAGAGATGAAGAGACTCACCTTCTTCAGCATTTTTGAGCCACTCTACAAACTTCTTCATTTGTTCAAGGAAGACGCTTTTCCCCTTTGCAACATGTGCGTCTTTATACCACTTCAGAATGGGTTCTTCGCTCAGGACTTCAGCTAGAGAGAGGGGTCACCAGTTAGGGAGTCCTCATGTGAGGTGCAGTCTCAGGCAGCGCTGGAAGCCACCTAAACTGTAAATGCTTGCAAGGCAAAACATGCTACTGGAAGGTTAACAGAACAATGCCTTTATTTACTGAGCCTTTCCAATTTTTTTATGCACATATTTAAAATTTTCAATTTTGACTGTACGACCTCACTCAGTGCTCACAGCTCACTGTGAGGGAGCTGGGCAATGGTTCGAGGCCGCAGTTCACTCTGGCATGGGCACACTATGAGAGGCCCACAAAAAAGGACCCGCCATAAATCCATCACCATGCTCACAGTCAGGTTGAGGGATGTTTGTTGAATGGTGAGACAGTTGCTAAACTGATAAATTTTTATGATGTGAAAAGGATACTTATTAAAAAAAAAAATCAGTGTTAACTATATGAAAACTTTTGAGAAGCTTAAACACAAGTTGTCACTGAAGCAGCACAGGGTTCATTACCCTATTTAAAAATATTTTATTTATTCATATTTTAGGATAGAAACAGAGGGAAAGGAGACAGACAGTGGAAGAGACACCAGAAACACTGATCCACTGCTCATGAAACTTGCTTGCTCTCTACAGGCGGGGAGCAGGGGCTGACCTTGGGTCTCTGTGAACTCTAACATGTAAACTAGGTACACCACTGCCTGGCCTCATTACCCTAGTCTTTAAATAAAAATGAGAGAATAAATAAACTGGAGAGGGGAAAGCCCTTTGTTTTAAGTTTAAAATAGTCACCAAAAAAAAAAAAAAATCATTTATGAAAACTAGCTGACAGAAGTAATATACGTGCATAAATTTTTACTAGTATGACTTAATACAGAATTTCAAGTGTTTTTTCACCAACCATAAAAATAAATACCACCTTGGACTGGAGTTGGTGTACTGCACACCAAAGTAAAAGACTCTGGGGGCAGGTGGGTGTGTTTGTGTGTGTGGGGAGCGTTCAGGTCCTGAAACATGATGGCAAAAGACCTAGTGAGGGTTGAATTATTATGTGGAAAACCGAGAAATGTTACACAAGTACAAACTATTGTATTTTACTGTCAACTGTAAACCCCAATTATTAATCCAATATATAAAAATAAAATAGGGGGCCGAGTGGTAGCGCAGTGGGTTAAGCCCACATGGTGCAAAGTCCAAGGACTGACATAAGGATCCTGGTTCAAGCCCCCAGCTCCCCACCTGCAGGGGGGTTGCTTCACAAGCAGTGAAGCAGGTCTGCAGGTGTCTTTCTCTGTCCTATACAACAACAGCTAGGGCAACAAAAATGGAAAACAAGGACAACAAAAATGGAAAACAAGGGCAACAAAAATGGAAAAAATGGCCTCTAGGGGCAGTGGATTTGTAGCGCAGGCACCAAGCCCCAACAATAACCCTGGTGCAAAAAATAAATTACTTAAACAAATACCACAATGGTCTCCCTCTCAAGAGACCTTACGTTAATTAGACTAGTTTTAGACTAGTTTTTTTTTTTGCCTCCAGGGTTATTGCCGGGGCTCAGTGCCTGCACCACCACAAATCCACTGTTCCTGGAGGCCATTTTCCCCCTTTTGTTAGCCTGATTGTTTTATCACTGTTGTGGTTATTATTATCGTTGTTGGATAGGACAGAGAGAAATGGAGAGGGGAGGGGAAGACAGAGAGGGGGAGAGAAAGACAGACACCCGCAGACCTGCTTTACCAGTTGAGAAGCAACTCCCCTGCCGCAAGTGGGGAGCCGGGGGCTTGAACCGGGATCCTTACGCTGGTCCTTGGCTTTGCACCAAGGATTTTGATTTTTTTGTTGTTGTAGTCATTATTGTTACTGATGTCGTCGTTGTTAGACAGGACAGACAGAAATGGAAAGAGGTGGAGATGACAGGAGAGAAAGTTAAGACACCTGCAAACCTGCTTCATTGCCTGTGAAGTGACTCCCCTGCAGGTGGGGAGCTGGGGGCTAGAACCCGGATCCTTACTCTGGTCTTTGCACTTCGCACCACATGTGCTCAACCCACCGAGCTACTGCCCCACTCCCAGGACTTTGATTTTTAACTTACAATTGTCTGATATTTGCAACTACAGCAAAATATTTTAGGGGGCCGATGTTCAGACAACTACTCACTGAAATTATTTTTAGTTTAAGTGCACTCGCCAAATGAAAATAATAAAATTACCTTTATAAAAAAGCACCACTATTTTCTGGAAGGCCTTCATGAAATGGATGTTGTCATAGCAATACTCCTGAATCTTCAACAACAGAGTCAGCTCAGACTGACCTTGAGTAGTAAAGGCAGCAAGTAGAGGGCTGTATTGCTTTTAAAGGAAAAAAAAAAGAAGCTTTGGTCAAATACCCAACACAGGGATAGATAGCCACCCTGATCACTGTGCATTATGCATTTATTCTTCTGACTGTTCCCAATAGCAGGCTGCTTCAAGGCACAGCCATACCTTACCTTCAAGTGCTTGATGGCTTGCTCTGCTACAAGCTCCTCTTTTTTGTTCCATTCGACTGTGCTCATTACACTGGACCAGACTATTCCAATGACAACAGGTTCTGGGATATTGTTTTTCTTCATCTCCTCCTTGACATACAAGATTATCTGCAAAAGAATGCAAGTTTAGGAGTTGGGGTGACACGTCATAAGGAGCATACCAGTCTTGCATCCCCACACCACCATAGGCCAGAGCCGAGCAGTGCTCTGGTCTCTCCCACTCATGAAATCAATCTGAAAACAGCTCAGCAACACTTTCAGTGCTATGACTTGTTTTTTCCCAGGAGTTTTGTTCTACCATAATTTGGTCATTAATCCCCTTCTTTCAAGGTCAGAGAGAAGTGCCACTTATGTAGCTTCCTTTGTGCACGGTGCTCTGCCTGGAACCAGAGGTTGAAACTTGGTAACTCGTGCACTCTACTAGGCCAGGCTCTCCACAAGTCACTCTATACACACACACACACTCCACACATCAAGGTTAGATCCTTTATAAAAGCACAAAAATCTTTCTGTGTAATTCAACAGTCACATGTGTGCCACATATAATCAGAATGTTTAAAACTGAGTGGCCGGGAAGGTGTCAGCGTGCAGAAAGCACTGAACTCTCAAGTGCAAGGTCCTGAGTTTGACCCACGGTGCTAGAGTGATGTTCAGGCTCTGTGCCCATTCCTTCTAAATCTTAAAAAGAAAAAAAGGGACGGAGAGGATAGTCTCTAGTTTTAGGAAGACCAATGAGAAAAGGACTATTAGCTTCTATGTTATGAACATGTTAGATAATTTCTGGGCATCAGTAAGGCACTGAGTGTGAAAGTCTCAGCATTAACATAGTATTTAAATTTTCTTTATCTGTGGTCCCGGAGGTGGTGCAGTGGATAAAGCATCGGACTCTCAAGCATGAGGTCCTGAGTTCAATCCCCAGCAGCACATGTACCAGAGTGATGTCTGGTTCTTTCTTGTTTTTTTTTTTTTTTTTTTTTTGCCTTCAGGGTTATTGCTGGGGCTCAGTGCCTGCACCACAGATCCACTGCTCCTGGAGGCCATTTTTTCCCTTTTGTTACCCTGGTTGTTTTACCATTGTTGTGGTTATTATCGTTGTTGATGTGGTTATTATTGGATAGGACAGAGAGAAATGGAGAGAGGGGAGACAGGGGGAGAGAAAGAAAGACACCTGCAGACCTGCTTCACCACCTGTGAAGCGACTCCCCTGCAAGTAGGGAGCCAGGGGCTTGAACCAGGATCTTTCTGTCAATCCCCACACTTTGCGCCTCCTGAGCTTAACCCGCCGCGCTACCACCTGACCCCTCGCTCTTCTTCTATCTATCTTTCTCATTAATAAATAAATAAAATCTTTTAGCCATGTTACCTAGGAGGTGCTGCACTGACTAAAGGTACTCTGGTACTCTCTCAAACAAATAGTTAAAAAAAAAAGTATATCTTACATCCTTAAATGGATCACCACGGGACATCTGTTCTTGAAGTTCTTTTTGAAGTTCCTTCCGGGCTCCTATGGTTTGCTGATTTCGAACATATTCTGAGAGTTCTTTTAAACCAGCCTCAGTGAAATACTTAGTGAAGTGCTCAACGCTTTGTTTATTGGCAGGAAAAAGTTCCTGAAAGGAGAATTTAATTTGATTAGATTAAGATGTAGATTTAGAAAAATACCCTTTTCACTCATCAAAGATGAGAAAAGTTCTCTTAAATTACACTTGCTTTAAACAAAAGAATGAGAACATCTACAAACCATCAGTCTGTTATCCATGCTGACTTTTCGAAGACTCGCAGCTACTGCATTGATATCTTTCTCATTTATCCATGATTTAAAGAGCTTCACAGCAAAAGCTGCTGAAACCCCTGTAGAATAACATAAGGTAAAGAACCTTCTGGGAATTCAGCCACTTTAACCTCCAAATCCATCCCCAAACTCTCCTCTCTTACTGCTTACTCTCTTACTCCAATCTCTAGTTATTTTAAAATTTATTTTCCCTTTTGCTGCCCCTTTTTTTAAATTGTTGTTTAAGTTATTGTTGTTATTGATGTTGTTGTTAGATAGGACAGACAGAAATGGAGAAAGAAGAGAGGGAGAGAGAAAGGTAAGACACCTGCAGATCTGCTTCACCACTTGTGAATTGACTTCCCAGCAGGTGGGGAGCTGGGAGCTCAAACCGGGATCCTTACACCAGTCCTTGCGCTTTATGCCACCTGTGCTTAACCTGCTGCGCTACTGCCCGACTCCCATCTCTTTAGTTTTTTTTTTTTAAATATTTTATTCATTTATTATTGGATAGAGACAGAAATTGAGTGAAGATAGACACCTGTAGTCTTGCTGCACTGTAAGGTGTGCACTCAATCTGGTGTACCACCCCCTTGCCCCTTATTTATTTTTTTTAATTAAAAAAGTATTTATGGGAGTCGGGCTGTAGCGCAGCGGGTTAAGCGCAGGTGGTGCAAAGCACAAGGACCGGCATAAGGATCCCGGTTCGAACCCTGGCTCCCCACCTCCAGGGGAGTCGCTTCACAGGCGGTGAAGCAGGTCTGCAGGTGTCTATCTTTCTCTCTTCCTCTGTCTTCCCCTTCTCTCTCCATTTCTCTCTGTCCTATCCAACAAGGACAAGAACAATAATAACTACAACAATAAAACAACAAGGGCAACAAAAGGGAATAAAAAAATAAAATAAATATTAAAAAATGAATAAAATATTTTTAAAAAGTATTTATTCCCTTTTGATGCTCTTATTTTTATTGTTGTAGTTATTATTATTGTTATTGATGCTGTTGTTGGATAGGACAGATAAAAATGGAGAAGAGAAAGACACCTGCAGACCTACTTCACCGCTTGCTCAGCGAACTGGGATCCTTATGCCCATCCATGTGCATTGCATCACCTGAGCTTAACCCGCTGTGCTACTGCCTGGCTCATTATCATTTTTTAAACTATATTTATTGGATAGGAACAGCCAGAAATTGAAAGGGAAAGGGTGATAGAAAGGAAGAGACTCGGGGGTCGGGCAGTGGCGCAGTGGGTTAAGCGCATGTGGTGCAAAGCACAAGGACCGGCATAAGGATCCTGGTTCAAGCCTCCGGCTCCCCACCTGCAGGGGAGTCACTTCACAGGCGGTGAAGCAGGTCTGCAGGTATCTATCTTTCTCTCCCTCTCTCCATTTCTCTGTCCTATCCAACAACATCAACAATGGTAATGATAATAACCACAACGAGGCTACAACAAGGGCAACAAAGGGGGGAAAATGGCCTCCAGGAGCGGTGGATTCATGGTGCAGGCACCAAGCCCAGCAATAACCCTGGAGAAGGAAGAAAAAAAAAAAAAAAAGGAAAGGAAGAGACTGGGAACCAGGTGGTGGTGCAGCTGGTTCAAGTCCCCAGACCCCACCTAAAGGGGGAAAGCTTTGCAAGTGAAGTAGTGCTGCAGGTATCTCTCTGCCCCTCTATCAACCCTTCCCACCTGATTTCTGGCTGTTTCTATGAAACAAAATAAAGATAAAAAGGAAGAGAGACACCTGCAGTCTAGCTTCACCAACCGTAAAGCTTTCCCCCTGCAGGTGGGGACCAGGGGCTTGAAGCTGGGTCCCTGTGCATTGTAACATGTGTTTAACATGCTCAAGCAGGCGCACCTCTTCCCCAATGTCTCTATTGGGTACTAGGTTACCTAGGTCATTGCAAATAATCTTTTTAAAAATTCATTAATTGGAATTGGAATAAACTTTTTATTTCCATGGTGTTTCTCTTATTCAAGGTAAGATGTTGTCTAGCCCCTGGATAGGTATGACAAAACAAAGTCCCGGATGCGTAAGTCTAATGAATTTGAACAAACCTAGTAAATTAGTAATCAAGAACCCAAGACTAAAGTACAAGTCACACACAAACAGGCCATATATATCCTTTCATATTAACCCTATGTTTCATGATGTAATCAATTCCACCTGCAGTCAACTAAAATTACCTTCTTTAACCAAATTCTCATTATAAAGGCTATTGAGAATGGATGCGTTGAGTGTCCCATTAGCTAGAAGAACACCAGTCAACATAGCCAACTTGTTCCTCTCGGACTCTGAAAACCCCTTCAAGAACAGGAGCAACTACAAAAGTAAATAGTTCCGGGTTAAATGAGCAGTTGCATTATATAAGAGAAACAGTAAAGCATACCAGCTAAAAGCTACAGGACCCGGAGCCCAGAACACCCTAGCCTGTTTCAGTTTTAACTCCTGTTGAGTGATCCTGTGCAAGTGACTCTTGTGCTGCTTCCTCACTGGAAAATGAAAACTTAATTCATGTGAATTTTTAAATAGTTAAGATACCAGAACAGTGTCTGGTATTTCATAAACGTTAACACTAACGCCACCATTATTTTCTGTGTATAAACATAAAATTTCAAAGACTAACATTTTAAATTCTTAGATTGTAAAATTACAATGTATAGTTAGTTCCACACCATACCCAAAGCCCAGTGTTCCCACCCTCCCAAAGATAATCACTCTAGTTCTCATCACAAAAAATAGACTGACATTTAACAGCAAGTACACTCAATTTTTCTTTCTCAGTGTTTTAATTTAATTTTGATTCTCTATCTTCTGTTTGGGGAACATACCACACTTGTGTTTGGACAAAGAGACACTATGCAAATAAACTCAAATGCTATACCCCAAATCACATGTCAGACAGCCACACACCTACAATCATCTTTAACCTGTGGCAGTTTAACACCCCCCTACTTCAGTTCACAATTTTTATTTATTTTTTTTATTTAAGAAAGGATTAACAAAACCATAGGGTAGGAGGGGTACAACTCCACACAATTCCCACTGCCCAATCTCCATATCCCACCCCTCCCCCGATAGCTTTCCCATTCTCTATCCCTCTGGGAGCATGGACCCCAGTTCACAATTTAACACATTGCCCCTCATACCTTTTTCACTTCATCTTCAAAACCTTTCTCCAAGTACTTGTAGCGCCTGATTAACTTGTTAAAAACCTATGAAAAACAATGAAGGAATATAACCCCTTAAATTTTTTTTTTTAAATTATCTTTACTGAATAGCTAGAAATTGAGAATGAAGGGGATAGAGAGAGGGAGAGAAAGAGAAACACCTGCAGCCTTGCCTCACAACTTGTAAAGCTTTCCCCTGCAGATGGGGATGGGGGGTGGCTTGAACCTTGGTCCTTGCACACTGTAACACATGTGCTCAACCAGATGCACCACCACCCGGCCCCTATAATGACAACTTTATATACATCAACATCAGGTTCCTAATAGGTGTAGGTCAGGGCCACTGAGCTTCCCAGAATCTTGTAACAGCAAAACTTCTTTGGCTGGATACACCTGTTTTATAAATTGTATAACCATCTTGAGAAGAATCTACAAACTCCCAAACTCTACTGACACACCAGGCTGAGGTCACTACCAGCCATGCTGTAATTGGCTTATTGTCAAATCAAGTAGCCCACTCAAGCAGCAGAGTGTGACAACACAGAACCTGCATGTTGGGTCCCACATGAGGGAGCAGCGGTCTGGCCTCTCATGACAGAACAAACAAACAACTACATGAAAAAGCTATGTGCATGGGAAAAGCCACATTCAATGGTAGGGATCACTATAGGAAACCAGGTTCCACATTCTCCAGCTTAATGATTTTCTTAAATCAATTCAGAAGGGAAAAATTAACTTTGGGCTTTTCTTCAACGCCCAGTGAAGTTTTCTAGCTCTTGGTGAGACAGTACTGGGACAGCAAAACAGCCCGCTTGGCTAGTGTGCCTCTTTTGCTAACTGCACCCAGGCTTAAGTGCTGCAGCCCCCACTGCATTGGCAGAAGTGTCAGTACTATCTATCGCTCTCTGTGCTGTTATCTGAAAGCCAGCCTGCTGTAGGGAGGTTCCAGCAGCAGCAAAAAGAACAGTATCCCTGTAAGAACTATTTCTTTTGTTTCATAGGATAGTGAAATTGAGAGGGGAGGCAGAAATACAGAGGGATAGACACCTGCAGACCTGCTTCACTGCTTATGAATATTTCTCCTGCAGCCTGTGAAGAGACTCCCCTGCAGGTGGGGGGCCAGGGGCTCAAACTGGGATCCTTACTCTGGTCCTTGTGCTTTGTGCCACGTGCACTTAACCTGCTGTGCCACCGCCCAACTCCCTCTCCTGCAATCTTTTAAAAGTAAACTGTTCTTTAGATATGTTAGAGATTTATTTGAGTAGCTAGTTCAAATCAAATAAATAAACTCTTATTACCTGAGCAAATGCCTGCATGGTCTCCAAGTCTTCTTGTGCTGCGAACACACAGACATCTGTGCGCATCATGTCATCTGCCAGTGTACCACCTGGGGCTAAGGTATATTTCATTAAAGAAAAGTTTGCCATTAAAACCAGCAACCATTCCAACCTCAGTATCTGCAAAAAACTGTCTTAAGTCAACTTTTCAGTAGAAATGTCAACAGTTCCTTACTAAGTGACTCAATTTTCTTTATGAGAATATCCCTGGCATCACAATGCCAGCACAGTGCTCTGGTTCTCACATTAACCACGAATGTAAAATCCTGCCACTGAGCACTGCTTTTGCATGTAAATCACTAACGCCTCCACCTGTATGCTTACAAACAGAATTTTGATTGCATCAGTTTAGCTGTGAAGGTCAAAGAAAGTCATCTGCAGACCTGCTTCACTGTAAAAAAAAAAAACTATCTTAATTTTATTTATTGGATAGACAGCCAGAAATCTAAAGGGAAGGAACGGGGTGACAGGGAGAGACAGAGACACCTGCAACATTGCTTTACCACTCACAAAGCTTTCCTCCTGCAGGTGGGGACTGGGGGGCTCGATCCCGGATCCTTGCGCACTGTCACATGTGCACTCAACGAGGTGCGCCACCACCTGGTCCTCCTGCTTGTGAAGCTTTCCCCCAACCCAGCAGATGGGGAGACGGGTCTCGAACCTGGATCCTTGCACATGGTAACACAAGCAGTCAACCAGGCGTGCTGTTGCCCAGCCCCTGCACCGTAGTTTATAACAGCCAAGTTCCAAGTGATGGATGGAGCTATTGGCTAATACACTGAAGAGTGCAGGAGTCCTCAGGCACCAAGTGTATCCCCCGACAGACAAGGAGGTAGAGCTTTGGGGGCAGAGAGAGAACTGAGAAGCCTGGGGGTGGGAGGGATGGTGGTGGTGTGGGTCACCCAGTGTGAGGACCCAGCTTCAAGCCCCTGGTCCCCTCATGTGGGGGGAGGAGCTGCTAAGCAGTGGCTCATTTTTATAGTACTTCTCTTTCTCTATTTAAAAAACTCCAACTAGGGGGCTGGGCAATAGTGCAGCAGGTAAAGCACACATGGCGCAAAGCACAAGGACAGGTGTAAGGATCCCGGTTCGAGCCTCTGGCTCCTCACATGCAGAGGGGGTAGCTTCACAAGCAGTGAAGCAGGTCTGCAGGTGTCTATCTTTCTCTCCCCAGTTCTCTGTCCTATCCAACAACCACCACATCACTGACAATAACAAGGGCAACAAAAAAGGAAAAAACTGGCTCTAGGAGCAGTGGATTAGTAGTACAGGCACTGAACCCCAAGGATAACTCTGGAGGTAAACAAACAAAATTCCAACTGGGAACATTCAAACACAGGTGGGGGGGTCTAAAGCAAAAAGACAAGCGCTTTGTCGTCCCTTTATAAAGTCACTTCAACTTTATTTAAAAAAAAAAAAATTTAAATAAGTTGGGTAGAGACAGAAATAGAGGGTATGGGGAGGCAGGGAGACAGGGGCCAGGTGGTGGTGCACCTGGTTTAACACGTTTGTGTGTTAATGTGTGTGAAGACCCAGGTTCGAGCCCCCCCAGCCCCCCCCGCAGGGTAAAAGTTTTGCTAGTGGTGAAACATGGCTGTAGGTGTCTCTCTCCTCATCACCCCCTTCCCTCCTGATTTCTGGCTGTCTCTATCCAAATAAAGTTAATAAAAAATAAAAGAGACAGTGAGAGAGACAGAGACACCTGCAGCCTTGCTTCACCACTTATGAAGCTCTCCCTGAGGAGGGGGCTAGAGGATTAAACCTGGTTCCTTATGTACTGTAGCATTATGTGTTCAACCAGGTGCACCACCATCTGGCCCATTAAAAAAAATTTTTTTTTTTAAATTACCTTTAGCCCTGTCTCCACTCAAAACACTTTCCCCCTGCAGGTGGGGACTGGGAACTTGAACCTGGGTCTTTGTGTGCTATAACACATCTGCTCAACCAGGAGCACCACAGCCTGACTGCCTTCAATTTTGTAAGTTCACTACACAGTTCATATTCTGTATTCCACATAATTGCTATACATCACATTATGTGAAAGAACCCAAAGTCAACCCAATTTGATGTTTAATTCATGTTCTCTTTTTTAAACCAGAGCATGGCTCAGCTCTGGCTTATGGTGGTGTGGTGGATTGAACTTGGGACTTTGGAGCCTCAGGCATGAGTCTTTGATAACCAGTATGCTGGCTTTTATTTCTATTCCATATGATCTCCACATACCCCCCACTCATAAGCCCATACACGTACCCAGCATTCCACCAGCCACCAGAATGTCAAAGAGTGTTTCTGCATATCGGCGGTAATCAAGTTTTGCTCCAGAAGCATCAAGAAACTTTGCTACTGCTTCCAAATCAGTACCAGTTTCAGTTAAGCCTTGAATAATGCAGTCTTGAAACTGAGTAGGGTCAAACCTCTCTTTTTCATCTGGGGGGAAAACAAGCCAAAACACCTTGTTTTAAAAGATTTACCAAAAAGACACTGTAACTGTAATTTCAGTTAGTTAATCACAATTTTATCAGATGAAAAAACAAAACACCAGATCACCAAGACCTGCAACATAAGCAAACATGGTAGGGGACTAAATATACCTCTTTTTCCAAATGTCTGTGTAAGTCCAAGGCAGGACTCCTAATCACAGAAACCTTGTGGCTTTTCTCCCAGATAATTTCAGGCCTAAGTCTCATTACTGAAACAGTGTATTACTATTTCCAGGAGACAATCTCTACCCAGAATGCTCTTCCACCACCTCAGGGCTTTTATGAAATTTAGTATTTTCTTTTTAATTTATTTTTTTATTGGGGAATTAATGTTTTACATTCAACAGTAAATACAATAGTTTGTGCATGCATAACATTCCCCAGTTTCCCATTTAACAATACAACCCCCACTATGTCATCTACCATCCTTCATGGACCTGTAGATTCTCCCCACCCACCCACCCCAGAGTCTTTTACTTTGGTGCAATATGCCAATTCCATTTCAGGTTCTACTTGTGTTTTCATTTCTGATCTTATTTTTCAACTTCTGCCTGAGTGTATTTTCTTTAATATTTTTTTCTTTTGTTGCCCTTGTTTTATTGTTGTAGTTACTGATGTTGTTGTTGTTAGATAGGACAGAGAGAAATGGAGAGAGGAGGGGAAGACAGAGGGGGGAGAGAAAGACAGACACCTGCAGATCTGCTTCACCTCCTGTAAAGCAACTTCCCTGTAGATGGGGAGCTGGGGGCTCGAACCTTGATCCTTATGCTGGTCCTTGTGCTTTGTGCCACGTGTGCTTAACCTGCTGCACTACCACGGACTCCCGAAATTTAGTATTTTCTAAATCTCAGGTAAATTTTATTCCTTGGTGGAATTATGTCAAAAAGCTAAAGCTCTTGACTCTTTAAATAAATGCCTCCAACACTTTCTATGGCTTTTAATCACTCACTTTTTACTGTTTCCAGGAAAAGTGTAAGGTCAGTCAAATCAGGTAGTCAAGTGATTATACTGTAGTAGTTGCGAGCATGGGCTTTGGTCTTAAAAGTATTGATTTTACTCAACTAAGCAACTAGCATCATGCGGAATCTCCCTGCAGTGAAATGGTGATCACTCATGTCATCAAGCAGTTGTGAATATTACATAAAAAAGAGCCTTGACATATACTCAGGCCAATAATATCCAAAGTATTTTTTAAAAGTATTTATTTCCTTTTTGCTGCCCCCCCCCCTTTTACTGTTGTAGTTATTGTTATTGATGCTGTCGTTAGGAGAGAAAGAAAGACACCTGCAGACCTGCTTTACCGCTTGTGAAGTGACTCCCCTGCAGGGGCTCGAACCAGGATCCTCACGCGGGTCCCTATGCTTTGCTTGTGCTTTGTGCCACCTGCACTTAACCTGTTGCGCTACCGCCCGACTACTTAAAAGTATTCTTTAGTCCTATGCAGATCAGGACCTGATCTGCTGAGCAGCATGTAGTAAAGTGGATGGAGAGCTGGACTCTCCAGACTGAGGTCCTTGGCATCCAATGCTCAGTGATGCTGGCTATTATCCTACCCCTGGACGAATTAGCAAACAGGGAAGAAAAAAAAAAAACCCACTACTCTCACCAAAAGATAGGATTGCAGGAATGACCCTGATCCTACGCCTCCTTCAGATGCTGACTGCAGAACCATCATCCTACACCCCCCATGTCTTATTTAACTGTTATCACTCGAACAGACCTTGTTAAACTAATTCAACTTTCACTTGAGTGCCGTACAACACAGAAAAGTAGTTAACACTGCTCTTACTAAGTCTGTAATTCTGGATTTCAAAAGACCTATTCCACAATTGACTCCCATGGGTAAAATTTATTTTTTTCTCTCCAACTGTCACAAAATTCAGGTTAAATTAGCAGCCATATTACTATTGCTTTTATATTGCAACCTTTCCCCTTAAGCAAAACCGTAAGTGTAATGAACATGCAGCCCCCCATTACGTTTTCAAAGACACACTATACCCACAACAGTAAAAAAGGCTATTCAGTAGTTTATTTTGACAACTAAAAAAACTCTAGTTCCTTCTTAGTACTTTCTCTTATGGCTTTAGTAATTTTTACTTTCTTTTCTTCTTCCTTTTTTTTTTTTTTTACCAGAGCATGGCTCAGCTTTGGCTTATGGTGGTGGAGGGAATTGAACCTGGGACTTTGAAACTTTGGGCATGATAGTCTGTTTGCATGACTGTTATGCGATCTACCCCACCTATCTTTAAAAAAATTTACATTAGTGATATAACATTAATTTTAAAAATTACAGGAAAGTGGTCCAGGAGATGGCACAGTGCATAAGGCACTGGACTCTCAGGCAGGTCGCGAGTTCAATTCCCAGCAGCACATGTACCAAAGTGATGTCTGGTTCTCTCTCTCTCTCTCTCTCCCCCTAGCTTTCTCATTAATAAAACAGGAAACAGGGGCACAACTCTGCTGTGTCCCCAGAAGCTCTCCCAGGGCTGCAGGCATCTCTATCTGCCCCAGCCCACCCCGTTCTTCCTCCCCAAGTCATACACACACCTGCCATCACACCCACACATCCCTCCACTTCCTCAGGGCCCCGGGGTCATGGGCTTTAGTCTCGAGCCACTGCTTGTCAGAGAAATCAAGATTTACCTCTTTTTCTGGTTTTAAAACGCTGGCCTGATAGCGTTGGCTTCTGCTGCTTTTGATTATTCATAAAAGACACCCTAGGAAAAAGGAAAAGAAAACAAGGCCTTAAAAACAGCAGTGTCGCAACATTTTTTTAAAAGAAACCATAGTCCAGCGCACCCCCAACAACAAAAAGCAGTGACCAACACCCGCACACATCACCCCCTGACTTCTGTATGACTTTAAAACCGGCATCTGTCCCAAGAAAAAGATGTCGTAAAGGGAAAGAGAAAAGGAGAGAGGGAGTGGGAGGAAAAAGACGACGTCGTGTCAAGCACCCTATTAAATAGCGACTGGAGACTGGCCCCTTCCTTCCTCTGGGCCTCCCCTGCCAGCGATCGCCGCGGCCACACGCCAAAGGCACCCGTCCGTCCGTCCACCCACCCAGCCACAACCTTATCATCTGTATTAATTGGACAGCCAGCCAGGAATGGAGCGGAAAGGGGCTAATAGAGGGAGGACAGACAAGACACCTGCAGCCCTGCTTCACCACACACAAAGCTTTCCCCCTCAGGTGGGGATCAGGGGCTCGAACCAGGTCCCTGCGCGCTCTAACGTGCGCGTTCCACCAGCCCCTTTTAATATTCAACTTTAAAAATCACCTTTATCGGATAGAAACGACCAGAAATGGAGAGGGAGGGGAGGTCGGAGGAGAGAGACAGACAGACACCTGCAGCCCTGCTTCCCCGCTGCAGGCGGGAGGACCCGGGGCTCGAACCCGGGTCCCTGCGCACCCGCAACACGTGCGCTCCACTAAGTGCGCCACCGCCCAGCCCCTAGATAGGTATTTTCACCAAGGTTTCAGAGGCTGCGCCAAGGCCAGGCTGGGGCCGCCCGCCGCCCCCCGCCCCCCGCGCCCCCGGCCCGCAGCACCCACCCCGCGGCCTGCGCCGGCGGCCGCCGCAACGAGCGCACCACAGGCGCCGAAGCGCTGCGCGCTGGGGGCCCCGCCGCCCCGTACATCCGCCCGCCTCCAGCCAAAGCCGCCGCGGCGGCCGCACAGGTGGCGGCGCCCCCGCCCCGCCCCGCCCGCCGCAAGCCCCACGCGGACCCCACCCAACAGAGGCCGCGCCGCCGTGTCACCGCGCCTGTCTGCGCTCACCGCCGCCGCCGCCCCGCGCGTCCCCGCCCGGCCTCATGCGGCTGCCTCGTCGGCCCTCCCCAGCCCAGCGGGCAGGCCCCGCCGCCCGCTGTGCCCTTCCTGCTCTGCCCTGCCGCCCGGGCCGGGGTCCGGGCCGCGGCTGCGACCCGAACGCCGCCGCCCCTCACCGAATTTAAGGCGAAGAGAAAAGAGCCAGAAATTTCCCGATGTGGCGGCAACTGCAGCGCAGGCTCCTCTGCAACCGGAACTAACGCGAGGGGGAAGGCGCAGGGGAGAGGACCCGCCCCCGCCGAGGCCCGGCTGCTCTCGCGAGATCTCTCCCTCGCCCCGCGGACCGCCGCCGGGAGCCTCCGCCTCGTCCATTCACAAAGGCCCGGGGAGGCAAGGGAGCGGGCAGGAGGGAGGCGACTCTTCACGGCTTTTTCCTGTCTTTCTGAGTCCTGGGTCCTCCCGGGGCACATATCCCAGACTGACTTCCTCCCGCCCCTGCGCCACCCGGCCTTTGAGTCGCCACACGAAGGGATGGGGGGACACAACCCCCCGCCTGTCTGGAGGGAGTTGGACGTGTCCGCGCCGGCGCGCCCGCTGCCTCCGGGACCGGAAGTCCAGGCCGGGGGCGGGGCCTCGCGGGGCCTCCTGGGGCGGGGGTCGGGCGGGGGAATGGAGGGGTGCCGCCGGGCCTGCGCGCTGGATGCCTTGACTTATTTGCTCGCTGCGAGCCGAGCCGGAAGCCTGGCGACGTCGCGTTACAGTGCTGACTGGGTGGGCTGGTGCATTGCCTTGTGTAGAAGCGAGGAGGAACATGCAGGACCCCCCCCCCCCGCCTTGTGTAGAAGTGAGGAGGACCATGCAGGACCCCCCCCCCCCTTACACACACCACCCTGGACTCAGGGTTCAAAAGGAATTCTGCTCGACCGCCATCCCACTGAGTGCTCTCCTGGGGTGTGCTGGTGTTGCAGAAATCACCCCCATACACAGACCAGAAGCGGGTGTGGTGAACAGAGAGGAGTTTAATACACCGGTGGGCGAGAGATCTGGATCTCTCCAGGAAGTTCTCTGTCCCGGACAGAGGAACAGCACTGTTAATGGAGTTTTACAAGTTGGTTACAGAGAATGCAGACAGGACACACTGCAGACACAGGATCCTTGGCCCTGGTGCTCGTTGGATACGGGGGTCTTATCTCCTCCAGCTAGGCTGGGTTCTTCCCTAGTTGTCCTTAGGAACGAGGAGGGAGGAGGTAGGGTAGCTTTAGTCACTGATGGCCACTGTGAGGCCCATCTGGCACAGAGGAAATACAGACTTAGGCTCCATGTCCCTACATCACAGAGGAGATACAGATTTCTACCAGGCACATAGATTAAAATACCTATACAGGGTGAATCAGGAGATTGTGCACTCTCCGTTCATGTATTTTTCCATTTCATGGTTGGTGGAGTCCCCTGTAGGGTCTGGGGAAGCGCTGCACCTGCAGAGGGCCTGCAGGAGTGTGGGCCTCCTGTGTGCATCCAGCCAGTTCCAGTGATGCAGAGGCAGCTGCAGTCGGGACCTTGGCTGAGGATGGAGGATGGCGCAGCAGTTAGGGGACACGACACTTGCGCTTGAAAAGAACTGTGGATGAGACCAAGCTGTACATGGAAAGATACATTGTCTTGGTCGGGGTAGATAATAGTTATGCAAAGAGACTCTCATGCCCTAGGCTCCAATGCCCCAGGTTCAGCTTCCCACACCACCATAAGCCAGAGCTGAGCAGTTAAAAAAAAAAAAAATTAAAAAAAAAGTCTGGCAGTAGCGCAGCGGGTTAAGTGCATGT
This sequence comes from Erinaceus europaeus, assembly GCF_950295315.1. Taxonomy (NCBI): domain Eukaryota; kingdom Metazoa; phylum Chordata; class Mammalia; order Eulipotyphla; family Erinaceidae; genus Erinaceus; species Erinaceus europaeus. Next base: position 33,937,682 of record NC_080168.1, read on the forward strand.
GGCGCAAAGCGCAAGGACCTGCATAAGGATCCCAGTTCAAGTCCCGGGCTCCCCACCTACAGAGGAGTCGCTTCACAGGCAGTGAAGCAAGTATGCAGGTCTCTTTCTCTCCCCCTCTCTGTCTTCCCCTCCTCTCCCAATTTCTCTCTGTCCTATCCAACAACATTAATAATAATAACCACACACACAAAAAAGGTTAAGCGCACTTGGTTGGCGCAAAGCGCAAGAACCATCATAAGGATCCCGGTTCGAGCCCCTGGCTCCCCACCTGCAAGGGAGTCGCTTCGCAGGCGGTAAAGCAGGTCTGCGGGTGTCTATCTTTCTCTCCCCCTCTGTCTTCCCCTCCTCTCGCCATTTCTCTCTGTCCTATCCACAACGAACAACATCAACAATAACAATAATAACCACACTAGGCTACAACAACAAGGGCAACAAAAAGGGGAATAAATGGCCTCCAGGAGCAGTGGATTCATGGTGCAGGCACTGAGCCCCAGCAATAACCCTGGAGGCAAAAAAAAAAGAAAAAAAAGAGATGCACATTATCTTCAGGATCTACCCTGTTACCTTGGTTCATGTGCATTTCCCTTCTGCTTCCTTTATTTATTTTTATTTTTATTTTTTTAATCTTTATTTATTGGGTAGAGTCAGCCAGAAATCAAGAGGAAGGGAAGATAGAGGAGACAAACAGAGACACCTGCAGCCCTACTTCACCACTTGCAAAGCTTTCCCCCTGCAGGTGGGGACTGGGGGCTTGAACCCGGGTCCTTGTGCATCATAACACGTGCTTAACCAGCTGTGCTATCACCGGCCCCTCTTCCATCTGCTTTCTTACTCTTTTACCAAAGCAACTCTAAAAAGAGAGAGTTTGTCCCTAAACCCACCTCCACACTGCTTTTTTTTAGGCACTTTGGTGAATTACATAGAGCACCCAAGACAGCATGCAGAAAGATCCCTGTTCAAGTCCCCATATCCATCTGCAAGGGAGGAAACTTAACAAGAGGTGGAGCACAGCTGCAAGTGTTTTTCCTCTGTCTCTCTCTCTCACATTCTCTCAACTTTTATAAGCAAAACAAGAGCCACCAGAACTGTGGAGTCATGCAGCTACAAGCTCCAGCATAACCCTGTGGCAAAGAAAAATAAAAATAAAAATTCCATTAGTTGACTTAATTTCCTTAACCTCTCTACTGTTCCAGGGGAATTACCTTTTCAGACTTTTGATTTACTTTATTGAAGTAAAACTCCGTTATCCCATGTAAGTTCCAAGCTACTGTCATTTAGGGGACCAGGAGATAGCTCACCCAGGCAAGTGCATCCTTTGCCATGCTTGCGCATCTAGGTTCAAGCCAGGCCACCATATGGGATCATTCTGCAAATGGGGAAACTGCAGCAGTGCTGTGATGTCTCTCCTCTCTGTCTCTCCCATCGTATCTCTTACTCCTCTGTAAAGAGGAAAAAAAAAAACCCAGAAAAAAAGCCCTCCCGGAGTGGTGGAATCATGCCCACCCCTCCCTGACATAAAATTTGCTACAAGTCCAGTTCTAGGCTTCCCTATACAGTTCTTCCCCTTTTACCTGATTTCCCAACTCCATTCCCTTCCCCTTTGCTCTGGTTACTACAGCTTGTGCTCTGTGTGATAGTCTGAAAGTATTTACTTTGCTGTTGCCGAGCTCCAGCTCTCCACGATGGTTTTGTTGTCCTTCAGGGTTATCGCTGGGGGCTTGGTGCTGGCACTACAAATCCGTTGCTCCTGGAGGCCATTTTTTTCCATTCTCCTACGTCTTTCCCCCCCTCTCATTTTTATTCAGTAGGACAGAGAAATATTGAGAGGGGAGGGGAAGACAGAGAGGGAGAGAGAGAGAGAGACAAACACCTGCAGGCTTCACCACTGGTGAAGTGTCCCTGCTGCAGGTGGGAAGCAGGGGCTTGAACCTGGGTTCTTTCACATAGTAATAATATGTTTACTTAACTGGGCTCAGCACCGTCTGACCTCCGGTTAAATTTTTTTTAGTTTTTTTTTTTTTTTTTTTTTTTACCAGAGCACTGCTCAGCTCTGGCTTATGGTGGTGCAGGGGATTGAACTTGGGACTTCGGAGACTCAGGCATGAAAGTCTTTTTGTATAACTATTATGCTATCTACCCCCTCCTGCCTTTTTAAGAGCATTTTTTAAATTATTATTGGATAGAGACAGAAATTGAGAGGGTAGGGGGAGATAGATAGGGAGAGAGAAACACACCTGTAGCTCTGCTTCATCACTCATGAAGCTTTCCCCTGGCAGCTGGGAACCAGGGGCTTGAACTGGGTACTTGTATACTGTAATGTGAGCATTTAACCAGGTACGCCACTGCCTGGACCCCAGGATGACTTTCTAAGAGAGTCAGAGTCAGAGACAGAGAGAGACACCCTGTACCAAAGTCGACTCCAGTGTGGCGGCAGCAGGCTTCAGCCCAGTTTTCTTGCACAAGCAAAGCAGCACACTATCCAAGTGAGCTATTTTGCTGGCCCTAGACATATATATTTTTTCTTTTAGTTTTGTTTATATATCACATCCAAATGAAAACATAATTTGGGGGGCCAGGGCTTGCAGTAAAATGCACATGTGAGGACCCAGCTTCAAGCCCATTGGTCCTCACCTGCAATGGGGTAGCTTCATGTGTAGGGAAGCGATGTTGTGGGCATCTCTCTCTTCTTCTCTATCTCCCTTTTTCACTGTCTCTATCCAATAAAAATATAAATAGAAAAAAGTGGGAAGGTGGGGGTCGATGGTTATGCAAAGAGACTCATGCCCAAGGCTCTGAAGTCTCAGGTTCTATCCCTTGAACCACCATAAACCAGAGCTTATGGTGGAAACAAAGAACTTTTGTGGTAGGTGTGGTGTGGAACCTACAATCTTTTTTCTTTTTTTTTTCCTTCAAGATCTTATTTAATTATGAGAAAGATATGAGGAGAGAAGAAGAACCAGACATCACTCTGGCACATGTGCTGCCGGGGATCGAACTCGGGACCTCATGCTTGAGAGTGCAAAGCCTTATCACTGTGCCGCCTCTCAGACGGAACATACAATTTTGTAACCTACTATAACATGCGTTCAACCAGGTGTGCCACCGCCTGGTCCCTTCTTGTAACCTACTATAAACACAAATTGGAAAAAAAAAAAAAGGCATTTGTTCCAAAGACAAAAGAGAAAACCCAACAATAGCATACTTTTGTTTTAGCCACCTAAATTTTTTTTTTTCGACAACCTAACAGCAAAGCCAATATTCTCTGGTCTCTCTGTTCTTGTCCTGATACCACAACGTAACAATTAAGCATCTTATTAAGATTAGATATTTTATTTTTCTTTATTAGAAACTATATTTTATTTCAATGAGATAGATAGATAGATAATTAGATAGATTGATTGACAGACAGACCAGATCACTGCTCAGCTCTGGCTTATACTGGTGCTGGGAATTGAACCTGGGACCTCAGAGCCCCAGGTATGAGAGTCTTCTGCATAATCACTGTGCTGTCCCTCCAACCCAATATCTTACTTTTCCAAAGGATATTGGATTCCTTAGTTTTCTTCTATGTTTCTTACATTCTTGGTACTTTCCATTTCAACATGCATACGTCTAGTCAACATATGTTTTATTTATTTTTAAAAAAATTTAAAAATATTTTTAAAATATTTATTTATTTCCTTTTTGTTGCCCTTGTTTTATTGTTGTTGTAGTTATTACTGTTGTTATTGATGTCGTTGTCGTTGTTGGATAGGATGGAGAGAAATGGAGAGAGGAGGGGAAGATAGAGAGGGGGAGAGAAGCAAACCTGCTTCACCGCCTGTGAAGCGACCCCCCTGCAGGTGGGGAGCCAGGGGCTCAAACCGGGATCCTCATGCTGGTCCTTGCACTTTGTGCCACCTGTGCTTAACCTGCTGCGCTACCACCCAACTCCTATGTTTTATTTTGTATGAGTTTTTTTTTTTAGAGAGTGAAAAACGGAGGGAGAGACACACGGAGAAAAGGAGAGATACCACAGCACTCCTCTACTGCTTGTGAACCCCCGGTGACTCCTGTGTGGTGGTCCACAGCTGGAACCTGGGTCCTTGCGCATGGTAATGGCTGTGCTCTTCTAACAGAGCTGTCAGCTGTCTGACTTTATCTGTCTTACCAGAGCCCTGCTCAGCTCTGGCTTATGGTAGTGTGGGAGACCGAACCTGGGCCTTTGGAGCTGCAGGCATGAGAGTCTTTCTGCATAACCATTATGCTGTCTACTTCTGCCCCGCCTGACTGATTTTAATTCACTCAGTAGAATGCCCTCTGGATCTGTCCATGATGTGATGGATGTCAGGATTTCCTCTCCCTCATAACTGAGCACCCACTATGTGTGCATGATGTGCATGATGCAGCTTCTTCGGCCCTTTACTTTTAGAAGTTTATTTCTTCCCTGAACTTATCACCAAAGTGAGTGCTTCCTTCTATCTTGTTTTCTGCCTTGTCTCCTCTCAGTGACCCCAGTCTTACCATTCTCTGTCTAAGCATTCTGATACTTTTCAGCTGACTTTATTGATTGCCATCAGGGTTATTGTAGGGCTCAGTACTTGCACAATGAATCTATCATTCTTGGTGACTATTTTTTCCTCTTTTTTTCTTTTTGTGGATAATGATAAAGAGGAATTGAGAGGGAAGGGAGGAGACTGGGAGAGAGAGAGAGTGAGAGACACCGACCTACAGCGCTGTCTCATCATTGTGAAACTTCCCTCTCACTAAAGATGGAGCCTGGGGGCTTGAACATGGATCCTTGTACATGGTGGCATGTGCACTCTACCAAATGAGCCACCCCTCCTCCTGCCCCCGGTCCCACCTCCCCCCGACTCTCTCTATCTATATAATATATATTGTATTTGCTGTCTCCTCTTTGATGTGCTTACACTTTGTCTTTCCTCATGTTTCCTTACATGACACTTTCAGATATTCCCCAAAATTTAACTTTTATCTACATTTAAAGAATTCCAAATTCTACTCCCAGAGGGGGAGAAATGTTAGTGGAAGGAGACCAGAGGGCTCTGAACTCCAATTCCATCAGGACCTGGAGAGAAAAGAGGAAAAATGAAGGACATTCAGAAGTAGTAGTGGGTGTCAGTGTGACTTGGAAAGGAAGAGAAGGCAGGACCCCCCCCCCGGCAAATATATATAAATATAGACATAGTCATAGAAATAATAGTCAACACATATCTGCAATCTCAGGAGAACTACTGCAGTTTCCAACAGAGGGAATGGGGACACATAACTCTGGTGGTGGGAACGGTGTAGAATCATACTGTTATCTTATAATTTTGTAAATCATTAAGTCACTAATAAAATTTAAAAAAGGAATTACAAATTCATCTATTGAACCTGTTTAACTCAAGTTCTATGTCCTTGTAGGTTGAGGGAACAGCAGTGAGGTCCTGAGGTTCATGAAATCATGACCTGCTGCTGAGACTAGGAGAATCTTTTGCTGAAGCCGGAGGGGAGGAGAGGAATCAGGTCTCTGAGTGGCAAGAAGCAGGTCTCAGAGTCTAGCCCCAGACTTCTTCCCGAGTCTCCTGTCTACACTATCTAAATGCAAGACTAAACACTTTAAGTACTGTTAAAGGTAAGTTCTGGGGGCTGGGCGGTGGCACACGGGGTTAAGCACACACACAGTACAAAGCCCAAGGTCCGGCGCAAGGATTCCGGTTTGTAATTTTTATTTTTTCAAATATTTATTTATTCCCTTTTGTTTCCCTTGTTTTATTGTTGTAGTTATTATTGATGTCGTTGTTGTTGGACAGGACAGAGAGAAATGGAGAGAGGAGGGGAAGACAGAAGGGAAGAGAAACACACCTGCAGACCTGCTTCACCGCCTGTGAAGCGACTCCCCTGCAGGTGGGGAGCTGGGGGCTCTAACCCGGATCCTTACGCTGGTCCTTGCGCTGGTCCTTGCGCTTTGCGCCACGTGCGCTTAACCTGATGCGATGCGCTACAGCAGGACTCCCAAGGATCCTGCTTTGAACCTCCAGCTCCCCACCTTCCCAGGATGGTGTAGATTTGGGGGTGTCACTTCATAAGCGGTGAAGCAGCTCTGCAGGTGTCTTTCTTTCCCTTTATCTTCTTCTCCTCTCTCAGTTTCTCTCTGTCCTATCAAACAACATTTTTTTTTGCCCTGGAGGCAAAAAATAATAAGTTTTGTTAAAGATAAGTTTCACTAACAAAAACCACTTTGTCTAAGTTATGGTGCATATATTCAATGGAATGTTAAATTACTAATAAAGAAAGGGAGGACAGAATAACTTATTCTTTAAAATTTTTTTTCTATATTTATTTATTTTCCCTTTTGTTGCCCTTTTTAAAAAAATTGTTGTTGTAGTTGTTGTTGTGGTCGTTGTTGGATAGGACAAAGAGGAATGGAGAGAGGAGGGGAAGACAGAGGGGGGAGAGAAAGATAGACACCTGCACCCCAACAAAGAAATAAAATAAAACAAGGGCAACAAAAAGGAAAATAAATAAATAAATAAAAATAAATATAAAAAATTAAAAAAAGAAGAAATGAAAATAAAAAAAAAATACAAGCTCCTCGGCGTGACCCTGGCATGCTAGTGACAACTATGATAATGAATGCATAGAGAGAATAGAAGCCAGGGGATAGGTGGTGGCATACATATTATCATGCTGAAGGACTGGGGTTCCCTGCTCCCCACCTACAGGGGCACTTCATGAGCAGTGCCACAGGTCTGCAGGTTTAAGTTTTTCTCCCTCTCTCCCTCCCCCTCCTCTCTCAATTTCTCTCTGTCCTATCAAATCAGAGAGAGAGAGAGAAAGAGAGAATGAGAATAGAGGCCAATAGTTAGGAGCATCTCCATCTCTTGGCTTAAGTTTTCGTTTTTTTTTTTTTTTTAATTTCTTTATTGGGGAATTAATGTTTTACATTTGACAGTAAATACAATAGTTTGTACATGCATAAGATTTCTCAGTTTTCGGCTTAAGTTTTCTTATCTAATAGCATATATGGGGACCAGAGTGGTGGCACACCTGGTTGAGCACACATCTTACAATGCACAAGGACCCAGGTTCAGGTTCAAGTCCCTGGTCCCCACTTGCAGGGAGAAAGTTTCATGAGTGGTGAAGCAGTACTGCAGGTGTCTCTCTGTCTCTCTTCTTCTCTATCTGCCCCTTCCCTCTTGATTTCAGGCAGTCTCTATCAAATAAATAAAGATAATTTAAAAAAAAAAAGAAAGATAGACACCTGCAGACCTGCTTCATCAGTTGTGAAGTGACCCCACCTGCAGGTGGAGAGCCGGGGCTGGAACCAGGATCCTTAACGCCAGTCTTTGTGTTTTGCGCCACCTGTGCTTAACTCGCTGTGCTACCGCCTGACTCCCAAAATAACTTATTCTAACAGCTTATGTGTATATTGCCATCTAAGCACTTTATATATTAACCTTGCTTAATCCTCAAGCTATCCTATGATCTGGAAACTATTATTTAGTACGTGGGAAAAATGAGGTGCTGAGAGATACTTGCAGCTCTGCTTCATGTTTGTGAAGCTTTCCCTGTGCAGGTGAGGACCGGGGGTTTGAACTGGGGTTCTTGTGCATTGTAATGTGTGCTTAACCAGGTGTGACTCCACCTGGCTCCACACCATCATATATTGTTTCATATAAAATTACACCAAAAAGAGGGTCTGGTGGTAGTGCAGTGGGTTAAGTGCATGTGGCGCTTAGGGCAACGACCATAGTAAAGATCCGGGTTCAAGTCCCGGGCTCCCCACCTGCAATGGAGTCGCTTCACAGGCGATGAAGCAGGTCTGCAGGTGTCTGTCTTTCTCTCCTCCTGTCTTCCCCTCCTCTCTCCATTTCTCTCTGTCCTATTTAACAACGACGACATCAGTAACAACAATATTAACTACAACAGGGAGTTGTGCGGTGGCGCATCGGGTTAAGAACATGTGGCACAAAGCGCAAGTACTAGAATAAGGATCCCGGTTCGAGCCCCCGGCTCCTCACCTGCAGGGGAGTCGCTCCACAGTGGTGAAGCAGGTCTGCAGGTGTCTATCTTTCTCTTCCCCTCTCTGTCTTCCCCTCCTCTCTCCATTTCTGTCTTGTCCAACAACAACAACAACAACAACAACAAAACAACAAGGGCAACAAAAGGGGAAAAAGCAAATTAAAAAAGGAAAAAACAAAAACAAAAAATACACCAAAATGAATTTTGAAAATGCAAACTTGGGTGCATTTCTCCTCAAAAATACAAGTACTTTAAATTCCTTTTTAAAAATTTATTTTCGGGAGTCGGGGTGTTAAACGCAGGTGGCGCAAAGCACAAGGATCGGCATAAGGATCCCGGTTCGAACCCCGGCTCCCCACCTGCAGGGGAGTCGCTTCACAGGCGGTGAAGCAGGTGTCTGTCATTCTCTCCTCCTCTCTGTCTTCCCCTCCTCTCTCCATTTCTCTGTCCTATCCAACAACGACAACAACAATAATAACTACAACAATAAAACAACAAGGGCAACAAAAGGGAATAAATAAATAAGATAAATATTTAAAATTTTTTTAAAATTTATTTTCATTTTTAAAATTTTTTAATATTTATTTTCCCTTTTGTTGCCCTTGTTGTTTAACATTGTTGTGGTTATTGATGTCATTGTTGTTGGATAGGACAGAGAGGAGGGGAAGACAGAAAGGGGGAGAGAAAGACACCCACAGACCTGCTTCAACGATTGTGAAGTGACTTCCCTGTATGTGGGAAGCCGGGGGCTCGAACCAGGATTCTTACTCCAGTCCTTTTGCTTTGCGCCATGTGCGCTTAACCGGCTGCGCCATCGCCCGACTCCCTTTATTTTTTTTGAGGAAAACTTTTTAAAAAAATATTTATTTATTTTCTCTTTTGTTGCCCTTGTTTTTTTTTTATTGTTGTTGTAGTTCTAAATTCCTATTATTCATACAAAACTAGGAACCCAAATTAATGTTGTATTTAAATGTCAGTCTAATCAAAATAAAATGTAAGCTATCAAAACAAAAAAATACACCAAGAATTACATATGTATCTGTGTTGTTTTTTTTTAAACATGTGAATGTATCATTTATTTTAGAAATGCAGCAGGTGGGATGTGGTACAGTAGGTAGAGTGCAGGACTTGCAGATATAGAGCCTCAGGTTTGAGCTCTGTGCCAGAGGAGAATAATGTACTGGCCTCTTATATTAAAAACAAAGCAAAACAAAACAAAACAACCCTAAAAATAATTTAGTAAGTTTCACTGTTAACAATGCTTCTTGAATCAAAAGGAAAACAAAGGGAGTCGGGCAGTAGCGCAGTGGGTAAAGCGCAGGTGGCGCAAAGCACAAGGACCAGCTTAAGGATCCTGGTTCGAACCTCCGGCTCCCCACCTGCAGGGGAGTCGCTTCACAAGCGGTGAAGCAGGTCTGCAGGTGTCTATCTTTCTCTCCCCTTCTCTGTCTCCCCCTCCTCTCTCCATTTCTCTCTGTCCTATCCAGCAACGACGACAACATCAATAATAACAACAACAACAAAGCAGCAAGGGCAAAAAAAGGAAATAAATAAAAAATAAAAAAATAAATAAAACAAAAAAGGAAAACAAAACAAAACAACAACAACAAAAAACATACCTAGTATCAAGTATGTGGTTTCTTTTAAAAATATAGTTTATGGGAGTCAGGCAGTAGTGCAGCGGGTTAAGCACAGTTGGCGGCAAAGTGCAAGGACCGGCTTAATGATCCCAGTTCGAGCCCCCAGCTCCCCACCTTCAAGGGAGTCACTTCACAAGCGGTGAAGCAGGTCTGCAGGTGTCTGTCTTTCTGTCCCCCTCTCTGTCTTCCCCTCCTCTCTCCATTTCTCTCTGTCCTATCTAACAACGATGACATCAGTAACAACAACAATAAAAAACAGGGACAACAAAAGGGGAATATTAAAAAAAAATTTTAAATGTAAAAAAAGTAAAATAAAAAATAAAAATGTAGTTTTTTAATATTGGTAACACTCAGATCTTAGTGCCTCAAAACACATGATAATTTTTGTCTAGAACCTTCTATTTTTAGCACTTTATAGTTCTCAGTGATAATAAATGGAAAATCAAGTCGCAGTCACCATTCTTTTTTTAAGCTAGCTTTTAAATTTAATTTTTATACATTATTTATTAGATAGAGACAGAAATTTAGAGGGGGGAAGAGGAGATAGAGAGGGAAAGAGTCAGAGAAAGACACTTGCAGCCCTGCTTCACCACTTGTGACACTTTCCTCCACTGCAGGTGGGGACAAGGAGCTTGAACCTGGGTTCCTTGCACACTTTAAAATATGCACTTAACCAGATGCGCCACTACCTGGCCCCGATTTTTTATTTTTATGTCTTTCTAGACTACTAACTTTTAAATTAATTTTTAAAATTATCTTTATTTATTTATTAGATAGAGACAGTCAGAAATCAGGAAGGAATGGGGAGATAGGGAGAGAGACAGAGAGACACCTGCAACACCGCTTCACCACTTGCAAAGCTTTCCCTCTGCAGGGGAGGACCAGGGGCTCAGAACTAGGTCTTTGTGCACTCAACCAGGTGAGCCACCCACGCCCCCTCCAGTCACCATTCTTAACCTTAATAGAACAGATTTAAACGAACTTATTTGTTATCATTTAAAATGATGCAAATCATTAAAAAATTCTCACATTCATATTAGATTACACAGTCAAGGATTTTATTTTCAAAAGAGCTGTTTTTTTTTTTTTTTTTTTAAGACTGTTTATTAGTGAGAAAGATAGGAGGAGAAAGAACCAGATATCACCCTGGTACATGTGCTGCTGGGGCTTGAACTCAGGACCTCATGCTTGAGAGTTCAGTGTTTTATCCACTGAGCCACCTCCCAGACCATGAACCAACTTTTTTTAAAAATTGTGATTACTTTCAACTTATTTCACCCCCTACACACTCCTCCTATCTTCCCAGCCTTCGTAGCACACGTCTTGCATAACTTTCACCTTGCCATGATCATTCTGCACCTATGTCCTTTCTCTCTGTGCTCCTTTCCTGCTTCCTCCCTTGGGTCCCTGGGGCTGAATGGAGCCTCCAGATTCAGTGGATGGGACTGCGGATGGCTGTGTCCAGCCTGGTCTGCCTGATCAGATAAAACTCCTTGTGTCCAGAACCTTTAGCCGCCATCAGGCTGAACCGCATCCTTCAGCTTTACCTTCTTACTCTCTGCTTGCAGTTTATCCTAACTTTCTGACCCAGTAATACCCAATTCACATGCTGATTCCTTTTCCTCTGCAGGTCTCTCAAATTCAAGTTGATGGAATTTGGTGAATCCTTTGAGCACCGCTTCGCTCTGGCTTATGTTGGTGCCGAGGACTGATTCTGGGACTTTGGAGTTTCAGGCACGAAGTCTTTTTACTTTACTATCTTCATAATCCTCCTGCATGCTTTTAACCACCACATAAGAGTGCTTAAAATATAGAATTCTTGCAGATACCTATCATGGGGAGGTGTGAGGTTGTGCCTTTGAGTCAACAACTGAACTGTAAACCACTAACCCCCAAATACTGTGGAAGAAATAGAGAATTCTGGGGGGCCGGGCGGTAGCACAGCAGGCTAAGCTCATATGATGTGAAGGATCCAGGTTAGGTTTCAGCCCCCACCCCTACTTGCAGGGGTGAGGCAGGTCTGCAGGTGTCTTCCTCTCCCCCTCTGTCTTTCCCTCCTCTCACCATTTCTCTCTGTACTATCCAACAACAACATCATCATCAACAACAACAACAGTAATAATAACCACAACAACAATTAAAAAAAACAAGGGCAACAAAAGGGGAAAAAATATCCTCCAGGAGCAGTGGATTCATGGTGCAGGCACCGAGCCCCAGCAATAACCCTGGAGGCAAAAAAACAAAAATAGAGAATTCTTTTAGCCAGGGTGGAGGGTAGATTGCATAATGGTTATGCAAACAGACTCTCCTGTCTGAGGCTCCAAAGTCCCAGGTTCAATCCTGCACCACCATAAGCCAGAGCTGAACAGCACCCTGGTTAAAAAAAAAAAAGGAAAGAAAAGAATTCTTTTAGCTGAACAGGGACGTATCCCAGAAACTCTGTTATGAGATCAATGTTTTTCATAAACACCTAGAAAAAGTAGAGCTTTGTGATAATACATTCAAAATGTTTTTGTAGAGCTGGCAAAATAGCTCACTTGGATAATGTAAAGCCCAGGTTCAAGCCCAGACCCCACCACATTGAAGGAGGCTTTGGTACTGTGGTCTCTTATACTCCCTCTTTCTCTCCATTCTCTTGGTATCCACATCTCTTAATAATAATAATAAATGTTTCGGCATTGCTTTCCCCTTCAAATTCCAAAAGAAAGTTAGCACATCTACATGCGGATAATTCCATGTTTTTTCTGTCAAGTGCACATACATAGAACCATAGCTAATTTATAGTAAATACTAGACAAGACCTTCTGGGACTTTTCTGGTGTTCTGTGACTACTGATTCAAGCATATCTCTGGGAAAAGTGATCAAATATTTATCTAGGAGAAGTAGCTCTCATTCTGTGACTGTAACCTGTATTATGTCATCCAGTGAGACTGGGTGATCACATAAAGGAAAAACAATTTTTTTTCCAGCAACACTTACATGCTATATAGTTAGATAGAAATCAGTGCCAAATGTGCTTATTGTGGCTTTTGCAATATCTGTCAGGTAGCCACTAGACTAGTGCATAATCTATGTGAAAAAAAATGTAAGTAATGATTCATCTAGCTAATGAAATTAGACTTGAGTAATGTCTCTAAATTTTGTCATTTTTTTTTTCCTCCCATGACTATATAAGAATATCAGCTTGGAGGTCCAGTTAGGGCGAAGAGATCATCTTTGTACTTGTGGAAAAACTGAAACACCTGGGAAAGGAAAGAAAAGAAAATGATTATAAAACAAAGTGTGCAGGGGGTCGGGTAGTAGCACAGTGGGTTAAGCGCATGTGGCTGCAAAGTACAAGGACTGGTATAAGGATCCCAGTTCAAGCCCCCGGCGCCCCACCTGTAGGGGCGTTGCTTCACAGGCAGTGAAGTAGATCTGCAAGTGTTTATCTTTCTCTCCCCCTCTTTGTCTTCCTTTCCTCTCTCCATTTCTCTCTGTCCTATCCAACGATGACATCAATAACAATAATAACTACAACAACAATAAAAATACAAGGGCAACAAAAGGGAAAATAAATAAATAAATATAAAAATTATAAAAAAAATAAAACAAAGCATGCATAATCCTTATTTTAATTTTATTATTGTTATTTTTTTTTCTTGAGACCTTGGAGCCTTGGGCATGAGAATACCTTTGGCATAAACTATTATGCTATCTTCCCTATACCTCACCTTTTTTTTTCCCCCCATGGTGTTGAGTGGATCGAACCTAGTGCCTTATACATGTGGAACATACTATACCAGTGAGCTATACCCCCAAGCCCCAGCACCTTGATTTTAGTGTATAAGAACAATAAATAGTTAAAAAGTTGAATTAGCAAGTTTTTTTTTTAATTCTTTATTTGTTGTATAGAGACAGTCTGTTATAAAGAGGAGAGGGGGAGATAGAGAGGGAGAGAGACAGAGACACCTGCAGCCCTGCTTCACCACTCACAAAACTTACCCCCTACAGGTGGGGACCTGGGGCTCAAAGTTAGATGCTTGTACATTGTAACATGTGCGTTCAACCACCAGGCCCTGCAAGTTTTTTTTCTTAAATGTTTATTTATTCCCTTTTGTTGCCATTGTTGTAGTTATTTTTGTTGTCGCTGTTGTTGGATAGGACAGAGAAAATAGAGAGAGGAGGGGCAGACAGAGAAGGGGAGAGAAAGATAGACACCTGCAGACCTGCTTCACCGCCTGTGAAGCAACTCCCCTGCAAGTGGGGATCCTGGGGTTCGAACCGGGATCCTTATGTAGGTCCTTGCGCTTCGTGCACTTAACCCGCTGAGCGACTGCCCGACCCCCTTTTTAATGTATTTTTACCTTAAGCCAGTCCTTGCGCTTTGCGCCACCTGGGCTTAACCTGCTGTGCTATGGCTGGAATCCCGCAGGTATATTTTACTTATTTATTATAGTTTGGCAACCTTTATGGCTATGAATAAATACATTTAGGTAGTTAATCATTTTCCCCACTTATAAAACTATTACACAGATTTATTAGATGAGATCAGAACTAATTTATTTATTTATATTAGTGATTTAATATTGGTTTACAAAATTATAAGATAAAAAGGGTACACTTCCAAATTGTTCCACACAGTTCTGTGTCCCCATTCCCTCCACTGGAAACAGCAGTGGTTCTCCCAAGGTGACAGATATGGGTTGACTCATTTCTATAATGAGTTCAGAACTTTTTATGCATTTTTAGAAGATCTTAAAAATGCTTCATGGGTCATGTACGCATATATGATTTTAGGGTGACTTGTATTTAAGAAGGCCAATGTTTAGCATTTGCTTATAAAGCAAATACAATAATTAAGTTACTTTGAGAAAGGCAGATGTTTGAAGCTTAAAGCAAAGGATGACAGAGACTCAGAATGCAATTTCTTTTTTTATATTTATTTATTTACTCCCTTCTGTTGCCCCTGTTTTATTGTTGTAGTTATTATTGTTGTTGTTATTGATATCATTGTTGTTGGCTTGGACAGAGAGAAATGGAGAGAGTCGGGGCAGACAGAGAAGGGGAGAGAAAGACCTACTTCACCGCCTGTGAAGTGACTCCATTGTAGGTGGGGACCCAGGAGCTCGAACAGGGATCCTTCATGCCAGGTGCGCTTAACCTGCTACCACTCGACTCCCAGAATGCAATTTCTAATTGCAGGTTATTTTAATTGTGTGACGTGGAGAAAATTCTGATATCAATGATTACAAAGTGGAGCAAGGTGTTTTGGATTTTTTTTTTCTTTTTTAAAATATATTTCTTTATTGGGGAATTAATGCTTTACATACAGTAAATATAATAGTTTGTACATGCATAACATTTCCCAGTTTTCCATATAACAATACAACGCCCACTAGGTCCTCTGTCATCCTTCTTGGATCTGTATTATCCCCACCCACCCACCCCAAGTGTTTTGGATTTTTAAAAAATTTGTCTTGCAAGCTGATGATGGTCTTCATTTTTTAACTTTATTTTTTAAGATTTATTTATTTTTTAAGAGCTAGATGAAAGAGGTAGAGAGAAAGAGAGAGGGAGAGAGAGAGAAAGAAAGGAGTAAGGCAGGGCCAGAGGAGTGCTCCATAGCATAGGCAGTGCCAAATCTGGGTCTGCTTGCAAATCCAGAACTCTATTGCTTTGCCTTGGGCTGCTGTTTTGAAAGTCTGTACAAAATCTTGGTGAGCAGTTGATTCACTGGTGGATTCATGTGCTCTGCTCACAGTAATTGAGTGATATATATTGTGTTTATATTCTATATATATTTACATATATATATTTGCCCTGCTCTGGCTTATGGTGTGCCTGAGATCTGAGTGTATGTTTTTACGTTATGACGTTACAATCATTTGTAATACATTTCTAGGTGTTGACATTGATTTTTTGCTGCTATTGTGAATGAACGGAAACAAAAAAATTATCAACTATCTGGTGTAATTTAACAAAAATATTAATACAAGTTATGTTTATGTGAGAAGGCACAGTGAAGTTAAAGTTACTCATATAAGCTGTTTTAGGCATCACATTTGGAAAGTCAGCTTGATGAACAAACTCTGTTTCCTCTGCATCTGTGACATATGTTTCTTCTTTCAGCTTTTCTTTTGTTGCCCACTAAGTGTACTGAAAAACAGAATGCTAATTTTCTGATAGTGAAAATATTTCTTTATGCTAGTATATGTCCCAAGTAGTTTAGTAATGATTCTCCTCTGTACTTTGTGGTAGTTGAACTCAGTGAATACAAATAGATCACTCCTCAAAGTAGCAGTAGTTAATAGTAAATCTGGCAGTCAATAGATCACAGCCTGGTGTTGTGCACCCAGTTGTTATTCTCAAAAGAATCAGATTCTAGGATCTCTAATATCCTCACCTGTCGCATCCTCTTTTTGAATTTATTTTAAAGTGAAAGGGAAAACTGCTATGTTGGATAATACACTCCTACCCTGCTAACAAAAATCAGCATGTTTAGTGTCAGAAGACTAAAATGTAGAATGAAATTTTATTTATTTATTTATATATTTTTATTTTTTGCCTCCAGGGTTATTGCTGGGGCTTGGTGCCTGCACTATGAATCCACTGCTCTTGGAGGCCATCCCCTCCCCCCTTTGTTGCCCTTGTTGTAGCCTTGTTGTGGTTATTATTGTTGTGTTAATGTTGTTCATTGCTGGATAGGACAGAGAGAAATGGAGAGAAAAGGGGAAGACAGAGAGGGGGAGAGAAAGATAGACACCTGCAGACCTGCTTCACCGCCTGTGAAGTGACTTCTCTGCAGGTGGGGAGCCGGGGCTGGAACCGGGATCCTTGAGCAGGTCTTTGTGCTTTGCGCCATGTGCGCTTAACCCATTGCACCACCGCCCTACCCCCTAGAATGAAAATTTTTTTTTAATATTTATTTTATTTATTTATTCCCTTTTGTTGCCCTTGTTTTTTTTTTATTGTTGTAGTTATTATTGTTGTTGTTGTTGGATAGGACAGAGAGAAATGGAGAAGGGGAAGGCAGAGAGGAGGAGAGAAAGATAGACACCTGCAGACCTGCTTCACCGCCTGTGAAGCGACTCCCCTGAAGGTGGGGAGCCGGGGTTCGAACCGGGATCCTTATGCCAGTCCTTGTGCTTTGCGCCACCTGCGCTTAACCTGCTGTGCTACAGCCCGACTCCCCTAGAATGAAAATTTTTAAAATGAAACTTGATTCACACATTTGTGTAATTCTAACAGAATATAACAGGATGCAGTCTGAAAGTCAGTCTGCTGCTGCTTTTTAAAACAGTCTTTTGAGTCATTTTTATTATTTGCCTCCAGGGTTATCGCTGGGGCTCAGTTCTTGCACTACAAATCCACTGCTCCTGGAGGCCATTTTCCCCCCATTTTTGTTGCCCTTATTGTTATTATTGTTATTGTGACCTTTGTTGTTGGACAGGACAAAGAGAAATCGAGAGAGAAGAGGGGAAGACAGAGAGGGGGAGAGAAAGATAGACACCTGAATACCTGCTTTACTGTCCGTGAAGTGACCCCCCTGCAGGTGGAGAGCCAGGGGCTCGAAATGGGGTCCTTATGTTGGTCCTTGTGCTTCATGCCATGTGAGCTTAACCCGCTGCGTTATCCCCTGGCATTATTTATTATTATTATTATTATTAATTTTGTGGAACTGATTGCTCACTTGAGCTTCCTTTGGTGTCAAGGCACCTCCCATATAGTAACAGGGCTCGAACCTGGTCTGTACCCATGGCAAGGCATGTCCCCTACCTGGTGAACTACTGATATATCTCAGTTGTTGAGTAATGATCTTGTAGCTTACTGATCTTACCTTTTAGGAAGTGACAGCAATGTTATGCTATACGGATAGACCAAGGTTTAAATGTCTTCGGATCATCTCTTGGGATCTAAGAAAGGAAGCAAATGAAATACTTAACATCAGTAACACTGTAATATTTCACTAGGAAGAGTGTATAAATATATACCTTTTGAAAAAATTTTTTTCCTGATTTGAATTTGTGAAGGCAGAATTTCCCTGGGGGTATTGGACTGTGCTGCTCCTCTCAAATGACAGCTCAGAAAAGACAGAGGGTCCGTGTTTTCATCTCTGCCATCATTCACGTTGCTGAGAGGACACTGACTAGCTACCTAGTGAGTGCCAGGGAATCACACAGCCTGTGAGAGCATTTGAGGGAAGAGGATAGAAAAGGAAAAGTGCTTAGACTGAGAGTTGTTTGCTTTGGAACCTTTGGACCTGACCTCTGCAACGACTTGAGAACACCTCTGTTTCGACCTGTAGCCAAATAATCCATGAGGCTCAGAGTCCCTGTGAGTTAAACCCCAGACACGGTACACTCTCCTGAGCTACACGTTCTAGAAAATTACTTGTTTATTCTTCTTCCTTGTGGTCCTCAACATCTACCTTCTTTGCTTGGAATTCTCCTCTTAGAATTGTCCAATAAACAGAACGTATGTTTCCCTTTTTCACTGTGGTCATGCATTTGTTTGAAGGGCTTACTTTTTGTTACAAAGGTCTTAAAACCAAAAGCAGGGAGTTGGGCAGTAGCACAGTGGGTTAAATGCACATGGCACTAAGCACAAGCACCGGCAGAAGGACCCTGGTTCAAGCCCCTGGCTTCCCACCTGCAGGGGGTGGGGTCGCTTCACAGGCGGTGAAGCAGGTCTGCAGGTGTCTGTCTTTCTCTCCCCCTTTCTGTCTTTCCCTCCTCTCTCCATTTCTCTCTGTCCTATCTAACAACAACACCAGCAACAACAACAATAAAACTACAACAATAATAAAAAAAACAAGGGCAACAAAAGGGAAAATAAATAAATAAAAAAACAAAAACAAAAAACCAAAAGAAAATGTAAAACATTCCCAATAGTATGAGACCAAGGAGGTGGTGCAGTCAGGAGAAAGTGTGTGAGGTCCTGAGTTCAGTTCCTGGTGTCACATATGCCAGAGGAATGCTCTGTTTTTTTCTGTTTTTCTCATTCATAAAATAAATAAACCCATATTTATATGAAAAGAGACCTTCATGTCTAGCCGGGTGGTGGCACACCTGGTTATGTACATGGATTACCAAGCACAAGGAGACTCATGTGTGGGTCTCTGAAGTCTCAGGTTCAATCCCCTGCACCACCATAAGCCAGAGCTGAGCACTGCCTACATATATATATGTGTGTGTGTATAATTATAATGTAAATATGTTTATATGTTTTCATAAAATAAATATGATAGAAGAAAAAGGCTCCATAAATAATGGTAAGTTCTCATTTTTCCCAAAATCTTTCCTACTAATATGTATTTCAGATGAATACAAAAAGTAGACATGAATCAAACAAAACTCGCAGCTCTTAAGGCCAGGAACTTTACAAATTCTTTTTTTTCTTTTCCTACCCTGAATGACTATTGGGGGCTGGAGGGTGAGGAGAGGGTTAATGGTTTATGATACGGTCACTGACACATGGGTATAAATTTCTCATCTCCTTGTCATAGGTGTCCACAAAACACTCTCTCTCAAACTAAGTCCTTTCCCACTATCCTGTACCAGCACCCCTAGGCCCCTTCCACCCCTCCCTTCCTGTCCTTTCCCAGAGTCCTTTGCTTTGGTGCAGTGCACCACACCCAGTCCTGCAAATTCTATTCTTCTTATTCTTTACTGAAATATAAATGGAGGGCTTGTTTGCCTTTCTCAAAGGGCTCTCCTCATTCTCTTTTTAATTGCTCCTGAGGGAGTTGTTTGACTATCTGATTTATAATCTTGTTCCACCCTGACTGGCTTGGACACTGGACAAAGCTTCCCAGTCTAATCTGAGGTAGATTCAGGTCAACTTTTCTGCTTAGATGAAGAGAATATTTGTCTCTTTTTATTCCTTTATTTACTTAACCAAACCTAGGATCTTGGGGTACTCTTTTTCTCTGGAGCTTAGATCCACATCACTCTTCTGCTACCCTGGCCTTCTGAGGTCTGATCTACCCTCCGAAGTCCTTGAGTGAAGGCATACATTTCTCTTTCTAACCTCAAAGATGTCAGATTTACAGCCCTGGGATGATAGCTGCTTTTTTGGCCTTTGAAGACCTCCTTCCCCTTCTCTCTTGCCTGGTCTGCTACTCCCTCCACTGCTCTGGGCTGGCTTTTTTCTCCCCTTTTCCAGATAGAGACAGAGAAGGAGAGATAGAGAGAGAGAGAGAGAAAGAGAGAGAGAGAGAGAGTGAGAGAGACCCCACAGCATTGAAGTTTCTTTCAGTGATAAGAGTCAGTCTTGAACTTGGGTCACACACACGGCAAAGCAGTGTACTGTCTAAGTGAGCTGCTTTGCCTCTCCCACCCCTTTCTCCCTGATTATTCTTGGTAGTTTTAACTACCCCACTACAGATAATTGGGGCTCCAAACCAGGTCCCCTTGACTCCAGGGACCATGTCATTTAAAAAAAAATTAATTTTTATATTTATTTATTTTCCCTTTTGTTGCCCTTGTTGTTTTTTATTGTTGTAGTTATTAAAATTAATTTTTTATATTTATTTATTTATTTATTTAACCTTTTGTTGCCCTTGCTTTTTATTGTTGTTGTTATTGATGTCGTCGTTGTTGGATAGGACAGAGAGAAATGGAGAGAGGAGGGGAGACAGAGAGGGGGAGAGAAAGACACCTGCAGACCTGCTTCACTGCTTGTGAACTGACTCCTCCGCAGGTGGGGATCTGGGGGTTCGAACCAGTATCCTTATGCTGGTCCTTGCGCTTCGTGGCCACGTGCACTTAACTTGCTGCGCTCCTGCCTGACTCCTGGGACCATGTCTTAATCATCGTCCGTTTTTGTCAGGTGAGATGGCTGCTCCTCTCCTGTTTCACACTCTGAGAGGACATCCGGGATGTCCTCTTCCTTTCCAACTGTATTCTGTCTGTTCCCTTCCACTGCTTCTCCTGGCCAAAGGTCTAACCTTCCAGAGACTGAGAAGGAGATGTTTGCTTACTTATTATTATTTGTAGTAGTGTTTAAGATTTATTTACTGTATTTTTAGGATTTACTGATTTGTGAGAATGAGAAAAAACAACAACAGCAACAAAGTATCACGCTGACCCATGTGATGCCAGGGGATTAGAACTTGAGAACTCTTGCTAGAGAGTTCAGCATTTTATACATTATGCTACCTCCCAGGCCACTGGAAGGAGATTTTTAGATATAGGAATACATGTAATGGTTTTTCAAGAAATCCCCCATTGTAGGAAGGGTCACCATGTATCTCTGTGGGGAACACAGTTCAGTCCCTGCATCCTGGGAAAAGCATGGTCAGTGTGAAACCAGTTTTGCAACCTGTTAGAAAACTAATAAAATCTCTCCCAAGAAACCATGAGAGGGAGAGAGAAGACTGTGGTGAGGAGTGCCTGCAGGCCCGTCTGAGTGTGCGTGTGCCTGTGTGTGTTCCTGCATATCAGGGAACATCCAGTGGGTCAGGCTCAGTCTTCTGAGGAGGCCGCGGTGCAGCCTCCCTTCACTCTGAATCCTGCAGTCTGCATCTGTGGCTCCATTCTAGAACCCACGAGACTGAGGTGTGCTCGTGGGATTGTAAGGCTCTGCTAACTATCTGTGACTCAGCTTTCAGAGAACAGGCTGGCAACTGCATGTTTCTACATGTTGAGAATAGAGTGTAATCTCCCCCAGCTCAGAGAAATGCAAGGCCATGCAGAAGAGAGGGGAAGGGAGGGGAGGGGAGAAGAGAGGAGGGGAGGGGAGAAGAGAGGAGGGGAGGGGAGGGGAGAGGAGGGGAAGGGAGAGGAGGAGAGAGGAGGGGAGAGGAGGAGAGAGGAGGGGAGAGGAGGAGAGAGGAGGGGAGAGGAGGGGAGAGGAGGGGAGAGAAGAAGAGAGAAGAGGAGGACTGACTCGGGCTTGGGACTGAAGCAGCTTAGATGGAGTGGGTTGCCCATAGCCCCTGCCTGGAGCCTCTTTTATTTCATCTGGCACAAACGGCTCCCTTTACAGGGCCAGAGAGGCCGCACTTGTAATGCTGAGTATTTTCAAGTCCGGGAACCTAGAAATGCAAAAGAGGGGTGCGGAGCTAGCATGTCTTCCCATGCACAAGACCCTGACTTCAAAATCCTGACACCACACAGGAGCACTATTTGCATTTCAGGGAGCTCCATGGATGTCGGAGTGGAGTTTTTAGCTACAGGAGGTGGAAACTGAATCTGCTGATTGGCTTTCTCTGGTTCCTGACCTTGGCAGCCTACACACATTGTGTTTTCTGTAGTTACCTTAATAAATACTTTTCACTGTGAATGAGAACAAAAGTACATTTTTTTTTTTTGCATCTGTCTGGACTGTGAAATTCGCCAAGACAGTATTTTCTAATTTGAAAGGCAGTGCAGCCATAAATGTCTCTGAATCCTAAAGATATTTTAAAAAGTGAAACCATGGGAGTCGGGCGGTAGCACAGTGGGTTAAGCGCATGTGGTGCAAAGCACAAAGACCGGCATAAGGATCGTGGTTCCAGCTCCCGGATCCCTACCATTTTCTCTCTGTCCTAACAACAACATCAATATCAACAACAATAATAACTACAACAACAATAAAAAACAACAAGGGCAACAAAAGGGAAAATAAATAAATATTTTAAAAAATTAAAGAAGTGAAACCACTATTTTGAAGGAAAAGCCCTAATTTGGAAGTGCTAATTAGGTCTTTTCTGTCAACCTCTAAAGTAAATTTGCTTTTTTTTTCTTGTGGAATTTCAAATGAAATGGAGAGAGGAGGGGAAGACAGAGAAGGGGAGAGAAAGATAGACACCTGCAGACCTGCTTCACCACTAGTGAAGTGACTCCCCTGCAGGTGGCAAGCCGGGGGCTCAAACCGGAATCCTTACTCCGGTCCTTGCGCTTTGCTCCATGTGCGCTTAACCCGCTGTGCTACCCCCCGAGTCCCGAACCCACTGAATTTTCTGCAGAGCCTTCCCATGAGCTATCCTCTGACTGGGACACAGCACAACCAGCTTAGTGCTTGCTTCCTGACTTCACTCATGACTTTGCTGCCCAGAGTTCTCTGACAAACTCTGAAGAGTTGTCCTTGCCGCATTCCAGCCCCTCCTTTTCTATTCTGCTTTGTAGTATTTACCACTCCTAGAAATTTTACATTGTGTTTATTTATTTTTAAAATATTTTATTTACTTACTGGATAGAGACAAAGGGAAATCTATATGGAAGGAGGGAGATAGACAGACAGATAGACACATGCAGCACTGATCACCACTTGTGAAGCTTTCCCTCTGCAGATGGGGACTGGGGACTTGAACTGGGGTCCTTGGGCATTGTAACATGTGCGTGCACTTTATCAAGTATGCCACTGCCTGTCCCCGCTTGATTTGTTTAACGCCTGACTTTCCTCAAGCAATATAAACTCCGTGTGGACAGAAAGTACTTGGCTTACTAACTTTATTTTTTGTTTAACCAGAGCACTGCTCAGCTCTGTTTTAATGGTGGTTCGGGGAGGAAACCTGGGACTTTGGAGCCTCTGGCTTGAGAGTCTCTTTGCATAACCATTATGCTACCTACTCCCACTTGGCTTATTAATTTTTGGTGCCAGAGATCGAAGCCAGGATATTATACATGCTTTCTACTATTTCAATAGTGCCTGGCACAGGGGAGATGCTTAGTGGGACAAAAAAAAATTAGAATAATGTTTCTTTCCCTTTCTCTTCCTCCTCTTCCCTTTTATTAATAAGCAGATTTATCTGTAGCTGGGGAGACAACATGATGGTTATACAAAGGGCTTTCATGCCTGAGACTCTGAGGTCACAGGTTCAACCACCATAAGCCAAAGTTAAGAAGTGCTTTGGGGGGGGGAGTCAGGCTGTATCGCAGTAGGTTAAGTGCATGTGGTGCAAAATGCAAGGACCGGCATAAGGATCCCAGTTCGAGCCCCTGGCTCCCCACCTGCAGGGGAGTCACTTCACAGGTGGTGAAGCAGGTCTGCAGGTGTCTATCTTTCTCTCCTTTTCTCTGTCCTCCCCTCCTCTCTCCATTTCTCTCTGTCCTATCCAACAGCGATGACATCAATAACTACAACAATAAACAATGAGGGCAACAAGAGGGAATTAAAAAAAGTGCTTTGGGCTCTCTCTTTCTTCTATATCTCTCATTAAGTAAATGGATAATTCAAATAAAATATTAAAGAAATAAATAACTTAAAAATATAATTGTGTGATTCATTCTGGTCACCTTGTAACTTGATTCTCTTATATCTTATTAGACATGATTAGATTATAAGTTTACCTAAAAGATCTCAATAGTAGGAAACAGAAAAAAAAATCCCTTTTTAGGAAAATAAAATAATTTCATACCATTTCTGTGAACCGATCAGCACAGGCCATTCGAACCTGCTCAGCTGTGGCCGGGCTATTCACTGTCAAGTCCTCGGCTGCGTCCCTCTCTCTGCGTGCTGCAGCCACTGCGTCAGCCACAGCAAAGAACACAGAGGACCCCAGGAACATCCCAGACTCCCCCAATCCCTGTAAGAGAGCACATTTGTTTTCTTTTCCGCAAAAAAGATGCCACTGGAGTTCAGGCGGCAGGCCACACTCATTGTACCCCTAACCTGGGCACAGAGTATCGCCTGCCATAGGCCTCGGTAAATGTTGGCTCATGAGCTGAATGAAGCTCCAGTGCTTTTAAGAATCATGTCATGTGGGCTGAGGGGAGGCACAGTGCATACAGGGCTGGCATAGAAGGCATGATGTTCCAAAGGTGATCCCTGACATCACATGTGCCAGAGAAATGCTGTGGTTCTCTCATCAACCAGCCAACCAACCAACCAAAAAACCAACATGCCACCACCTGAAATTCCCATATCTTTAATTTATTTTGGTTTAAATATTTGTTCTATAGGAAAGGTATGTGTGTGTCTATGTTGGGGTGGGTAAGGAGTGGTTAGTTTTGTTGGGAAATTGTGCAGATGTGGTTGAGTTAGGCAGGGCCCACGAATCACCCTGTATGGCTAGTCCCTTTATCTACATACCAATCTTCTACTTATAGTCTTATAAATGACTAAAAGTCTTTTCCCCACTACGCTATGCCCTCAGGGTATTGCTAATTCCTGCCAGCTAAAACCATAGCAACAGTAGCTAAGGAAGTTCCTAGCATGCCTTTTTCTTTTTTCCACCCTCTTTCCTAGCCATCTCCATTCCTGACTTACCACTTCTGGTTTTATCCCATAAACCCCATATCTGTTCCTGGTTTCTCTCTCCTTTCTCTCCTGTGTCCCAGCCAGGAGAAGGGCTGGCGTGCAGAGTGGAAGGCAGCCATTGCAGTTTGGCGCCATGTGGCTTAACCTGCTGTGCTTACACCTGACTCTGGGTCGTTCCCATGTAAATAAAGAATTGTATTACCACGCTGCCACGAGTTCCTGGATCCTCTCTCCCACCTTCTTTGCTAGCCTGGCAAGTTTAGGATTTAAGAAAACACACTCAGTGGATTGAACTGGCTAATTTTATGTGCAGAGAGAAGCGCCTCATTATGACTGTAGAGCCAGGGAAGGCAAGCACTGTAGAAAGTGCAGATGAGGTAGACAGAGGAAGGGAGGCTGTGGTGAGGCAGAGGCAACTTTGTTCTCGCCTCTTCAATCTGAAATTACCAGAACTGTCACCTTCCAGAAATCAACCAAAATTATCAGATGATCTAATTAAAAAAAATTCTTGGGGGCCATGCGGTAGCACAGTAGGTTAAGAGCACATGTACATGGCAAGAAGTGCAAGGACTGGGGTAAGGATCCTGGTTTGAGCCCTCCCTCCCCCCTGCAGGGGGGTCACTTCACAAGCGGTGAAGCAGGTCTGCAGGTGTCTGTTTTTCTCTCTCTCTCTCTGTTTTCCCCTCCTCTCTTGATTTCTCTGTCCTATCCAACAACAGCCGCAATAAGAACAACAACAAGGCCAACAAAATGGAAAAAATGGCCACCAGGAGCAGTGGATTTGTAGTGCAGGCACTGAACCCCAGTGATAACTCTGGAGGCAAAAATAACATATTATTTGATAGAGACAGAGAGATGGGAGAGAGTGGTCTGGGAGATGGCACAGTGGATAAGGCGTTGGAGTCTCAAGCATGAGGTCCTGAGTTCCATTGCTGGCAGCACATGTACCAGAGTGATGTCTGGTTCTTTCTCTCTCTCCTATCTTTCTCATTAACAAATAAATAAAATATTTAAAAATATATTTAAAAAAAAGAGACATGGGGGTCCTGATGGTGGTGCAACTGGTTGAGTGCACATGCTATAGTGTGCAAGGACCCGGGTTCAAACCCCCGGGCCCCACCTGCAGAGAGTCCAGTGCCTTATCCACTAAACCACCTCCCAGACTACTGAGGGAAAGCTTTGAGAGTGGTGAAGCAGGGCTGCAGGTGTCTCTCTATTTCTCTCCCTCTCTGTCTCCTCCTTTCCTCTCAATTTAATTATCCAATAAATAAAGATAATTAAAAAAATAAAAGAGAGATGGGAAGAGAGAGAGATACCTGCAGCACCACTTCACCACTCGTGAAGCTTTCCCCCTGCAGGTGAGGACCAGGGGTTTGAACCTGGGTCTTTGTGTACTGTAATGTGTGTGCTTAAATAGGTGCTCTACCACACCTAGCCCCCGATGATCCAATTTTTTTTGCCTCTAGGGTTATTGCTGGGGCTCAGTCCCTGCACCACGAATCCACTGCTCCTGGGGACCATTTTTTCCCCTTTTGTTGTTATTTTATCATTGTTGTGGTTATTATTATTGTTTTTTGTTGTTGCTGTCATTGGATAGGACAGAGAGAAATCAAGAGGGGAGGGGAGACAGAGAAGGGGAGAGAAAGATAGACACCTGAAGACCTCCTTCACCGCCTGTGAAGCGACTCCTCTGCAGGTGGGGAGCCGGGGGCTCGAACCGGGTGCTCAACTGGGATCCTTACGCCGGTCCTTGCACTTCGCGCCGCATGCGCTTAACCTGCTGCACTACCGCCTGACTCCCGATGATCCAAATTTTAAGATAATTAAATAATAACAAATGTGTATTTAATGTAAATTCTCTTTTAATGTTTTTAACTGTGTGTGTGAGAGAGAGGAAAGGAGGGGAAGGGAGATTAGAGCACCTTTTAGCCTGTCTTCTCTCTCTCCCCCTTCTCTTCCTACTCCTTCTTCATGCAGTACCACAGCTCAAACTCGGAGTCTCATCTCATGCATACTAAGCATGTGACAATGAGGAATGTCTGCAGCCATTGCCAAATGTTCCTTGATGGCAACACTGCTCTCTCCTCCAGTTAAAAACCATTGTTCTGAGGGGGCTGGTTTTTTTCTTTTTTTCTTTTTTAAAAAAGAACCGTAGACTGTTCTAGATAAATTTCTGGGCATGGCTAAAGATCTTGGTTATCTCAGAGATGAATGATTTACCAAAGTTTACAGGGTCTGGTGGGGCTGAGGCAGGAACCCAGGATTTATGAGGCCTCACTCAGCCCAGGATTCTGTCCATGCTGCCACTATTATTCAAAATTCCACCCCAGCATGTCTTTAACTCCACCTAATAATTCACCCCAAAAGTTCTTAAGTGGAAACCTTTGATAGAATACTCTCAAAGCAAAAGGTTTTGCTGAGTATCAGAGCTCACACTGAAGGACACTACTAATAAGCAGATCCTTGGCCCATGCTTGCTATTGGGCAGGTCAGCTATCTTCTCTGAGTCAGCCTCAATTTTCTTCTGATGATGCAACTCCAAATTCTCTCTTTCTCTCTTTATTGGGGGACTAATGGTTTACAGTCAACAGTAAAATACGATAGTTTGTATATGCATAGCATTTCCCATCTTTCCACATAATAAATAATACAACCCCTACTAGGTCCTCCTCTGCCATCTTGTTCCAGGACCTGAACCCTCCACACCCCAGTCTTTTACTTTGCTGCAATACAGCAAGCAACTCCAAATTCTAAATGTCCTGGTAATGGCTGACATTTTTTGTTTTGTCTATATGCTTCCATTGGCAATGGCTACCTGACCCGTGACACCGTGTAACAGTAGTTATGGGTACTTACCTTGGATGAATAGATGCTTAGAGGGGTTGTTGATGATGGCAACAGAGAGACATTGAACTTCTCTGGGATGTCAGTGATGGTTGGAATTTTGTACTCATCTGGGCCTCGGGAATACAGGACACCTTCTGGGGAATATTTCAGCTCTTCAGTGGTATATAGACCCATCCCCTGGATAAAGGCACCTTCAATCTGAAGGAGAAGGGAAAAGCCGAGCGTTGTGAGATTGTCTGTGGTCTTAAGAGACCTTTCCCCACCCTGTGATGACTCTCAGGAAGGGACATCTGATGATGCATACCTACCTGGCCAATGTCAATGGCTGGGTTCAGGCTGCAACATGCATCCATGACGATATCGGTTCTGATTTTCTGTCAAAAATTAGAATTGTTCACCACTGGATTTTAAAAATATATTTATTTATTTATTTTCCCTTTTGTTGCCTTTATTGTTTTTTATTGTTGTTGTAGTTATTATTGTTGTTATTGATGTCGTCATTGTTAGGTAGGACAGAGAGAAATGGAGAGAGGAGGGGAAGACAGAGAGGAAGAGAGAAAGATAGACACCTGCAGACTTGCCTCACCACCTGTGAAGCGACCCTCCTGCAGGTGGGGAGCTGGGGGCTCTAACCTGGATCCTTGAGCTGGTCCTTGTGCTTTACGCCACCTGTGCTTAACTTGCTGTGCTACTGCCTGACTCAAACCACTAAAATTTTTAACTTGAGTTAAAAATATTAAAAAAATTTTTAAATTATCTTTATTTATTTGATAGAGACAGCCAGAAATTGAGGGGAAGGGGGAAGTAGAGAGAGAGAGAGAGAGAGAGACAGAGACAGACACTTACAACACTGTTTCACCACTCTTGAAGCTTTCCCACTGCAAGTGGGGAATGAAGGCTTGAACCTGGGTCCTTGGGCATTGTAACAAATGTGCTCAACCAGATGCACCACTACCTGACCCCCCCAAAATTATTTTTACTGTGATGTGAGTGCTTAACCTGGTGCTCCACCCAGCCCTGCTGCAAAATTATTTTTTATAGTTTAAAAAAAATTTGAATTTATTTATTTTTGGATAGAGATAGGAAAAAATTGAGAGAGGAGGGCAAGAGTGGGGCCAGGTAGTGGTGTTGAGCACACATGTTACAGTGCATAAGGACCCAGGTTCAAGCCCCTGGTCCCCAACTGCAGGGGGAAAGCTTCACAAATGGTGAAGCAGGGTTGCAGCTGTCTCTCTCTCTCCCTTTCTTTCCCTCTCTATCTCCTTCCTCTTTATTTCTGGCTGTCTCTATCATTAAATAAAGATAATAAAAATTTTAAAAAAGATAGGGGTGGGAGAGATAGAGGGAGAGAGACACCTGCAGCCCTATTTCATCTATTTGTGAAGCATTCCTCCTGCAGGTGGGGATCAGGGGCTTGAACCTGGGTCCTTGTGCACTGTAATGTGTGCGCTTAGTCAGATGTGCTACCGCCTGGCCCCTAAAATTCTTTCTATTGTACATGAATTGATAATTTATGTTTTAGTGCAAAATGGTTCAAGATGATGTTAGGGCAATTTGTGCGTGAAATCTAGATGCATTCTTGGCCTAGCCTGTAACTGTGGGGAGGCAGGGACTTGAACCTGGAGCCTTGTATGGGTCCAGGTGTGCCACTGCCCAGCCCCATTTAGTTTATTTAGTTTATTTGCCAAAGCACTGCTCAACTCTGAGGGCTTATGGTGGTGCTAAGGACTGACCATGGGGTATTGGAGCCTCGGGCATGAGAGTCTTCTGCGTCACTGTTATGCTGTCTCCCCAGCTCTTGACTTACTTTGTGGGCTCCTGTCAGGCAGTCAATTTCAACCTCAGAACAGGCTGCACCATAGACATAGTAAGGAAATGGGTCTCCCTCTCCCTTCTCCCAGTCCATGAAGGCCTTGTAGCCCCTGATGGAAGAAACAAAGCCCTTTAGCTTGGTGGTGGTAGTGGGGTATTTGTGTACAATGTTGACTGGTTTTGAACCTACCAAGGTTTTAGGATGACCTTTTTTTTTTAATGTCCAGTATAATTGCTTTTAAGTTCATTTAAACAACTACCTGGATTCACCATCTAATTAGTTACAGCAGCACTGTCATTTGCTCCCATTTTTTCCCCCTTCCTTAGTGCTGCTCAGCTCCGGTTGATGGTGGTGTTGGGGACTGAACCTTAAAGCCTCAGGCTTGAAGTTTTTTTGCATAACCATTATGCTGTCTCCCCAGTCCACTCCCCATTTGTCTCTATTTTAAAGTATATACTTTAGTGTTGCATTTAGGATACAAAATAGAGAGATTTCCACAACGTGTTTTGGCTTGAGTTTCACAGCATGATATGGTTCTGATGGTTTAGATTTGAATTTTACCTTGCAAACTGAGGAGTTGGAAACAGGTTTTGATCAGTGTTCCCAGAGGAACACCCTTGGTTGAATTTGATGCCCAGAAGAAAGTTCAGCAATTGTGGTCTGGGAGGTGGCACAATGGATAAAGTGTTGGTCTCTCAAGCATGAGGTCCTGAGTTCTAGCCCCAGCAGCATATGTACCAGAGTGATGTCTGGTTCTCTCTTTCTCCTCCTATTCCTCT
Source organism: Erinaceus europaeus (assembly GCF_950295315.1). NCBI lineage: Eukaryota > Metazoa > Chordata > Mammalia > Eulipotyphla > Erinaceidae > Erinaceus > Erinaceus europaeus. The sequence goes on from NC_080168.1 coordinate 33,967,934, forward strand.
CATTAATAAATAAAATATTAAAAAAATAAAGTTCAGCAATAACATGAAAATTTATCTTGTGGTACGGAAGGTGGCACAGTGATAAAGCTTTGGACTCTCAAGCATGAAGTTCTGAGTTCAATCCCCGGCAGCACATGTACCAGAGTAATGTCTGGTTCTTTCTCTCTCCTCCTATCTTTCTCATAAATAAATAAAATCTTTAAAAAAAATAAAAATAAAAACTTATTTTACAAATAAGGCAACTGAGGACCAGAATGATTGCGTAATCTCATACTTTCTCAGCAAATTCAAACTTTCTAGTAATTAAAATTTTTTTTTAATTTATAAAATGGAAATATTGATAAGGCCATAGGATAAGAGGGATACAATTCCACATAGTTCCCACCACCAGAATTCTGTATCCCATCCATTCCCTGATAGCTCTCCTATTCTTCATCCCTCTGGAGGTATGGACCCAGGATCATCATGGGGTGAAGAAGGTGGAAGGTCTGGCTGGCTTCTATAATTGCATATTTTTTTTCTTTTAAACCATAGCACTACTAAGCTCTGGTTTATGGTGATGCTTGAACTTGGGACTTGAGAGCTTCAGGCATGAGTCTTTTGCTATTATGCTACCTCCCCCACCCCATTATTTTAATGAAAAATGTGGTGCTGGGGATCCAACTCAGGGTCTCATGCATGGAAGGACATCTGATCTGTGTGTGAGCCACCACCCAAGACAGACACTATTGTGATTTTACCTGAAGTATCCAGTGGCGGAAAGACTGATCCTTTGTTCAAAAGCAGCTTCTATCTGCAGAATGGGAATATTTCATCAACATTAAATAAATGTACCATCTGGTAGATGAACAGGAAATTATTCTATGTATCAAAATTGACATTAGATCGTTGTTGGTGCTGTTTTACCCGTGACGGAAATCACCATTTCCCCTCCTCAACTGCCACATTAAGGATTTCCTCTGAGTTCAGAAGCCTGAAGTAAACAAATCAAACAGAACCCTGTTGCATATCAAGACCAGGGGTTTAGGTTACTGGGTACTTGGGACTTTGGTGTCCCAGTGTGGGACTGGGAGAGAAGTTTTTTTTTTCCTCCAGGGTTATTGATGGGGCTCGGTGCCTGTGGCCATCTTTTTTATTTCTTTTCTTTTCTTTTCTTTTCTTTTCTTTTCTTTTTTTTCTTTCTTTCTTTGTTTTTTTCTTATGGTGGTGTGGGGATTGAACCTGGGACTTTGAAGTCTCAGGCATGAGAGTTTCTTTGCATAACCATTATGCTATCTACCCCCTCTTGTTCTGGCCATCTTTTTTCCATTGCTGTTGTTGCTGTTGTTGTTGGATAGAACAGAGAAAAATTGAGAGAGGAGGGGAGACAGAGAGGAGAGAGGAAGATAGACACCAGCAGATCTGTTTCACCACTTGTGAAACGGCCCCCCTGCAGGTGGGGAGCCAGGGGCTGGAATTGGGATCCTTGCACTGGTCCTTGTGCTTCATACTATGTGTGCTTAACTCAGTGTGCCTGACACCCTTAAACTCTTTTGTGGTTTCAGAAGGCTCTCTTGTTAACCTTTATCTCCTGCTGGCTGGGTGAAGCTTTCTGGCATTCTTCATACTGTATTCCTCCTCTCACAGTGATGCCGAGTGTTGTTCCTTGCACGCCTGGTGTACAGAGCAGCCTGCTCTAATTTTGTTGGTTTGCTCTTGGATAGACTGTCCCTAAGAGGTGTGACTGCACTGCATGGTGCTTTCAGCACAGGTCTGTGTGGTTTTCTCATCTGTAGTAACAGACAGAGCAGACACTTACCCAGTCTTCCCATGTGCCCTCTGGATTTTTCTTAATGATGGGCTCCAGGCGGTTCAGAAGGATCTGACAAGCGTTCTTGAAGGAGAAAAGAAATGAAATACAAGTTAGAAAAGAGATAGGAGGTTAGGATTTGTGTGAGGGAGCCTCAGATTAGGTCAGTGACTGCTCATGGAGTGTCTGATTGCAATGCAAGGAGAACACAGTAACAGCACAGCCCCTGACCTTGGGGTGATTGTCAGTGACTGCATGTGTCAGCCACTCCTGGCTCACTCTCTGTGACCGTGTGTGCTAGGTACAATTTACTCTTTTGCGGAGGGTTCCTTTATCAGAACATTTGTTTAAAAAATATTTTATTTAATGAGAGAGATATGGAGAGAAGGAGAGAGAGAGAGAGAGAGAGAAAGAGAGAGACAGACCAGAGCACTACTCAGTTCTGGCTTATGGTGGTACTGGGGATCGAACCTGGAACTTTAGAGCCTCAGGCATGAAAGCTTTTGCATAGTTCATTCATGTTCTTTTTATTTATTTATTTATTTTAAAATATTTATTCCCTTTTGTTGCCCTTTTAAAATATTTATTTATTTTCCCTTTTTGTTGCCCTTTTTTTTTTTTTATTATTGTTGTTGATGATGCTGTCCTTGTTAGATAGGACAGACAGAAATGGAGAGAGGAGGGGAAGACAGAGAGGGGGAGAGAAAGATAAGACACCTGCAGACCTGCTTCACTGCATGTGAAGCAACACCCCTGCAGGTGGGAAACTAGGGGCTCAAACCAGGGGCTCGAACTGCCCATGTTGTTTTATTGTTATAGATATTATTTTTTGTTGTTATTGATGTTGTTGGATAGGGCAGAGAGAAATGGAGGGGGGAAGACAAAGAGGGGGAGAGAAAGATAGACACCTGCAGACCTGTTTCACCGCTTGTGAAGCGACTCCCCTACAGGTGGGGAGCTGGGGGCTCGAAACAGGATCCTTACTCCAGTCTTTGTGCTTTGCGCCACCTGCGCTTAAACCGTTGTGCTACTGCCCGACTCTCCTGACTTCTGTTTTTTGCCGGTGTTCCTCCTACTGTTTTTCTTTTTTCAGATCAACTATTGTATTATATGTTAAAAAAATTCTGTTATGATTTCTTTCAGAATTTCTCTGACTTTGTTGAGGCTTTCTTTCATTAAATTTAATTTTTTCATTAAACTTTTTATTTCAGCGAGCATAATGCAATTTAAGAACTGACCTGTGGGGGTGAGTGGTAGCGCAGTGGGTTAAGTGCACATAGTGCGAAGTGCAAGGACTTATGTTTTATTGTTTTTTTTTTTTATAGCACAAGGGAATGAATCTTGAGTCTCACTCATGCTCAGAGGTCTTCCTGGTTTGATTTCTAGATACCAAAGCACCACTTCACCACCTATGCTGTCCCGGGTTCTCTGGTAGAGTGCAAGGGTTTGATACCTCAGACATAATGAAACACACGTTCTGCTTGGTGAACTATCTCTGCCCCTACACTGAGCTATTCATCTTTTGTATTTGATACTATCCAAAGTTAGAGCCACTGATTTGAGGTTCTCAGTTTACTGGCTCTGTGTAAAAAGAGTACTTGTTCTGAGTCCCTATGGACTGTCCCCACAAAGATCAGATGGATTTGAAAGCAATTCTTGGTGATATAAGTATGGTGGCCGGAGAGTGAGGGCAGATGCTTTCCTACAATGCACCCGTGGAAAAAGCTGGCGGAGCAGAGCAGTAACATAAAAATAGATGTCACTTTAAAAAGTATAGATATTTGAGTTAAGGAATATGGAGTCATGGTTCTATTCAGGAAAAGTGAAAATTTAGCATTTTTTTTTTTATCAGCCAGAAAATAAGTACAATGAAAAAAGGGTGAGTGCACTGGTAGAACTCCATGGACAGAGACACTATGCTTGCCCCGTCTCTACTTGGCTGGGGAGCGAGCTGCCTGCCAGCCCGCCTGTGGGAGCTTGCACAGTGCTGTACTGCTGCATACCCAGGTTTCTTTCTTCTTGCATCTTCTAGGGATGGGACTGCCGACTAACTAAAGCCCATTTAATAGCCACTGGGCCTATGTCTTCCGCCACTCTACTCCCTCCCTGCCTGACCCCTTCCTTTCTCTCAGCAGTAAGATGTGACTGAAGACCGATGCTACTAATGATTGGCATATATTCCAGGTTTACTTTATTATTTTTTTCCTCCAGGGTGATTGCTAGGGCTCGGTGCCTGACTATAAATCCACTACTCCTGGATGCCATTTTCCCCATTTTTGTTGCCCTTGTTGTTATTGTTGTTGTTGGATAGGCTAGAGAGAAATCGAGAGAGAAGGGGGAGACAGAGAGGGAGAGGGAAAGATAAACACCTGGGAGTTGGGGGGTAGTGCAGCAGGTTAAGCGCACATGGCATAAAGTGCAAGGACTGGCTTAAGGATCCTGGTTCGAGCCCCCGGCTCCCCACCTGCAGGGGAGTTGCTTCACAGGTGGTGAAGCAGGTCTGCAGGTGTCTATCTTTCTCTCCCCCTCTCTGTCTTCCCCTCCTCTCTCCATTTCTCTCTGTCCTATCCAACAACGACATCAATAACAAGAATAATAACTATAACAATAAACAACAAGGGCAACAAAAGGAATAAATATTTTAAAGAAAAGAAATATAACCATCTACAGACCTGCTTCACCACTTGTGAAGTGACCCCCCCCACCCCCCACCATAGGTGGGGAGCCTGGAGCTCAAACTGATATCCTTACCGTGGTCCTTGAGCTTAACCCACTGCATTTTACCTCCAGGTTATTCCTGGGGCTTGGTGTGACACTGCGTCCAGGGGCCATTTTTTCCCATTTTTTATTGGCTAGGACAGAGAGAGACTGAGGGGGGGATAGAGAGGAAGAAATAGGGTAAGTGGAGATAGCACAATGGCTATGCAAAGAGACTGTCCTGCCTGAGGCTCCAAGATCCTATGTTCAACCCCCCAACACCACCATAAGCCAGAGCTGAGCAGTACTCTGGTAGAAAAAAATAATAATAAAGTGAAAATTAAAAAAAAAAGAAGAGAGGGAGAGATAAAGATAGACACCTGAAGACCTCCTTGTGCTTCCGAATATGTGCGCTTACACTGGCACGTTACCAACTGCCTCCTCAGGTTTGGTTTCTTTCTTCCTTTTTTTTTTTTTTTTTTTGCCTCCAGGGGTATTGTTGGGGCTCGGTGCCTGCACAACGAATCCTCTGCTCCTGGAGGCCATTTTCCCCATTTTTTTGCCCTTGTTGTTGCGCTTGTTGTAGTTATTGTTATTGTTTTCATAGCTGTTGTTGTTGTTGGATAGGACAGAGAGAAATGGAGAGAGGAGGGGAAGACAGAGAGGGGGAGAGAAAGACACCTGCAGACCTGCTTCACTGCTTGTGAAGTGACTCCCCTGCAGGTGGGGAGCTGGGAGCTCGGATCCAGATCCTTATGCTGGTCCTTGCACTTTGTGCCTTGTACGCTTAACCCGCTACGCTACCGCCCAGTCCCCTCAGGTTTGGCTTCTAAGCTCTTTCCTTTCTACAAATCATGGGTTGGAGTTGGAGGCATTGACATCAGCCTGGGTGCTCAAATGACTGAACACTCTTCCTGGGCTGTTATGTGTTCATGGTAAGGACTCCGGTTGTGTTTGAGCTATTGCATTCTCTGTCTGCCACTTGGGCTTAGCTTTCCCCAGTTTACACACCTTCATGACATTTTACTTATTCCAAGTCTATATTTAGGGGCACAGATGATTGATCTGAAGTCGGCCACTTGTGACTGTTTCTAGCTAAGAAAGCCAGGGGGTGGGGATGAGGTACCCAGGGAAAAAACACGAAGAAGCACCTGCACAGCTCTGCCATTGACATCAGAGCCAATGGATGCTGCGGTGGCGACTGTGTTTGGCACCGTGGCGGTGCTGGTTTCACAGATGTGCATATGAGTCATGGGTATTTTTAATTCACGACTGGCCACCTAGGAGAGAAATAGAAATATGTTCAGGTCCCATAGGAACTTCTAAGAACATTCAAGCTATCCTCTTTTTAAAAAAATTTTTGTTTTATATTGAATTAAAAAATCTTTATTATTGAGAGTCGGGCTGTAGCGCAGCGGGTTAATTGCATGTGGTCTGAAGCGCAAGGACCGTTGTGAGGATCCCAGTTTGAGCCCCCAGCTCCCCATCTGCAGGGAAGTTGCTTCACAAGCAGTGAAGCAGGTCTGCAAGTGTCTATCTTTCTCTTCCCCTCTCTGTCTTCCCCTCCTCTCTCCATTTCTCTCTGATCTATCCAACAATGACGACATCAATAACAACAACAATAATAACTACAACAATAATAAAAAGACAACAAGGGCTACAAAAGGGAAAATAAATAAAAATTAAAACAATTTTTATTATTATGGAAACAGATGAAATAGGGCAGGAGAAGGGGAGAGAACACTTCAGGTGAAGTGTTCCTTGCTCCCCCGCAGCTGGGGACTGGAAGCTTAAACCAGAGTCCTTGTCCATATGAACATCTGTGCTCTACCACGTCCACCACTACACTACCCAGCCCTGCTATACACTTAAAAAAAATCAGAGCACTGATCAGTGATGTGGGAGATTCATCTTGGGACTTTGGAGCCTCAGGCATGAGAGTCTCTTTGCATAACCACTATGTTATCTACCCTCACCCTTAAAATTATTTATTTATTCCTTTTGTTGCCCTTGTTGTTTTTCATTGTTGTAGTTATTATTGTTGTTGTTATTGATGTCGTTGTTGTTGGATAAGACAGAGAGGAATGGAGAGAGGAGGGAAAGACAGAGAGGGGGAGAGAAAGATAGACACCTACAGACCTGTTTCACTGCCTGTGAAGTGACCTCCTGTAGATGGGGAACTGGGGGCTCGAACCAGGATCCCTATGCTGGTCCTTGCGCTTCGTGCCATGTGCACTTAACCTGCTGCGCTACTGCCTGGCCTCAGGTATGCTATTTTTAGAAGTAGACAGGCTTTGAAAATGGGGAATGGGACACAGGCCTTTGGTGGTGGGAATGATGTTAATTACACTCCTATTAACTTACAGTCTCACAAATCACTACTCAATTTATATGAGAGGGGAAAAGTGGATCGAGTGTCTCAAACTAAGAAGAAAAGAAAATAAAATGGGACAGAAAATTTGCTTCAGACACCCTGTACTATACAGCACAGCAATTAAGAAACTAAGAGAGTAGGAGTCAGGTGGTAGAGCAGCGGGTTAAGTGCACATGCTGCAAAGCGCAAGGAGCGGTATAAGGATCCCGGTTAGAGCCGCAGGCTCCCCACCTGCAGGGGGGTCGCTTCACAGGCGGTGAAGCAGGTCTGCAGGTGTCTGTCTTTCTCTTCCCCTCTCTGTCTTCCCCTCCTCTCTCCATTTCTCTCTGTCTTATCTAACAATGACAACATCAATAACAGCAACAGTAGAAACCACAACAACAATGAAACAATAAGGGCAACAAAAGGGAAAATAAATAAAAAAGAAATTATGAGAGAAATAACTTTTTTCCCCCTTTTTCTCCCTGGAAGCTACACACCATCTCAGGGACAAACTCTGATAGGCCTTACTTGGTTATGTGCCCATTTCCCTGGACCAATCGCTCTAGCCAGCGGGGTTCAGAAACCATGACTGGTTGAGCAGGCCTTTGCTAAGGAAGGGGATAAGGTGCACAGTTGTTAGTGTTGAGTCCTTCACAATATGTGGGGTGTGGGAGGTATATTTCAAAGGAACTCAGAAATAGTAAAAAACCTCAGATATGCTCTTAAACTTCAGATATGCCCTTAAAACTTCAGATTGCTGGGACTCCAGGCTATACGATTGCACCTCTCTGGAAATCTTTTTCATTTTGTTTTTTGATAGAGGGTGAGAGTAGGAGAGGGAGAGATGCAGAGAGAAGGAGAGATGCCCTAGCACTGCTCCATCACTTGTGTGATGACTAGGGGAGGGGAACAAGAACCCTGTGTGGGAAAGCGTGGCCCTTTTGTGCATGGATTATCTCCCGTCCCCCGCTATGACATTTAGATACGTTTGTCATAAAGTTAAATATATCCAAGTCAAAGGTTTATTCAATTTTCTCCTGAGATTTTATTTTACAAATTCCTATGTGTGTGTTATAGTATCTTTTAAAAATATAAGATGGTACCACCTACTGTATTTTATTGTCAACTGTCAACTATTAATCCCCCTAATAAAGGCAAACAATTAAAAAAATATATAAGATGGTAACAATTGTTGAAATATTTGTCTTTACTTGTCAAAACAAAACATCATCAACCTCACACTACCGCTCAAGCTCTAAAGATTATATAAACCGGTCTCAGAATAGAACAGCTGAGAAGCTTTTGTTCTAGGCAGGTCTGCTTGGTGCTTTCACGGGCCTCCAGGGGCTCATCAGAGGCGTTTTCACTGACAACTGCTTCTCTCCACAAGCCGTGGCCAAGCACCAGAGTATCTGCAGATGTGTAGGCCTTCTGTCACCATAGCTATTAATTTGAGGTGTGAGAAGATTTCCTACTCAAAAGCCAAGATTATGGCATTTTCCTACAGGAAGTTGTCATTTACCTCAAGATTAGTGCCAAACATCCATCATATGGAGAGATTAACGATTACTTTTGTTCTTTTTACCTGTAGCATTTTGGTGTGAATACCTTGTCCCAGTTCATTGCCTCCATGTGTGACCAGTACAGATCCGTCTGTGTAGATGTGAACAAGTGCAGCTGCCTAGTGAAACAGTTAAAAGGCACAGAGAACAGTAAGGTTCAATACACAGTAAGAGAGAGAAACGGAGTCAGGCGGTAGCGCAGCGGGTTAAGCACATGTAGCGCAATACACAAAGACCGGTGTAAGGATCCTGGTTCGAACCCCGGCTCCCCACCTACAGGGGAGTCGCTTCACAGGTGGTGAAGCAGGTCTGCAGGTGTCTATCTTCCTCTCCCCCTCTCTGTCTTCCTCTCCTCTTTCCATTTCTCTCTTTCCTATCCAACAACAATGACATCAACAACAATAATAACTACAACAACAATGGAGACAACAAGGGCAACAAAAAGGAAATAAATAAATCTAAAAAAAAAGAGAGAAACAGTAGTCTCATAGAGCAGGTAGGCAGAGAGGTGAGCTTTCTTTCTAAGATTCTAAAGCCTCATTCTGTGCTGTGCAAACATCACCTGTAAAGAATGTTCTACCTAGGAACTTGGTTTTAGTAGAAGCTCCTTTAGATACCTAAGGCTTATGAGTATTGGCTACAGCTACTTGAAAGTCACTCTCCTGCTTAAAGTCTCTGGTTGATCACTAAGTTAGCTGACAAAAGTTCTTTAATATTTATTAATTTATTTATTCCCTTTTGTTGCCCTTGTTGTTGTTATTGATGTTGTTGTTGTTGGATAGGACAGAGAGAAATGGAGAGAGGAGGGGAAGCCAAAGAGTGGGAGAGAAAGATAGACACCTGCAGACCTGCTTCATCGGCTGTGAAGCGACGCCCCTGCAGGTGGGGAGCCGGGGGCTCGAACTGGGACCCTTCAGCCAGTCCTTGCGCTTCGTACCACGTGCGCTTAACTGGCTGCACTACCACCTGACTCCCCGAAACAGTTCTAAGTGCTTATACACTTTACGTGCTAACCTGTATCAGTTCTAAATATATAAAGAGGTTCTTCCTTTTACAAAAATATTTTATTTCAAATATATATATATATATGGCAGAGCACTTATAGTGGTGCTGGGGACTGAACCTGGGACCTAGAGCCTCTGGCATTAAAGTCTTTTGCAGAGCCATTATATGCTGTCTCCCCAGGTCAAAGATAGTTCTTCTCTTCTCTTCTCTTCTCTTCTCTTCTCTTCTCTTCTCTTCTCTTCTCTTCTCTTCTCTTCTCTCCTCTCCTCTCCTCTCCTCTCCTCTCCTCTTCTCTTTTCTTCCTTCCTTTCTCTTTCTCTGTTTCTTTCCATTCTTTCTCTTCTCTCTCTTTCCATTCTTTCTCTTCTCTCTCCCCACAAGGGTTGTTGCTTGGGTTTGGTGCCTGCACTACGAATCCTCCACTCCCAGTGGCCATTTATTTTTATTTTTATTTGACTGGACAGAGAGAATTTGAGAGGGGAGGGGAGATAGAGAGAGGGAGAGAAAGAGAAACATCTGCTTCATTGCCCATGAAGAGTTCCCCCTGCAAGTGAGGAGTGGGGGCTCAAACCCTGGTCCTTGTGCAAAGTGCCTTCCTTTTTCTTTCCTTTCCTTTTTAATTTATATTTATTTATTTACCAGAGCACTGCTCAGTTTTGTCTTATGGTGGTGCTGGGGAATTAACCTGGTACTTCAAAGCCTTATGCAGGAGAGTCTCTTTGCATAACCATTATGCTATCTCCTTGCACAAACTTCATGCTACCTCTTAAGTAGCTCAACCACACAGTGAGCAGTCTGGAAAGCAAACCATCAAGGTGTAGAATGATTTGTGAGAGAACAGGTGTGATAAAAAGAGGAACAAGGCCAACTGCTTCTGCAGAGTGCAGGGAAGAGCTCCCCAGAAGGACCACTGGATGGGATCATGGAGGGGAGAAATGCTCATCGCTTGGTGGGCAAGACTCCTCACTGTCAGTCAGGGAAAGGCTGGCTTCTTATTTGGATGAGGCTCTATGGTATTTGGTCTCTTGCATTCTTCCAGTGCCTCCTGTCTTCTCTTCCCTTGCTTCTAAGTCTGACTGCTGCTCCTTCCTCATCTGTGTGCTCTTGCTTTCTCCCTGACCTGCTCAACAACCTTTCTGATTATTAAACAATTTATTTTTCTTTATATCTAAATACTTTTCAGATGCACAGTTGCAGATGCTACCACGATGCCAATCTGACTTCCCTAAGCGGACAATCTCACCAACCTTTCTGGAGCCCCATCTCCCCAGAGCCCCACCCCACTAGGGAAAGATAGTAACAGGTGGAGAGTATAGGCTGACCTGCCAACACCCATGTTCAGTGAAGAAGCAATTACAGAAGCCAGACCTTCTACCTTTTGCACCCCCATAATGATCCTAGGTCCACACTCCCAGAGGGAAAAAGAATAGGGAAGCTTCCAGTGGAGGGGATGGGATGCGGAACTCTGGTGGTGGGAACTATGTGGAATTGTACCCGTCTTACCCTATGTTCTTGTCGATATTTTTAATTTTATAAATAAAAAAAAGAAACTAAATCCTTCATCTGAAAACGACAAAATTAAACCAAGCAGAGCTTCTCTCAACTTAGTTCTTCCTACTAAATAAGTTTCCCAGTGCAGTTTTTTTTGCACACAATTGTATGAAGAAGAATCTAAGTTATTTATATGGATTTTGCCTCTGTTAGCTGGGTTTCAATTCTTCATTCAGGCTTACTCTGTTTTGTGGTATAAATATTGTTTTAGGGCACAAGCTGAATTCCATAACTACTAGTCTTTTGTCAATTTATTTTCTTTTTCTTTCTTTTCTGAATCACAGGTTTTTCTCTGCAAAGTGGGAACAATAATACACGCCTCCTAGATTCTCTTTAGCATAGAAATGAAAATAGAAAATGTACATAAATAATTTAGAATGGTATCTAGCACAGTATAAAGGTTAAATAAAAGTGTTCTCTTTTCTATTCTAAAAAGCAAAAAAAAAAAAAAAAGAAGAAGAAGAAGAAGAAGAAGAAGAGAAAAAGCTTCCCTCTGGGATAGCTCAATTACCTCCTTGCCTGAACTCCTTCTTACAAAGGTGTATGGGGTTGAATAGTAGCCCCCACACATTTATTTTCACCTGCAGCCTCAGACATAACAGGAACCCTGCTGCTAGAATTAGTTAAGACAAATTCATGTGCGTGTTAAGAAAGATAGGAACAGCCCCAACGTGGATGCACTTATCCCAAGCCCATCAATATAATGCTGAAGTTTCACATGGCTCCCACGTCCCTCAGGAGTACAGCCTCAATGGTCAGTACAGATTTTCTGATCAGCACAAATGAAGTAACACTTTCTATTTTCCAAAGGAAGATGAGCTAATCTTCCACAAGACCTTTTTCCTATTCCCCATGGGTAAGTTACCTAAGCCTGATATAATTTCCTTTTCCCTTATACTTTCTTTGCTTAGAAAACAAAACTGTGTTAATTTGGCTTACATTTTTACAGTTATGCTTTCTTGCTACTCAACTCATGCATCATTTAATACATCCGATTAGATCTTTTTTTAAAATATTTCTTAGCACCACTTGAGCTTAACCCTCTGCGCTACCACCTGACTCCTCAATTAGATCTTTAAGATGAACTCAGTTCAATTTCTGTTATTGAACGCTAGATTAGTGTAGGCCCTAAATTCAATGCAGTGTTTTTAAAGGGAGATCATAAGAGATTGAGGCTAAACCGCCATAAACCAAGGGACTACAGGAGGCACTGAAGCTGAAAGAGGCAAGGGCAGATCTGCCCATGAGCCTTCAGAAGGATCAGGATCCTGTTGACACCTTGATTTGTGAATTGCTTGCCTCCAGAACTCTGAGAGCATCAATTTGTTGTGTTAAGTCAGGTTTGTGGCACTTTGTTGCCACAGTCTGAGAAAATGCAAATGGAGTAACAAACAAATGCACTTGATGGTGTTGTACCGACAGCTTTGAGAGGATGCCGAATCATTCAGACATTACATAAACATTTGTTATGCTGGATAAATGGAACTGTGGTATTTTCCCTTCCAGGAGGAAGAGGAGGAGGAGGAAGAAGAGGAAGAATTAGGACTTGAGTCTGTTTACGCCTGGAGCTAGCTATCTGGAGACTCCGGATGACTCGGAGGGGCCCAGTTACCTCACAGATCATAGGTACTAATAATAGCTTATTCATTGGGATGTCTGACAGCCTCTGAGTACACAGTTGCTCATGCTTAGTTTAGAAAGTAGTTGTTCCAGCTTTATGAATCACCTGCTGACCTGGAATAACATTCTTCAAGCTAAATGATGCTTGATTGTGTCTGCTTGGAACTCTATGGAAAAGCTGAGACAAACTTTTAAGTGGAAACTTGAACCAGTGTTTGATTTAAAGGGGTGTGGGTCTGTAAAGAAGTTGGCTTTTGGGCAGGGGTAGATAGCATAATGGTTATGCAAAAAGACTGTCTTGCCTGAGGCTCCAAAGACCCAGGTTCAATCCCCTATACCACCATAAGCCAGAGCTGAGCAGTGCCCTAGTCAAAAAAAAAAAAAGTATTAAAAAAAGGGGGGAGGGGGTTTGGCTTTCCTACCCTGCTTTCCTAGGGAAAGGTAGAAACAGACTGGGGGTATGGATCAGCCTGCCAAATACCCATGTCCAGTGGAGAAGCAATTACAGAAGCCAGACCTCCCACCTTCTGCACCCCATAAAGATCTTCAGTCCATATTCTTAGAGGGATAAAGAGTAGGGAAGCTTCCAGTGGAAGAGATGGGACACGGACTCTGGCTCTATAACTGTGTGGAGTTGTCCCCTGTTATCTTACAATCTTGTTAACCATTATTTAATCACTAATAAAAATAATAAAAAAAAAGAAGCTTTCTTGGATGATGGCAGAGAGTCATCTGGTTTAGGCGAGGGGTGACTATATAGATGAGGGTGATCATGTTGGTGAGGGGAGTGCGGTATAATATAAAAGAAATGTGGGCTGGGGGTAGATAGCATAATGGTCATGCAAAAAGATTCTCCAAAGTCCCAGGTTCAATCCCCTACACCATCATAAGCCACAACTGAGCAGTGCTCTGGTAAAGAAAGGGAAAAAAAAAAAAAGAGAGAGAGACATGTGGTCTTTGTTCCTGGTTTTTGTCATAGAGCTCCTAAAACCCCTTGGAATATACAGTCTTTCAGATGCTAATAAGATAACCCTTGCAAATAAGATAACCCTTGTGGGGAGGTGCCTAGATTGGTTCACAGTGGTGTGGTCACCAGCATAAGCAACCATGTGGTTAGAGGGGTGGAGGTTTATCTTTCAATCCAGTTCCCTAAACCTGGGGTGCAGAAGACAGACTAGAACTCAAGTTCAAGGCTGGGGGTATAGATTGACTTGCCCATGTCCATGTCCAGCAGAGAAGCAATTACAGAAGCCAGAACTCACACCTTCTGCACCCCATAAAGATCTTTGGTCTACACGTCCAGTGGGGGAGAAATGATAGGGAGAAGATGAGCAGAGGGCTCTGAACTCCAACTCCATCAGAACCCAGAGAGGGACAAGGAAAAAGGGAGGAACATTTGGATGTAGTAGTAGGTGTAGGTGTGACTTGGAAAGGAAGAGAAGATGGGACCATAAGAAAAAAAAAAAGGGCAAATCTATACAAATATAGACAGATAGTTGTAAAAATAATAGTTAATCCGTATCTGTAACCTTGGGAGAACTGCTGTAGCTTCCAATGGAGGGAGTGGGGACACAGAAGCCTGGTGGTGGGAACGGTGCAAAGTTATACCCCCATTATCTTGAAATTTTGCAAATCAGTATTAAATCACTACTAAAATTAAAAAAGAGAGATAGAGTTCAATCACTAAATGACCAATGCTTTTTCACTCAGGCTTCATCCTTCTCCTTGTCTGCGTCCTTATTCTGGTTTTTTTTTTTTTTTTTTTTTTTTGCCTCCAGGGTTATCGCTGTGGCTTGGTGCCAGCACTATGAATCCACTGCTCCTGGAGGCTATTTTTCCTATTTTATTGCCCTGTTGTTGTTGTTATTGCTGTTATAGCTGTTGTTGTTGTTGTTGGACAGGACAGAGAGAAATGGAGAGAGGGAGGGAAGACAGAGAGGATGAGAGAAAGATAGATACCGGCAGACCTGCTTCACCACTTGTGAAGCGACCCTCCTGCAGGTGTGGAGCTGGGGGCTCGAACTGGGATCCTTAGCTGGTCCTTGAACTTCTTGCCATGTGCGCTTAACCCACCGTGTTACCGCCCAGCACCCTGTCCTGCTTTTTTTAACCAGGGCATTGCTTCTCTGAATTACAGGGGTACTGGGGTCGGACCTGGGACCTTGAAGCTGTAGGCATTAAAGTCTTTTTTTGTGTAACTATTATGCTATCTCCCAGGCCTGGCATGGTCAGTGATTTAATCAATTACACCTGTGCAAATGAAATGCCCATGAACTTTCTAAATGATGGGGTTTGGGGAATTTCTAGGATAGGGAACCAAGCCATCAACTGGAGGGTTACTGCCTGGACAGAAGTCACAGGAGTACTGAGCTCCTCACCCAGGTCTTGCCCTATGGATTGCTTCCACTTAACTGTTTTGGAGTTGGGTCCGTTATAAATAATAAAACTGTAAGTAGCAACTGGAGGAATAGGACAGCTGGTAGAGTATGAGACTTGCATGCCTGAGTTTCCCGGTTTGATCCTAGGTACCTCAGGTACTGGAGTGTCATTTTGGCATCTCTCTCTCTCAAATTAAACCATTTCATAGGAAATAAAAAATCTTTATCCTTGTATTTTACTGTCAGCTGTAAACCATTAATCTCTCAATAAAAACATTTAAAAAATCTTTACAATCCTTAAGTAACCACAAGTAAAGCTTTTTCCTGAATTCTATGAGCTGTTTTAGCAAATTATCAAACCTGAGGTGATGGATAGTGAAAAACCCTGAACTATCAGTTGGCCAGACATAAGTGTAGCTTGGGGCACCTCACTGTGCTCTGCATCTGAAACTGTAGAGCTTGGTCTGCGTGTAGGGTCTGCGTTACTCCTGGGGAGTCAGCATCAGAACTGAATTGAGTCATTGGACACTCAGTTGGTGGGAGAGAACTGGGGTTGGAGCCAGGCAATGGTGCACCTGGTTATCACACACACTACAGTGTGCAAGGACCTGGGTTCAAGCCCCTGGTCCCCACCTGCAGGGGGAAAGCTTCACAAGTGGTGAAGCAGGGCTGTAAGTATCTCTCTCCCTCTCTTCCTCCCTCTCCCCTTTCAATTTCTCTCTGTCTCTATCCAACAGTAAATGCATTTAATAAAATAAAATAAAGAACAAAGAGATAATTGAGGTTGAAAAGATACAACTTTTGGTACCAGAGGAAAGCTACACAGGTGACTATCCAGCATCTCTCTGGCTCTGCAGTCTAGGCTGTAAGTGTAGCAGCTGGCCTTTTGCACCTCCTCATACCACGGACACTCTGACCCTGAACAGGAAAGTGGCTCAGGAGAGTGGGAGTTCTGCCCACCAGAGGAAACACAGCCGTGGGCTGACTACACAGAGGCCCAGGGTCCTGCCAGGAATTTATTAATCTCATCTAATCCTTCGGCCAATTGTCAGAGAGAGGGTTATTATTTTCATACAGTTGAGGAGGCTGAGGCTCACTAAGGTTAAATAAACTTCCTGAACCATGCAGCCAGTGGCAGCACCAAGGACTTCTTAGGTCTACCTGACTTCATCTACTTAGAGATGTGGGGCAATTGCTTTATTCTGTAAGAAAGATTTTCTCTAGTGTGTGTGTTATCAGAAGGTGTCTATGTGTGGTTATCAGAAGGTGTGTATAAGTGGAAGAATGCTTTCAATGGTTTACACACAAGGGAGATCTGATGCATTTTTTAGATTTAGATTTAGACTTGGCATATCAACTATTTCTGGTGGCTGACTGTACTTCTGGGTGCATGGTGATGCGGGAGGCAAGGGCTTCTCTCAGTTTTCTTTCTTTTTTTTTAAATTTTTAAATATTTATTTATTTTTCCTTTTGTTGCCCTTGTTATTTAACATTGTTGTGGTTACTGATGTTGTTGTCGTTGGATAGGACAGAGAGAAATGGAGAGAGGAGGGGAAGACAGAGAGGGGGGAAAGACAGACACCTGCAGACCTGCTTCACCACTTGTGAATCGACTTCCCTGCAGGTGGGGAACGAGGGTGGGGGGGCCCAAAGCGGTATCCTTACTCTGGTCCTTGCGCTTTGCGCCACGTGTGCTTAACTCGCTGTGCCACCGCCCCACTCCCTTCTCAGTTTTCTAAATAGTTTTTCTGTATCTGCTCCTTTGGGGCTAAGGGGAGGCCGCTTCACAGACCTCCGTGTGCTATTTAATGGACACTCTTTTTCTTCTGCACAGGGACTCTGAGTGACCTGCTTCTTTGTGAATCTATGCTGGAGAAGTCTTCTCTCCTCCTTCTTCCCTCACCAGAAATGGCACATGTTTCTGGAGAGGAGCTTGGCCCTTGTTGTTTTATTTTTGTAGTTATTATTGTTGTTGTTGATGTCGTCATTGTATGATAGGACAGAGAGAAATGGAAAGAGGAGTGGAAGACAGAGAGGGGGAGAGAAAGAGAGACAC
This sequence comes from Erinaceus europaeus, assembly GCF_950295315.1. Classification (NCBI taxonomy): domain Eukaryota; kingdom Metazoa; phylum Chordata; class Mammalia; order Eulipotyphla; family Erinaceidae; genus Erinaceus; species Erinaceus europaeus. Next base: position 33,984,948 of record NC_080168.1, read on the forward strand.
TTGTAGACCTGCTTCACCGCCTGTGAAGTGACCCCCCTGAAGGAGGGGAGCCGGGGGCTCGAACCGGGATCCTTGAGCTGGTCCTTGCACTTTGTGCCACCTACGCTTAACCTACTGTGTTACCACCTGACTCTGGAGAGGAGCTTGGACAGAGTTAGCTGGTCAGGGTCAAATGGGGTGACTTGTCTAATATTAGGTGCACTCTGCTTTGCCTTGTGTGTGAAGTAGGTTCAAGTCCTGCCCCCACCACATTGAAGGAAATTTTGGTGCTGTGGTCTCTTTCACTCTCTCTCTCTGCTTCTATATTAAAAAAAAAAAAAAAAGAGTCGGGCGGTAGCGCAGTGGGGTTAAGCTCATGTGGCACGAAGCACAAGGGCCAGAGTAATGATCCCGGTTCAAGTCCCTGGCTCCTCACCTGCAGGGGGGTCGCTTCACAAGTGGTTTAAGCGCAGATCAATTGATCTTTCTTACTTTCTTTTTAAAATTTTTTTTGTATTTATTTATTTATTCCCTTTTGTTGTCCTTGTTGTTTTATTGTTGTAGTTATTATTGATGTTGTTGTTGTTAGATAGGACAGAGAGAAATGGAGAGAGGAGGGGAAGACAGAGAGGAGGAGAGAAAGATAGACACCTGCAGACCTGCTTCACCGCCTGTGAAGCGACTCCCCTGCAGGTGGGAGCCCGGGGGCTCGAACCGGGATCCTTCAGCTGGTCCTTCAGCTGGTCTATCTTTCTCTCCCCCCTCTGTCTTCCCCTCCTTTTTCCATTTCTCTTTGTCCTATCTAACAACGAGGACATCAGTAATAACAACAATAATAATTACAACAACAATGAAAACAAGGGCAACAAAAGGGAAAATAAATAATAAAAAGAAAGAAGGAAAGAAAGAAAGAAAGAAAGAAAGGGAGGAAGAAAGAAAGAAAGAAAGAAAGATAGGGAGCCGGGCAGTAGCGCTGCAGGTTAAGCGCACATGGTGCAAAGCTCAAGGACCAGCTGAAGGATCCCGGTTCCAGCCCCCGGCTCCCCACCTGCAGGGGAGTCGCTTCACAGGTGGTGAAGCAGATCTGCAGGTGTCTATCTTTTTCTCCTCCTCTCTGTCTTCCCCTCCTCTCTCCATTTCTCTCTGTCCTATGTAACAACAACAACATCAATAATAACTACAACAATAAAACAACAAGGACAACAAAAGGGAATAAATAAATAAATACAAAAAAATAAAAAAAAAAAGAAAGTAAGAAAGATCAATTGATCTGCTCTTAAACAACGAGGCAGGGCAGGCAGTAGCACAGCGGGTTAAGAGCACATGGAGAGAAGTGCAAGGATTAGGGTAAGGATTCGGGTTCAGCCTCTGGAGTTGCTTCACAAGCAGTGAAGCAGGTCTGTAGGTGTCTTTCTCTCTTCCTCTCTGTCTTCCCTTTCTCTCTCCATTTTGCTCTGTCCTACCAAAAACAATGACAGCAATAACAACAACAACAACATTGATAAACAACAAGGGCAACAAAAGGGAAAAAAATAGCCTCCAAGGAGCAGTGGATTCATAGTGCAGGCAATGAACCCCAGCGATAACCCTGGAAGCAAACAAACAAAACAAAGAAAGTCTTAGGTGCCCTGAGGATTGCTGTGGGGACTTAAGCAGAGGCCAGGAGAAGTCCCATTCCTGTCCAGGGTGACCTAGCTCAGATAGCACAAAAACTGGACCTTGCAGGCTGCTATTCTCTGCTGGGTAGCAGGACCTTGGGGGTGAGCCATGTTTCATTTTCCTAACTGCTATTGAAGATTTCATGCCTGTTAATGCTCTCCCCCCCCCCATCATGGAAACTTTCTTTTCCTGGGACACTGGGCTAGAAATGTCTATAGGTGGGGCTACCCAGCAGAACTCAGTACACCTTTTCCCAGGTACCCGGGGGCTTGTGTCTCTGGCCTGGGATATGCCACGGTCCCGAGGTCAGCACAGCTGATTGGGCCAGGAGCGCCTCTGGCAGAGAGGTCACTTCCCAAGATCTGAGTCTTACCTGATGGTAGCTTGTCAAGGCAAAGCCAACCGAAAACTTCATGGGGATAATAGCAATGCCTCTCTTCTTCCAGTAATTCTTCTTGTTGAACTCTTCTACTTCCTTTCTTCTGTCGTGAAAGGAGGACTTGTCCAGGCATTCGTTCCAGCATCTTATCAGGTTCTCAGGGCTGAACGCCTGCTTGTAGATGGTTTTATCAACGGTTTTGTACATGTTTTTCTCCCTAACCTGAAATGCATGGGGAATCGAATTATGGTAAGATGGAAACTAACTACAAGAAAAAAAAAAAAAGGAAATTGGGAAAGCCTCCCCACTAACGCATCTATTTTGGTGAGGCACAAGACAGGGTTTTTTTTTCCTTTGGACACTTTAATATACCATTTTAATATACCATTTTTCAACTGTGTCTTAGCCTCTAGAGCTTGTATGGCAAAGTGCTTCTTTTTTAAGGCCTTTCCATTCCACTTCCCTTCACAAATTAGTTACTGCTACTGCCCTCCACTTCTACTCTGATTGCTGCATTAAAAAAGGAATGAGAAATAGCCTCTATTATTTTTGCATAACAATAATAATCTGAATGTCTACCTGTAGTGGGGTAGCTATAATATATCCACATCAAAAAATACTGTTCAGTCATTTAGAATAACTTTTTTTTTTTTCTTACCAGAGTACTGCTCACCTCTGGCTTACTGTACTGCTAGGGACTGAACTTGGAACTTCGGGGCTGTAGGCACAAAATATTTTTTTTAATAACTACTATGCTATCTCCCCAGCCCACCAGTCATAAAAAAAAAGTAGGTCATGCTATTGACATGGGAAGATGGTCACTGCATATTGTTATGTAGAAAAAGAAGGTGCGGGCTGCCGGGTGGAAGTGCAGCAGGTTAAGCGCACATACTATGAAATGCAAGAACCCGCACAAGGATCCAGGTTCAAGCCCCTGGCTCCCCACCTGCATCTAGGACTCTTCATGAGTGGTGAAGCTGGTCTGCAGGTGTCTATCCTCTCCCCCACTCTATCTTCCCTTCCTCTCTCAATTTCTCTGTCTTATCCAATAGAAATAAAATACAAAAGTAGAAAAAAATGGCCTCCAGGAGCAGTGGATTCATAGATAGATTCATAGATAGATTCATCAAGCCCCAGCGATAACTCTGGAGGCAAAACAAACAAGCAAACAGAAACATAAACAACAACAACAAAAAAGTAAGGTGCTCACTATGGTTTTGTTTTGGTAAATAACTATACATGGGTACAGATACACTATATTTCAATGTTTACCCATGTGTGTATAAGCACAGATAGCTATACCTGGTGATGAACAAATATAGGCTAGGTAAGTGCAGAGAAAGGGATGGAACAGTCAACATGGATCTGTGGACAGTGATTACCCTTGACCAACGGGTTTGGGGGGGGGGATGAAAAAGGGGCTGTTCACTTTTCACTTTAACTATTTGAATGTGGTTAGAATCTTAAAAAGGGTATTTTCGGGGGTCGGGCGGTGGCGCAGTGGGTTAAGCACATATGGCGCAAAGTGCAGGGACCGGCGTAAGAATCCCGGTTCGAGCCCCCGGCTCCCCACCTGCAGGGGAGTCGCTTCACAGGCGGTGAAGCAGGTCTGCAGGTGTCTATCTCTCCCCTTCTCTGTCTTCCCCTCCTCTCTCCATTTCTCTCTGTCCTATCCAACAACGAATTGCGTCAACAAAGGCAATAATAATAACCACAACGAAGCTACAACAAGGGCAACAAAAGGGGGAAAAAAATGGCCTCCAGGAGCGGTGGATTCATGGTGCAGGCACCGAGCCCAGCAATAACCCTGGAGGAGGAGAAAAAAAAAAAGGGTATTTTCACACACATTGAAAAATGAAAGCAAGAAAACAAAATTGCTCAAGGAGGAGGACAATGGGGGGAGGTGAATTTGGTCTAGGGTTTGTGTAAGTCATCTTGAATCCAGAGACAGGGCTGATGAGCCCGGGCCTTTTGTGAGTAGCTGGTTTTCCCGCCATGTCTGACTGTTAAGTAGTCTTGGTTATGATGTTGCTCACAACCTTACCTTTTCAGGCAAAAGGCCGCATCTGGCTGCCACGGCTGTGATGCAAGACTCAGTCACCAGGCACCCTTGTGGGAATCCGAATCCTCGAAAGGCTGTGTTGGATGGTAAATGTGTCATGCATGCACGACCCCGGAATCTAAGGTTTCGGATCTTATATGCATTTTCCAGCTTTAGAATGAGAAATTCTGTCACCTACAGTAAAAGAGATTCAGACATAATGAATTATTATTGATCTATTTTTTCTTTTAAATTAATTAATTAATTTAAAATATTTATTTATTTATACCCTTTTGTTGCCCTTATTGTTTTATAGTTTTAGTCATTATTGTTGTTGTTATTGATATCATCTTTGTTGGATAGGACAGAGAGAAATGGAAAGAGGAGGGGAAGATAGAGGGGGAGAGAAAGACATCTGCAGACCTGCTTCACTGCTTGTGAAGTGACCTCCCTGCAGGTGAGGAGCCGGGGGCTTGAACTGGGATCCTTAGGCCTGTCCTCGTGCTTCACACCACATGTGCTTAACCCTCTGTGCTACCGCCCAACTCCCTATTTATTTTTTCTGTCCTTGAAAAGTCAAACTGCATGAGTCAAACTGCAGGTCAAGCTTTGGTAAGTCCCCGAGAAAGCAGACTCCACAAAGACTCATGGAGAAAGTCTGCGTTGTCTTCACAAGAAAAGACGGCTGGCTTGAAGCACATACCAGCTCTGAGTCATCCAAGGTGCAGCCTCCGTTAATGAAGCACTCGATGTCTAGAGCTTTGATCCGTCCATTGTTCATGAATCCCACCTGTCACCAAATGATGGACATTTCACATGTGATACGTTTAAAACGCTCGTGCCAACTTCAAGCGAAAGCCTAGTGCCATTATTGGGTGGGACTGGAGACTGACCCTCCTTCTGCCTGTTTGGTTGTTACCACACCTCCCCACTCCTGTGTTTTTTCAGTGCTTGTCTAACAATGACCTCCTCTGACCTGAATTTTGCTGAACCTTTCGAAGGGTAACTTGCTGATTTTTATACTCAGTATGGAATTTCTAAGGCCTTTCTTGTTTCCTGGCATACAAAGGCTACTCTTTTCTTCCTTAATCTTAGGAGATTCTTTTTCACTTAAAAATTATTTGTTCTTATAGAGTGGATGGGGTGGGGAGGGACAAAGAGAAAGAACAGCTCTGACATGAGGCAGTGCCAGTGATAAATACAGCTGAGAAAACTGTACAATTATGTGATCATTATTAGTCACTCCATGGGAAATGTTGGCTAATAAAACAGAGCCATTAGGAATTATAGGAAAGTGGCCTGGGAGGTGGCACAGTGGGTAAGGTATTACACTCTCAAGCATGAGTTCCCAGGTTTGAACTCTAGCATTGCACGTGCCAGAGTCATGGTCTGGTTCTCTCTTATATACTCATATGACTGTGCTATAGCTATATAAAAATACAATAGAATGTCATTTGAAACAACTTAAAATGATCTTAGTTAGTGACTAAATTCTTTATTGCTCTTTGCAAAAGATTTTTTTGTGTAGCATTCCATAACCAATTGATAGAAACACTTCCAAAAACGAAATTCTGTACTTAAAATGGTCAAATTGTTTCAAAACATTTTTCCTGCAAAGTAGCTTCTACAGCCAAGACATTCTGACATAACAACACACAGAGCTTCTCTCAGCTTGCTTGCTTTTTGTTACTGAGGAATCACTAACACAGTTTCCTGTCACTTCAACAGCATTTTTTAAAATCTTATTTTGCTTTGCATTTTTTATCATTCAATTTTTCCAAAATTGATTACTTTTCTAGCATTCGCAGTTCTGGGACTGAGCCCAGGATCCCACACAAACAAGCTCTATGCTCCATTCACTGAGCCACCGTCCTGGCTGCTTATGGTTCAACAGCGTCAGGATTCTGCATTGGATTTGTTTAAGGTGCCCTCTGAAATGTCATGACATTCAGATATGTAACATCTTTATTTAATATTTCAGATGCTAAGATTACTGCTTATTTTTAGAACTTAGCAGAATCAAAATAACAGAAAGGGATAAAATTATTCAAATGAAAAGGACATTTACAACAATTTCATCACTAGTACTCACTTTATATTTTCCAAAGAGTGGGTGTCTCCCCCCAGTTATTAACATGTCATCTTCACGGCCAAGAACAAGGCGAATGGGACGGCCAGTTCTCAAGGAGAGAAATCATAGTCAGATTCTTCATTTGTCCCACTACCCATCCGTGAATCTACCTACTTCTCCACCTACCCATCTACCATTTATCCATTCGCCCAGCCTTTCATTTACCTATTTACCCATCCATCCATCCATCCATCCATCCATCCATCCATCCATTTATTCATTTAGGTAGGTAGAACATTTAATTAATTAGCTAATTAATTAAATAGAGACAGAGAGAAATTGAGAGGGGAGGGGAAGATAGATAAAGAGATACCTGTAGCCCTGCTTCACCACTCATGTAGCTTTCCCCCAGCAGGTGGGGACTGGGGGCTCAAACCTGAGTCCTTGCACACTATAATGTGAGCACTCAACCAGGTGCGCCACCGCCTGGCCCCTCAGCTTTCCACTTTTTAACTACCCTCTTTCCCATTTATCCAACTATTCAGTTAATCATCCTCCCACTCCACATGCGCTAACTGAATGCACACAACACTGATTTGAACTTATGAACAATTTATTGTTGCTGCTTTTTGTGGTCTGTAACCCACTGGTTGGAGGTTGAGCTAAAGGGATTAGTGCCACATATCAATAACATGTGTCAACCAAATTTGAATCTCATCTAGACCCAGCTATTTCGTGGTTTCTCTTTTTGTTATTTATTGATTTATTTTTAAATTTTTTTTTCCAGAACACTGCTCAGCTTTGGTTTATGGTGGTGCAGGGCGGGGGTTGAACCTGGGATTTTGGAGCCTCAGGCATGAGAGTCTCTTTGCATAATCATTTCTGCTATTTACCCCCAACCCAGCTATTTTGTGTATCCCCACCACTGATGTAAACAGATAAATGCAAACTGAACCCAACTGGAAAAACAAGACCAACCCTTTGCTTGTGCTGTAGGATGTCTGGTGAGCACCTTCATTCTCAGCCACAAATGCTGTTGTGCTGCCCTAGCTGGGCCCTTGAGGAACCAAGAGCTTCAACATTTCTGCATTTCTAGGGCAGAGGTTTCCAGACTTTGGAGGGAAAAAGAACCAGCAGGAGTGCTGGCAAAGGTGCCCAGCTTTTAACAGCAGGATTCTCACTTAATAGGGTTAGGAGGAAGCCTCAAGCAGGCATTTTTCAGAGTGGTTCTGGTGAAGTCCCCTTCAGGTACACCTTGAAAACCATGACTCTAGCACAGGTGTTCTTGATTTAAAAAATTTTTTTTAATCTTTTTTTTTATATTTATTTTCCCTTTTGTTGCCCATGTTTTTATTGTTGTTGTTATTATTGTTGTAGTTATTATTATTGTTGTCATTGTTGTTGGATAGGACAGAGAGAAATGGAGAGAGGAGGGCAAGACAGAGAGGGCGAGAGAAAGATAGATACCTGCAGACCTGCTTCACCAGCTGTGAAGCGACTCCCCTGCAGGCGGGAAGCCAGGGACTCGAACTAGGATCCTTACACTGGTCCTCACACTTTGTGCCATGTGCGCTTAACCTGCTGTGCTACTGCCCGACTCCCTTGATTTTTTTTTTGGGGGGGGGAGAATTAATTACCTGTAGTATCAGTTGAATGGCCACTGTCAGTGTCTATTCCTTGTTGATTATAACTCAGTGTGTCTGCGATGGGGAGACAGGAATGTCTATGAGCTCGGGAGACTCTTATCAGGGAATCTTGGAACATTGCTCTGGGTGGCTGCATGCAGGTGTGCGTGGAGGCTAAGGTGTAATTAAAGCCACTGGGTCCCACACATGGCTGCATGGTGGAACCTGTGGGGGAGTTTTAATATCTGCCTAGATCAATTGAGGGGAGCCTAGGTGCTGGGATCTCAGTGCTCCTGATAATTTTAATGGACAGTCATATCTGAGAGTTGTTTTTTTTTTTACATTTTTTTAAATTTATAAAAAGTAAACACTGACAAATCCATAGGATACGAGGGGAACAACTCCACACAATTCCCACCATCAGAACTCTGTATCCCATCTCCTCCCTTGATAGCTTTCCTATTCTTTAACCCTCTGGCCCACTGTTAATAAACCAAATAGAATATTTGTTTTGTGTAAATAAACTCCAATAAAAAAATCTTACGGAAGAACTATATAAATTCACATTACTATCTCTTATAAAGTGTTCTGGATTTTTTTTTTTTTTGACTCCAGACATTGTTGGGGCTCGGTGCCTACACTATGAACTGCTCCTGGAGGCTATCTTCTCCATTTTGTTGTTATTGTTATTGCTGGATATGACAGAGAGAAATGGAGAGAGGCAGGGAAGCAGGGAGGGGAAGAGAAAGATAGACGCCTGAAGACCTGCTATACTGCCTGTGAAGTGACACCCTGTAGGTGGAGAGCCAGGGGTTTGAACCAGCCCAATCTGAGTTTTTAAACACAAAGGCTGATAGAATTAATGAGCTGATTGTTCTTGCTCCTGCCCTAACAAGTATGAAGAGAGGCTCCTTAGAAAAAGAACTAGGAGAAGGCGCTGGGCAGTGCCACATTGGGTTAAGCACACATGGTAAGAAACACAAGAACTGGCATAAGGATCTGGGTTCGAGCCCCGGCTCCCCACCGGCGGGGGGGTGGTGGTGGTGCTTCACAAGTGGTGAAGCAGGTCTGCAGGTGTCTGTCTTTCTCTCCCTGTCTTCCCTCCTTTCTCGATTTCTCTCTGTCCTGTCCAACAACAACAACAGTAGTGCCAACAATGATGGGCAACAAAAGGGAAGAAATAGCCTCCAGGAGCAGTGGATTCATAGTGCAGGCACCGAGCCTCATCGATAACCCTGGAGGTGGCAAAAAAAAAAGTTTGTGATTAATTTTTTTTAAAAAGAAAAAGAACTAGGAGCTTACAGAATAAAGCTTGGACTGGGTTTGTTGTGTTGCACTCAAGCAAAGGGCTCCGGGGAGGGAAGGAGTGGTTTTTGGGGGTGGCTTTAGGGTCCTGGTGCATGATGGTGTAGGGGGGCATAAGTTGGAGGTGAAAGTGCTTTTCAGACACCTACCACGGGGGGATAAGAAATTGTATCAATAGTTGTACAGCAAACCATTAAAATGTTCCCCATGGGGGGGGGAGAAAAGGAAAGGAGAGAGTGGGAGAGAGAGAGAGAACTGAAAAAGAGATTCTGATCTCATCTCTGCTTCCCCCACTTCCACTGCAAAGGAGACATACATATGAGTACTCAAGGGCCAGCCTAGCTCTGACTGAACATGGAGGTTGTCTTTACAGGAAGCAGCACCATTGAACTTTGCAGACTGTGACTTTCCCAGAGTTCCAAAAAGCAGTTGCAGAAATTGAACATGGAACAGAAAAGTTAATGGCTGGCACAGCATGAAGAGCACAGGCTCAAGCCTTCCTACAGCACGGGACACATGGAAGAGTCCACGCTTTTCGGGTATGGTTGCTGGGAGGCAGGTGTGGCGGACTCCACTTCCTCACCCCGCCCTGTCTGTGGCTGTGAGCAGGAAGGATAAGCTGCCCTCTTGGCATTCCCCTCCAGTGGCTGACAGGCTCCACCCCTAATCTTGTCACCTCCTGAAGTTCAGGGACTTTCCTTTTTATACTATTATTAACTGATTCAAAGTCCAGTATTCTTAAACAAGCAAACAAACAAAAAACCTTTTCCAGTGGCTCTAGGAGTGTAGGCAGTGTTATCTATATTATTTAAAAAGAAGAGATGGAGGGGGGCCAGGCGGTAGCGCAGCAGGTTAAGCCCACATGGTGCGAAGTGCAAGGACTGGTACAAGGATCCCAGTTCGAGTCACCGGCTCCCCACCTGCTGGGGGAGTCACTTCACAGGCGGTGAAGCAGGTCTTGCAGGTGTCTCTCTTTCTCTCCTCCTCTCCGTCTTCCCCTCCTCTCTCCATTTCTCTCTGTCCTATCCAACAACAACGACATCAATAACAACAATAATAACCACAACAACAATAAAACAACAAGGGAAACAAAAAAAGGGGGGGGGGAATAGCTTCCAGGAGCAGTGGATTTATGATGCAAGCGCCAAGGCCCAGCAATAACCCTGGAGGGAAAAAAAAAAAAGATGGAACCAGGCAGTGACTCTCCCCGAAGACCATGCATGTTAGTGTTCAAGCATCTGGTCCCCATTTGCAGGGTGGGCAACTTCACAAGTGATGAGGCAGAGCTGCAAGTTAGTCTCTCTCTCTCTTCCTCCTTCCCTCCCTTCCTATCTTCCCCTTCCCTCTCAATTTCTTTATCTCTATCCAAAAATAAAACACTTATAGAAAAGACTGAGATGCCCAAGGACACACAGCAGCCCAGAGACTCTCAGGACAATGAAGTGCCTTCAGCTGCAGCATTCTCCCCCTCCTAGGTCCCCCCAAGACACTTACTTGACTGCAGCCACAGCTGCAATAGCTCCGAAGACAGCTGGTCTTCCTACCTTCCCGCCAAAACCTCCACCCACTCGCTTTACATGACATGTGATCCTGTTGATGGGGATGTTCAAGGTAGAGGACACAGTTTTCTGTAAAAGTGAGGTAACAGGAAGGATGACAAGCGTGAACTAGCAAAGGAACTTTGATTTGGGAAAACACACTACAGAAAAATCCATTCAGCTCACAGTGAATAAGCCTCAACAACAACAGAGATAGTCTGAGTCTGTCCTGAGTCTCTTGAGTTCACAAGCATCACTGATTGTCACAGAATGATCTTTCCAACAGGAGAATGGTATTTTTCAGAAGGGAAACTGTCAGCCTTGGGTTCCCATCAGAAGCAGGGTGCCTAAATAAATGTTCAGGCCTACAGTTCCAAGGAGGTGAAAAGCAGCAAAAACCTGACAATCCACTGAACAAGGCAAGTTCGCAGCTAAATCCTAGACTATTTTGTTACTAGGGAAATGAAACTGCTGCAAAGTGATATGTTTAGTCTAAATGTTGTTTGAAACTTTTTTTTTTTTTTACTAGAGCACTGCTCAGCTGTGGCTTGTAGTGGTGCAGGGGATTGAACATGGGACTTTGCAGCCTCAGGCACAAGTCTCTTTGCATAACCATTATGCTATTTACCCCAGCCCTCTTAAGGTTGTTTGCCAAGATCAAATAAGAGAAAAATCAGAGATATGCAGAGATTATTAGCTTATTGTCCAATTAGATCCTTTAAGCATGCAAATGAATGTACTTAGTGACTTACAAATTTTTTATTGGATAGAGACAGATAGAAATTGAAAGGGGGGGATAAAAAGGAAGAGAGAGACAAAGAGACACCTACACCCCTGCTTCACCACTCATGAAGCTTTTCCCTTGCAGGTGGAGACCAAAGGCTTGAACCTGGGTCCTTGTGCACTGTAATGTGAACACTTAACCAGGTGCACCACTGCCTGCCTGCCCCCATGAATGTACTCTTTAAGCCTAATGAAAGTGTACTCTGTGTTTGAGGAGGCCAGAAATAATAAAAGTTCTGGATTCTTGGTTGCCTCTATGATGTCCTGTACTTGGATTCTAAGTTTCTGTGGTAAAATGGCTGCCAGCTTCAAGGCTCTGGAGATGGAAGGCCGTGATGGAGTTAGGATTGGAGGGGTGGCTGTCGTGACCTCACCTGCACATGGGCTGGGTCCTGTGTCGACACATACATTTCCAGTTCTTTATCTTCTGTCTTTGGAATAACAAGCACTCTTTGTGTTTCCATATAAAAATGTTCCTGGCCTCCAACATGGACTTCTCCTGTTAAGAGCAAGATATGGAAATTCCAGAAGGCATCTGATGGTTGGAAACCATCCATTTTCAGGAAACCAGAAGAAAGATCTATGAACTGACCAGGCTAGAGTTGTCCTGATAAAGGCAACAATGCACTAGGTGTTCTGTGGCAGCTCAGGGAAACCTATATATACAAGGTTTATTTACTTGCTTTTTCCACCCACAGCCCTGCTCAACTCTGGTTTATGGTGGTGCAGGGGGTTGAATCCGGGACCTTGAAGCCTCAGGCAAGAGAGTCTTTTTACATAACCATTATGCTATCTCCCCATCCAAGAAACCCATTTCAGAGACTGCAATTCTAGCTCACAGGTTAAAAATGCCTGGTTCTGTTCTTTGCTCCGCCCTTGACTAATCAAAATCCCAGGGGTTTTTCCTTCTTTTTATCATGTTACTCCCTACCTTTAAACACAACATATAAACATACATACAGAAATGCACAAATACAGAAATACACATATAGGGAGTCGGCGGTAGCGCAGCGGGTTAAGCACAAGCGGCACAAAGCGCAAGGACCAGCGTAAGGACCAGGGTTCCAGCACCCTGCTCCCCACTTGCAGGCGAGTCGCTTCACAGGTGGTGAAGCAGGTCTGCAAGTGTCTATCTTTCTCTCCCCCTCTGTCTTCTCCTCCTCTCTCCATTTCTCTCTGTCCTATCCAACAACGACGACATCAACAACAATAAAAACAAGGGAAACAAAAAGGACATAAATAAATATGGGAGTCGGGCGGTATAGCGCAGCGGGTTAAGCGCAGGTGGCGCCAAACTCAAGGACTGGCAAAAGGATCCAGGTTTGAGCCACCGGCTCCCCACCTGCAGAGGAGTCGCTTCACAAGCGGTGAAGCAAGTCTACAGGTGTCTTTCTCTCCTCTTCTCTGTCTTCCCCTCCTCTCTCCATTTCTCTCTGTTCTATCCAACAACAATGACATCGATAATAACTACAACAATAAAACAACAAGGGCAACAAAAGGGGAATAAATAAATAAATAAAATTAAAAAAAAAAAAGAAATACACATATAGCGGGCCAGGCGGTAGCACACCTGGTTAATGCTCACACTACAGTCTGCAAGGATGTAGGTCCCCACCTGCAGGGGGGAAAGCTTCACAAGTAGTGAAGCAGGGCTGCAGTTGTCTCTCTGATTCTCTCCCTCTCTATCTCCCCCTCCTCTCTCAATTTCTCTCTGTCTCTGCCCAATAATATATAAATAAATATTTAAAAAATACACATATACTCACAACTTGAGACGAAGGGGTATTTGGCTAAGCACCAGCACACTGAGGCTTCCTGAGAGGAATTCATAGGTTCCCAAGGTAGGCTTCAGAATAGAAGGGCTCACAATTCTGTTAAATGTCCTGGGTACTTACCTTCAATAATTTGATCTACTTTTTCAAATGCCTCCTCAATGTTTCCTTGTTCAAGTTTTTTTTCAGAGCACAGGAATGAGTTGTGTTTTATGGCATCCTAAATGATGGAACAAGTGGTGGGGAATCATAATTATTTTTTATCATTTCTTCCATTGGTAGTTTTTGTTTTTCCCCTCCAGGGTTATCACTGAGGCTTGGTGCCTGCACTACGAATCCACTGCTCCTGGAGGCCATGTTTTTTTCCTCCATTTTTGCTGCCCTTATTGTTATTATTGCTGTTGTTGTTTAGAATTTATTTATTTTTTAATTATACATATGCTTAAGGGGGTTGAGAAAAACAGAGAGTGAGAGAGCAGAGTGCCCCTCCTGCCATTTTTTTTCTGGTTCTGGGGATCAGACCTAGCACCTCACACATACAAGGTCAACCCCTAGGGCTTTTGGAGTCGAACTGTTTTCCATATTTCAAAAAGGGGCCTGTTTCTTGATCTTCAAGTTAATCAGCTGTCTTGATCAAGACAATAATGAGAATGAAAACAGCTAATATTTGTTTAGTGTTTTTTGTGTCAGACATTACTTAATAATGTATTTATATGAATTTACAGGTGGATTCCTTAATGATTTTCATCTTTCAGCTGAGGATACTGGGTTTAGTAGAGGGTAGAATTCCAATTATGACACCATCTCAGAAAATAACCTGGGTTCACCAGCATATTAGCTGTCAGGCTTTGGCAAGAAACTAGGAAAGTCATGGGCCCCTTGGAATATACCTAAAATAGACCTACTAGGTTTTTACAAAATGGAGACTCCAAATCCCATCTGTAATATTCTTGCTTTTAGGTTTATGATTAGTCAACAATTTGTTCTGCTTTATATCTTAACTCTTTTTCAGCCACTGGGTTCCAGATGATGATGCCAACCTGACTTCCCTAGGCAGAGCACCCCACCATCTGTCTTGGAGCCCGGTCTACTCAGACCTCTGCCCCACTAGGGAAAGACAGAGACAGGCTGGGGGTGTGGATAGACCTGCCAACACCCATGTTCAGTGGGGAAGCCATTACAGAAGCCATACCTTGCACCTTTTGTACCCCATAATGATCCTGGGTCCATACTCCCAGAGGGATAAAGAATAGGGAAGCTGAGGGTCAGGTGTTAGTGCAGCAGGTTAAGCGCAGGTGGCGTGAAGTGCAAGGACAGGTATAAGGATCCCAGTTCGAGCCTCCCAACTTCCACCTGTAGGGGAGTCACTTCACAGGCAGTAAAGCAGGTCTGCAGGTGTTTATCTTTCTCTCCTCTTCTGTCTTCCCCCTTCCCTTCATTTCTCTCTGATCCAACAACGATGACATCAATAACATCAATAACAACAACAATAATAACTACAACAATAGTAAAAACAACAAGGGCAACAAAAGGGAAAAAAAGCAAAATTGAAAAAAAAATAGGTAAGCTATCAAGGGATGGGATGAGATACGGAGTTCTGGGGGTGGGCTTTGTGTGGAAATGTACCCCTCTTATCTTATGGTCTTATCAATATTTCCATTTTATAAATAAAAATATTTTAAAAAGAACAACTGTCCTGAAGTCATCATGCAGAGAGGTGCTGGAGGCTGTCCCCCAACCTAGCTTTGGTGTCCAGAAGCAATATGATTAGCGAGGAATACTTGATTGCTTGAGGTAGCAGAAAGTGGATAAAGTAGGTGAATTTGCTAGTCTGCATTAAGTCACCACCATACATGTGGAAGCATGGGAACCCGTTTATTGTCTTACTATTAATGTACAATAGAGCGTGTCTGATAACTCCCCTGCATAGTGTGTCTTTGTCATGTTCAGGACCCTGGTATGAGCCCTGCCCCACTGCACAGGAGGAAGTTTTGGTCCTTCTCTCCCTTTGCATCTTGGTCTTTTTTCTTTTCTCTCTTTCTCCCAGTCAATCTTTCATTTATTTACTTATTTATTTTTTATATTTATTTATCCCCGTATCTTGTCCTTGTTGTTTTATTGTTGTAGTTATTATTGACGTCGTCGTTGTTGGATAGGACGGAGAGAAATGGAGAGAGAAGGGGAAGACAGAGAGGGGGAGAGAAAGACAGACACCTGCAGACCTGCTTCACCACCTGTGAAGCGACCTCCCTGCAGGTGGGGAGCCGGGGGCTCAAACCGGGATCCCCATGCCGGTCCTTGTGCTTTGTGCCACCTGTGCTTAACTGGCTATGCTACCGCCCGACTCCCTACTTATTTACTTTTACTAGAGCACTACTCAGCTCTGTTTTGTTGTGGTGCTGAGGATTGAAGCTGGGACATTTAGTGGCTTAGGAAGGAAAGTATTTTTTGCATAATCATTATACTATCTCCCCAGCCTTCTCTGTCTTTTTCTTTTCTTTTTTTCCTTCTTCTTTTTCTCCTTCTCTTCCTCCTCCTCCTCCTCTTCCTCCCCTCCTCCTCCTCCTTCTCCTCCTCCTCCTCCTTTTTTTTGCCTCCAGGGTTATTGTTGGGGCTTGGTGCCTGCACTACAAATCCACTACTCTTGGTGGCCATTATTTATTTATTTATTTTGGATAAGACAGGGAGAAATTGAGAGGGGAGAAGTTAGGGAGAGAGAAAGATAGACACTTGCAGACCTACTTCACTCACTTGTAAAACGACTCTCCTGCAGGTGGGGAGCTGGGGGTTTGAACTGGGAATGCACTGGTCCTTGCACTTTGTACTGTGTGCTTAACCCAGTGTGCCACTACACAGCCCCCTGTCTTTTTCTATTTGAACAAAGTTGGCTCAGTGTGGTGGAGCCTCAGTGATGACAAAAAAAAAATTACAAACCCTCACATGATAGTATATAAACTTTAAGATATTTGTTGTATTTCATAGTTATCCATACTAGACACTATTCTAAGCTATTTATTTTTTCTTTTTTATTGGATAGGATAGAGAGAAATTGAGAGAGAGTGGGGAGTAGAGAGGGAGAGAGACAGAGAGGCACCTGTAGACCTGCTTCACTGTCCCCGCTGCAGATAGGGAGTAGGGTCTCAAACCCAGGCCCTTGCACATAGTGATATGTGCATCTGAGCTATTTATATGTAGTAACTCATTTAGTCTTACAAAACCTTAGTGAGGTTTTATTTTTACAGATGAGGACATCATAGTGCAGTGAAGTCAAATAACTTGGCTAAGTTTACAGAGGTATTAAGAGGTGCAGCTAGACTTCAAATCTGGTTCGGTGTTAGAACCTATGCTTGTAACCACTACTTTAAACTTGTTTTATATACAATCGTATCAGTGATTGAATTGCAACAAAGCAAAGGATTCTGGGAAAGGAGAGGGAGGTAAGGGACAGAGGTAATCTTGAGGCTCTGTTGCCTGATGCAGGAAATAAGTACCCATGTTTACAACTACACTGTAAACTGTTAACCCCCCCCCCAATTAAAAAACAAAAGGAAAACAAATAAATGTAAAGACCAGAGACTAAGCTCCTGGCACTCAAAACTTTCTTTGTGTGTCAGTCTTCCGTAACTGGACAAATTTGGAAACAAGTCTTGAGTCCCTTTGGAATTTTCTCAGTAATGAACAGTTTAGTTCAAGCAATCTCAAAATTCAATAAATCTAGCCAATATTTTGTAAAGAGAAACAAAGACAAAACTCATATCCATGACTGAATGAATGAATGATCCCTAAACAAGTACGGATGTGTATAGCTCTTTTGTTACCTGCTTTAGTGGACAAAAGATGATTCTGCTAACATTAGGAAGCCCTCTTCTGAGGGAGATCTAGAGTCCTCATCACACTGAGTTCCAGGCTATTCTGTGGGTGTAACCTCTGCATGCCATTTCTCCCATGAGGAGATGGTACAGTTCTGAACTGATACTTTAAAAACTCTGTTAGGATGTTAATACAACACAAGGAAGGAAGTGAGCCAAGGAAAATGTCATGACAGTCTTGCAAACTTGGAAAAATGGAGATTTGGAACAGAGTTGATTTGGTTTGGAAATATTAAGAAACTTGACCTTCTTAACGCTTTGAATATTGAGCAAGTCTTATCTTGTAGGCATGTTTTGAAAATGTTCAAATGACTCACTAGTATTTTTGAAAACCTTTTGTTTTCTACTCCAAGCATACAAGCAAGCAAACTTTTTTTTTTTGATCCAGTTACTCTGACTTGTCCTTCATTGAGCTTGACCTTGTAAATCTTACCTACAACTTCATTCTTTATTTTGGAAGTAGCTTTCTAAAAAAAATTAAAAAAATATTTATTTATTTTCCCTTTTGTTGCCCTTATTGTTTTATTGTTGTAGTTATTATTGATGTCATTGTAGTTGGATAGGACAGAGAGAAATGGAGAGAGGAGGGAAAGACAGAGGGGGAGAGAAAGATAGACACCTGCAGACCTGCTTCACCGCCTGTGAAGCGACTCCCCTGCAGGTGGGGAGCCGAGGGCTCGAACCAGGATCCTTATGCAGGTCCTTGTGCTTTGCGCCAAATGCTCTAAACCCGCTGCGCTACCGCCCGACTCCTTGGAAGTTCCTTTTAAATTCTATCATCTAGACTCAGAAATGACAGTGGGAATTTCTGTGGATTCTATCACAAAAGTTCCCCTGCTCTGGGGCTCCAATTTGAAGATATTATTATTATTTTCTAGAGCCATTCTTATCATGTTCACATTACAAGGGGCTAGCTGTGTCTTCTCTTTCTCTCTTTCTCTTTCTCCAGGGTTATCACTCCAGGGTGCCTGCACTATGAATCCACTGCTCCTGGAAGCCAACCCCTCCTCCCCATTTTATTGGATAGGACAGAGAGAAATTGAGAGAGGAGGGGAGATAGAGAGGTGAGAGTAAGACAGACACCTGCAGACCTGCTTCACCACTTGCAAAGCATCCCCCCCGACCCCCGCAGATGGGGAACAGAGGGCTCAAACCCAGAACCTTGCAGGTCCTTGTGTTTAGTACCATGTGCACTTAACTGGGTGCACCACTGCGGGCCTCCCATCCTTTCTTACTATGTCATTCTCTCTCCTGTCTGCAATGTGGACTTAGTGGGCAGAACTTCAGCAACTATTATGGACTAAAGTATAACGTGAAATACAGAAACTACACACAATGACACAATTAGAAGGAGTCTGGATCCCTGATACACTCTGGACTCATCCCTTCTAGACATCTTGAGAGTACGGAGGAAAGAAACATATTATTCCCCTTTACCTCCATACCTTGGAGACTAGGCAAATTTCAATTTATACAAATCATCCCTTCTAGAGAAAGCTGATATTTTTCCAGATCAAGTCATTGATAAGAAAAAAGAAAAGTAGAGCCTGAAATTAGTCTTGCACTAAGAAATGTACAAAGGTGGTTTTGATGGGTAGGAAGGCAGCCATTTCTGCTGACCTCAATGGTGAAGATGACAGGCTCAAGATCTTCATATGTGGTCCTTATCTTCTCAGTCGCTCGCTTTGCCTGTACTTCTGTCTCTGCAGCCACAGCACAGATGATCTGGCCCACACAGAGCACCTGTGGAAAGTATACATGTGAAGCAGGTAGGAACATGCCAAATAGAAGGGGCCAGGCTGTGGCGCACCTGGTTAAGCGCACACATTACAATGTGCAAGGACCCAGGTTCAAGCCCCTGGTCTCCACCTGCAGGGGGAAAGCTTCACGAGTGGTGAAGCAGGGCAGCAGGTGTCTTTCTCCCTCTACCCTCTCAACTTCTGGCTGTCTCTATCTAAGAAAGAAAGAAAGGATTGGGCGGTATAGCACAGTGGGTTAAATGCATGTGGTGAAGCACAAGGATCCGGTTCGAGTTCCTGGCTCCCCACCCACAGGGAGTCGCTTCACAGGTGGTGAAGCAGGTCTGCAGGTGTCTTTCTCTCCCCCTCTCTTTCTTCCCCATCTCTCTCCATTTCTCTCTGTCCTATCCAACAATGATGACAACAATAATTACAACAAGGGCAACAAAAGGGAATAAATAAAAAGAAAGAAAGAAACAAAACTCTAGGTACACTTAGCCCAGCCTTAACCAGTGTTTGGTGTCCTAGTCACAGGGTCTTTTCATGATCAAAAAATTCAATTTCTTTCTTTCTTTTTTAAAAAATATTTATTTATTTATTTTATTCCCTTTTGTTGCCCTTGTTTTTTTATTTTTTTTAAATTTATTTCTTTATTGGGGAATTAATGTTTTACATTCAACAGTAAATACAATAGTTTGTACATACATAACATTCCCCAGATTCCCATTTAACAATACAACCCTCACTATGTCATTCATCATCTTTCATGGACCTGTATTCTCCCCACCCACCCACCCACCCCAGAGTCTTTTTGGTATAATACTCCAATTTCATTCAGGTTCGACTTGTGTTTTCTTTTCTAATCTTGTTTTTCAACTTCGGGCTGAGAGTGAGATCATCCCATATTCATCCTTCTGTTTCTGACTTATTTCACTCAACATGATTTTTTCAAGGTCCATCCAAGATCGGCTGAAAACAGTGAAGTCACCATTTTTTACAGCTGAGTAGTATTCCATTGTGTATATATACCACAACTTGCTCAGCCACTCATCTGTTGTTGGACACCTGGGTTGCTTCCAGGTTTTGGATATTACAAATTGTGCTGCCAAGAACATATGTGTACACAGATCTTTTTGGATGGATGTGTTGGGTTCCTTAGGATATATCCCCAGGAGGGGAATTGCAGGGTCATAGGGTAGGTCCATTTCTAGCCTTCTGAGAGTTCTCCAGATTGTTCTCCACAGAGGTTGGACCAATTGACATTCCCACCAGCAGTGCAGGAGGGTTCCTTTGACCCCACACCGTTTCCAGCATTTGCTGCTGTTACCTTTTCTGATGTATGACATTCTCACAGGAGTGAAGTGATATCTCATTGTTGTCTTTATTTGCATCTCTCTGACAATCAGAGACTTGGAGCATTTTTTCATGTGTTTCTCGGCCTTTTGGATCTCTTCTGTGGTGAATATTCTGTCTAAGTCCTCCCCCCATTTTTGGATGGGGTTATTTGTTGTCTTGTTGTTGAGTCTGGCAAGCTCTTTATATATGTTGGTTATTAAACTCTTATCTGATGTATGGCATGTAAAGATCTTCTCCCATTCTGTGAGGGTTCTCTTGGTTTGGGTAGTGATTTCTTTTGCTGTGAAGAAGCTTTTTAATTTGATGTAGTCCCATAGGTTTATACTTGCCTTAGTCTTCCTTGTAATTGGATTCGTTTCATTGAAAATGTCTTTAAAATTTATGCGGAAAAAAGTTCTGCCAATATTTTCCTCTAAGTATCTGATAGTCTGTGGTCTAACATCCAAGTCCTTGATCCACTTGGAATTTACTTTTGTATTTGGTGAAATACAGTGATTCAGTTTCATTCTTCTGCATGTTTCAACCCATTGTTTCCAACACCATTTGTTGAAGAGACTCTGCTTTCCCCATGTAATAGTCTGGGCCCCTTTGTCAAAGATTAGATGTCCATAGGTATGGGGCCTCATTTCTGGGCTCTCAATTCTATTCCACTGGTCAGTGTGTCTGTTCATGTTCCAGTACCAAGCAGTTTTGATGACAATGGCCCTATAATACAGTTTGAAATCTGGGAGTGTGATGCCTCCGGTTCTGTTCTTTTTTCTCAAGATTGTTTTGGCAATTCTAGGTCTTTTCTGGTTCCAGATAAACATTTGTAGCATTTTTTCTATTCTCCTAAAAAATGTGCTTGGGATCTTGATGGGGATAGCATTAAATTTGTAGATGGCTCTGGGTAATATATTCATTTTGATGATGTTAATTCTACCAACCCATGAACATGGAATATCTTTCCACTTCTTTGTGTCTTTTTCAATTTCTTTGAGTAGTGACTCATAATTTTCAGTATACAAGTCTTTCACTTCTTTGGTTAGGTTTACTCCTAGATATTTTATAGTTTTTGTTGCTATAGAAAAAGGAACTGATTTCTGGATTTCAATTTCTTCTAACTTAGAGTTTGCATAGAGGAATGCCACTGACTTTTGAATGTTAATTTTATAGCCTGACACATTACTGTATTGCCTGATGATTTCCAAAAGCTTCTTGCTGGATTCCTTAGGTTTTTCCATGTATACTATCATGTCATTTGCAAATAAGGAGAGTTTGACTTCTTCTCTTCCAATCTGTATGCCTTTAATTCCTTGCTCCTGCCTGATTGCTATGGCAAGAACTTCTAACACTATGTTGAATAGTAATGGTGATAGTGGGCAGCCCTGTTTAGTACCTGATCCGAGGGGAAATGCTTCCAGTTTTTCACCATTGAGTATGATGTTGGCTGTAGGTTTGCTATATATAGACTCCACTATCTTCAGGAATTTTCCATCTATTCCCATTTTTTGTAGTGTTTTGATCATAAAGGGATGTTGTATTTTGTCAAAGGCTTTCTCTGCATCTATTGATATGACCATGTGGTTTTTGGTCTTGCTTTTGTTGATGTGGTGGAGCCCTTGTTGTTTTATTGTTGTAGTTATTGATGTCCTCATTGTTGGATAGGACAGAGAGAAATCAAGAGAGGAGGGGAAGACAGTAAGGGGGAGAAAATGACACCTGCAGACCTGCTTCACTGCTTGTGAAGGGGCTGCCTTCAGGTGGGGAGCCCGGGGCTCGAACAGGGATCCTTACACCCGTCCTTGCGCTTTGCACCACCTGTACTTAACCCGTTGTGCTACCCCCCACTACTGTTTATTTATTTATTTCATTTTTGTTGTTTTATTGTTGTAGTTATTATTGTTGTTGTTATTGATGTCTTTGTTGTTGGATAAGATAAAGAGAAATCGAGAGAGAGAAGGGGAAGACAGAGGGGGAGAGAAAGACCCCTGAGACCTGCTTCACCACTTGTGAAGCGACTCCCCTACAGGTGGAGAGCCAGGGGCTAGAACTGGGATCCTTACTCCCGTCCTTGCGCTTTGCGCCACGTGCGCTTAACCTGCTGCACCTGACTCCTTTCTTTTTCTTTTTTTTTTTATTTAAATTTTGCCTCTAGGGTTATTGCCAGGGCTCCGTGCCTGCACCACGAATCCACTGCTCCTGGAGACCATTCCCCCCTTTTGTTGCCCTTGTTTTATCATTGTTGTGGTTATTATTATTATTGTTGTTGTTGTTACTGTCGTTGGATAGGACAGAGAGAAATGGAGAGAGGAGGGGAAGACAGGGGGAGAAAAAGACACCTGCAGATGTGCTTCACCTCCTGTGAAGCGACTCCCTTACAGGTGGGGAGCCGAGGGAGATGGGGGCTTGAACCGGGTCCTTGCCGGGGTCCTGGCACTTCGCACCACTGCGCTTAACTCCCTGTGCTACTTACTGCAGGAGTCCCTCTTTCTTTCTTTCTTTCTTTCTTTCTTTCTTTCTTTCTTTCTTTCTTTCTTTCTTTCTTCCTTCCTTCCTTCCTTCCTTCCTTCCTTTCTTTTTTAATTAAAGAGACAAAGAAAGTGAAAAAGAACACAGCACTGAAGCAGTTTGTGGCTGGCCTAGAACCTGGGCCAGGCACAGGGTAAAGCAGTGTACTGTTCAAATGAGTTATTTCATCAGCTACCCAAATATCTTGTTTAGTATGGTTTGCTAGATTTTTTTGGGTTGGGGGTGGGGGAGGAGAGTGTAGGACTGCTGTTACCACTGCTTTGGTAGAATGATGTATGTTTTTCATTTAAAAAATTTTATTCTTGAAGTCAGTTGAAGAGATCATACAAGTTTTCGAAGTACGGTTTCACACCCCTTCAAACATGTCACCGCACTGCACCTATCACCTCTCTAGCTCATCTTTCTGATCTTTGATTTCTGTTTTTTGCTGGTGTTCCTCCTACTATTTTTCTTTTTTCAGCTCGACTATTATATGTTTAAAAATTCTGTTATTATTTCTTTCAGAATTTCTCTAACTTTGTTGAGGCTTTCTTTCATTAAAGTTTAATTTTTCATTAAACTTTTTATTTCAGAGAGCATAATGCAAATTAAGAACTGACCTGTGGGGTGGAGTGGTAGCGCAGCCGGTTAAGCGCACATGGTGGGAAGCCCAAGGACCTATGAAAGGATCCTGGTTCGAGACCCGCCCCCCTTCCTCACCTCCAAGGGGGGGTCACTTCACAAGCAGTGAAACAAGTCTGCAGGTGTCTATCTCTATTCCTCCCCCCCCCCCAATTTCTTTCTGTCCTATCCAATAGAATGGAAAAAAATGGCCTCAAGGAGCAGTGGATTTGTAGTGCAGGTACCAAGCCCCAGTGATAACCCTGGAGGGGAAGAAAAAACAAAAACAAAAAACTGACCTGTGTCACTATCTTTTCTTCTTCTTCTTCTTCTTTTTTTTTTTTTTTTGTCTCCAGGGTTATCTCTGTGGCTCAGTGCCTGCACTATGAATCCACTGCTCCTGGAGGCTATTTTTTCCCTTGTTGTTTATCTCATGGTTCCTGTTATTGCTGTCCTTGTTGGATAGGACAGAGAGAAATTGAAAGAGGGGACTCAAAGAGGAGGAGAGAAAGATAGACATCTGCAGACCTACTTCACTGCCTGTGAAGGGACCCCCTGCAGGAGAGGAGGTGGGGGCTTGAACTGGGATCCTGATGCTGGTCCTTGTGCTTTCTGCCGCTGCGCCACCGCCTCTCTCCTTCTAATTTGTATGTAGACAGGGACGATAGATAGACAAGGAGACCACAGTGACAAAGCTTCCTGCAGACTTTGTGGTGGTGACCAGGCTCAAACCTGGCTCTCAACATGGCAAGCAGAACACTCTCTCCAAGTGAGCTACATTGCTGGCCCCAAGTTTTGATTGATAAAGTATGAGTGTATTGAGAGTTTAAAGAGAAAGGGGCCCCAGTAAAACAGTTCACCTGGCTAGCATGCCTGCTTTATCACCTGTGAGACTCAGCTTAGAATCAGGTTTCTGCTGTGCTGGGGGAAGCGTCAGTGCTGTGGTATCTTTCTCTTTGTGCCTTTATCTCTCTTCTGTCTGAAAAAGTCAGGCTGAAACTGTGAGCCCTAGTGATGACGAGAGAGGGAGAGAGAGAAAGAGAGAGAGAGAAAGAAAGAGAGAAAGAGAGGATGTTAAAGATAACTAAGGAATCAACTCTAGTCAGCATGACTTCCCTGGATTGAAGACACCACCAATGTGTCCTGGAGCTCAGCTTCCCCAGAGACCCATCCTACTAGGGAAAGAGAGAGGCAGACTGGGAGTATGGACCGACCAGTCAACGCCCATGTTCAGCGAGGAAGCAATTACAGAAGCCAGACCTTCTGCCTTCTGCAACCCTCAATGACCCTGGGTCCATGCTCCCAGAGGGATAGAGAATGGGAAAGCTATCGGGGGAGGGGGTGGGATATGGAGATTGGGCGGTGGGAATTGTGTGGAGTTGTACCCCTCCTAAAATAAAAAAAAAAAAAAAAGTCAGAGGCGGCAAAAATGGCAGTTTAATTAAAAATGGAGTGTGTGTGTGGACCATACCTTACTGGGTAGATCACACATGTTCTTTTGCATGGCGTCCTCTGTCTCAGCCCTGGTACCACATGGGAGCACCAAGAACAGCTCTGGAGAAGCTCCGTGTCTCCTCTGTCTGTCTGTCTTTCCTCCTTCCTATCTCTAATGACTGAAAAAGGCTGTTCAGAGGTGGTGTTGCACAAGTGTGAATCTCAGAGCTTGTCACTGGTGTTGCACAGAAAAAAGGTAGAACAAAAAAACCAGATAAAAAAAACAAAAAAAGGTAGAGGGGCTGGGCAGTAGCACAGCAGGTTAAGCACATATGGCACAGAGCACAAGGATCGGCATAAGGATCCCGGTTTGAGCCCTCGATTTCTCTCCTCCTCTCTCTCTCGATTTCTCTCCTCCCTCCTCTCTCGATTTCTCTCTGTCCTGTCCAACAACAATGACATCAATAACAACAACAACAACAACAATAAAACAACAAGGGCAACAAAATGGGAAAAATAGCCTCTAGGAGCAGTGGATTCATAGTGCTGGCACCAAGCCCCAGCAATAACTCTGGTGGCAAAAAAAAAAAAAAAGAACAGGAAAAAAGGTAGAATATGGATGAATATGGGTGATCTCACTCTCAGGCAGAAGTTGAAAAGATCAGAAGAGAAAACACAAGTAGAACCTGAACTGGAACTGGCAGATTGCACCAAAGTAAAAGACTCTGGGGTGAGTGTGGGGGGAGAATACAAGTCCAAAAAAGACTGTATTGTTATATGGAAAACTGGGAAATGTTATGAATGTACAAACTGTTGTATACTGTATAATGTAAAACATTAATTTCCCAATAAAGAAATTAAAAAAAAAGAAAAAAAAGGTAGAATGTGTATGGTGGTCAGTGGGGGTCACCAGGGGCTGTTGGTGGTTCAGGAAGTCAGGGAGATCAGTTCAAATAACAAGGAATCTCTGTAGCTTTTCCTTTGTAGATGATCCCAAAGAGTGTTCTAAGTTGACAAGGTCAGTTACAGCCTCTCTTCTTTTTTTTTTTTTTGCCTCCAGGGTTATCTCTGGGGCTTGGTGCCTGCACTACAACAAATCCACTGCTCCTCCTGGAGGCTATCCCCCCCCTTTGCTGCTCTTGTTGTTTATCATTGTTGTTATTAGTATGGTTGTTATTGTTGTTGTTGGATAGGACAGAGAGAAATGAAGAGAGGAGGGGAAGACAGAGAGGTAAGAGAAAGAGAGACACCTGCAGACCTGCTTCACTGCTTATAGCCTCTCTTCTTCATGAGGACCATCATGGGAAAGCTAGAACTTGTTTTCTGTTGGCTTTCTTTTCACTGCTCTAGAAAAGTAGGTCTGTTTGAATAGAGATGAAAAGAGTAGAGAAAACAAGAAAATTTGGCCCTTTGTATCTGCCGATGGCAGAGAGAGACGGGAAACAAAGGGCAGCTGGCTATCGGTGAGATCTGGGGCACAATGATAACCATCTAGAAGCACGTGCTGTACCTCATCTACCGCCAAGAGCTTGTCGTCTTCAGCACCATTGGTGCCTGGAATGTCCTCAGCTGTTATTACATCAACGACCCCAGGCAGTTTGAGGGCTTCAGACAAATCAATTGATCTGAAAAAAAGAAAAATATTTAAGAAGTAGAAATTAGCAAACATGTGGTCCAGGAAGTGGCACAGTGAATAAAGCATTAAGCTCTCTAGCATGAGGTCCTGAGTTCAATCCCTGGCAGCACATGTACCAGGATGATGACTGGTTCTCTCTCTCTCCTATCTTTTTTTTAATGAATGAATAAATAATTTTTAAAATATGTATTTATTAATGTAGAATTAATGTTCAGGTTCTACTCTAGCTTTGGCCCTGGAGAGTCAGAGCCACTGTTGAGAGGTCCCTGGGCACCAGGGGCAGCTCCTTGGCTACAGGAAGAAGAGCTGGGGGGCAGACCTGAAGTGGTCATGGCAAGTGGTGTCTATAGGAAACATGGGTAGAGGCCATTTACTACTTAGAAGGGGAGTAGCCCTGTGGTGTGTCACCAGTGGAACATCAGGTCTGCTCAGTGTCAGTGACTCTATTTATTTATTTATATTCCCTTTTGTTGCCCTTGTTTTATTGTTGTTGTAGTTATTGTTGTTGTTATTGTTGTTCTTGTTGTTGTCATTATTGGATAGGACAGAGAGAACTGGAGAGAGGAGGGTAAGACAGAGAGGGGAAGAGAAAGATAGACGCCTGCAGACCAGCTTCACCACCTGTGAAGCGACTTCCCTGCAGGTGGGGAGCCGGGGACTCGAACTGGGATCCTCATGCCGGTCCTTGCGCTTCATGCCATCTGCACTTAACCTGCTGCACTACCGCCCAGCTCCCATCAGTTACTCTTTGTGCCATGGCCAAGTTCCAGCAGGGAGAGGAGTGGTTTTGAAGTGAATGCAAGATGGACCTTATACTTGGGTTCATCACTGTCTGTATTTATTTATTTATTACTGGATAGAGACAGAGAGAAATTGAGAGGGGAGGAGAAGATGGAGAGAAAGACAGAGAGACACCTGCAGCCCTGCTTCACCACTTGTGAAGCTTTCCTCCTGCAGGTGGTGACCAGGGGCTTGAACCTGGGTATTTGTGCACTGTAATGTGTGCGCTCAACCAGGTACACCACCGCTTGGCCCCCTCCAGGTGTGTTCTCTCTCAAAAGAGTTTTTGAAATCTTTGCACTTACATGATTTTTGCATGGGCCCGGGTGCTAGTCAACAAAGCCACGAAGAGCTCTCTGTCCACCTTGGGTATGTCATCACAAAACATGGCTTCACCTGTTGCATGTTTAAAGCCTGAAAGGTGCATGATGGGACGTCCTACTGGATCTTGGAGGGGTTGTTGAGAATCCACATTCTGCAGAGGAAGATATGAGTCGCCCTCAAAACCATTACTCTTCAGAAGTGGCTTGGCTAACCATCAACACCCCTGATTCAGGACTGAGAAATCAGACGGCCCAACCTTGGGCAGCAAACACAGGAGTAGGTCAGCTGAGGGACCTGTCACTCCAGTTCTGTGGCAATGCTGTAGGCAAAGCTGGACTTTTGTGGTCAAAACTGTGAAGTAGGTGAAGGGCACCCTACCATCTCCTTTTGTCATTGTATTACCCTACACATGCCCCTGTGCCTCTTGTCCTGGAACTGAGAGGTCTTCCTATCCTGCCTTCTCAGTTCCCCAGTGACTGCCCTGGCCATACATACAGTGATCATGATTACGAGGCCGAAGGGGATATACTCCCCAAGTGTGGGAACCAGAATATAATCTGGAGACTGGAGTACTGACTTGAGTAGCTGTCTGGTGGGGGAAAGGCAGCAGGTGACTCTGGAGTCCACCCAGACTTGGATGGGTCTGACCTGCTTGTAAGCGACAGGTGACCATCACCGGGAGTGTAAAGAGGGAAGAAGCTATTGGTTCTGGAGCTGTTGGGGGCAAAATCTATGTTGGGTAGAAGGGAGGGATCATGAATCATGCTCTCACAGATCATAAAGATTATCTTTCAGGTGTGTTGCACCAAAGTAAAAGACTGGGTTGGGGGAGGGTCCAGGTCCTGGGACATGAGGGCAGAGGAGGACCTAGTGGGGATTATATTGCTATGTGGAAAACTGGGAAATGTTATGCATGTGCAAACTATTGTATTTTACTGCTGACTATAAACCCATTAATCCCCCAATAAAGACATAAAGAAAAAAGATTATCCTCCTTTCTCTCTTCTTCTTTTAACCAGAACACTGTTCAACCCTGGTTTATGGTGGTGCAAAGGATTGAACCCAAGACTTCAGAGCCTCACGAATGAGAGTCTCCTTGCATAACCATTGGGCTAAGGTATCCTAGTTGCACCAAAGGCTGAATCAGTCTCCTGAGAAGTCTACAGACTGAGCACTGATAGTTTTCTCAAATTAGTGTCTTTTGTACATTTGCTTGTAGAGTAACTGAGCCAGCCCAATTATTTTTCTTTATTTGGCTTTTAAGAAGGAGGAGTGCAGTTACTTGCAGGGCTCTGGTTGTACTGACAGGAGATTAGACATTTATGGTTGGGGTTGGAATCTAAACCTCGATACTTTTCTGCACCCCCTAACCCCCCAACACACACACACACACACACACACACACACACACACACACACCTCACACACTCACACACATGACTCAGTTACTCTATAAGCAAATGCACAAAGAACACCAATTTGAGAAAACCATCAATGCTCTCAGTCTTGGACTTCTCAGGAGACTGATTCAGCCTTTGGTACATGTAGAATACCTCAGGCCTTATTTTAGATGCCTCTCTCCCCTGGACTTGGCCTAAACAAAGAGCCAGTGTAATAGTAGAAAGATAAATCAGACCAAAGAGCCACAATGGTGAGGAAATGGCTTGCTGGAAGTTATAGCTTATCTGGAAGTTTCAAGGTTTTCTGTTAAATTAAACTCACTGACCTGGAACCTTTGGACTCCCTTGGGTACCGTGACTGGGAAATCTTCTAGAGCACTTAGGAATCGCTCTGGTATTTCAGGGTACCGGTGGCTGCCCTGGGAAACATTCAAAAGAACCAAGATAAACTGATTAGCTGGGCTTTCTCATTGATGTGGCAATGACTTGGCTAACACAGCCTTGAAATTGCAAGGTTAAGGTAACCAAGATGACCCAACCCTCCTCCTAGGAATTCACTGTATGAGTGTTACTTTTCTTTCCTCCCTTTCACACAGCAGGAACTGGATGGACTGGCTTAACTCTGATCCCCAGGGACTCAGGACCGGAAAGCTGGCTCATGGAGGCTGGAGGAGTGGGAAGACTGGGGCTAAGCCAGTGACCCCACAATGTATGGGGTTCATTGCACACACAGAAGCCCTGATGCTTGTTTGTTTTCTTTAAAAACAACTTGGTTTTTCTGAGAGGACAGTAAACCAGGGGGAATCTCATTGAATGTCACTGAAACACATGACATGTCTTGACTCAGAAACTGTACTGCAGCAAGAAACTGTCTGTTCACCCTACAATGTGGGAGAGAATCTCTGCACAACATCCATCAGAAAAAGGACTAAAACACACAAAGAGCTCAGTACACTTCACACACACACACACACACACACACACACACACACACACACACACACACACACTCCCATTAGAAAGTGGGGTGAGGACATGAACAGAAACTTCTCCAAAGAAGAGATCCAGAGGGCTGATGCACATATGAAAAGGTGCTCTGAGTCACTGATCATCATGCAGATAAAGCCAACAAGGAGATACCACTTCAGCCCTGTGAGAATGTCACATATCAGAAAGGACAGTAACAACAAATGTTGGAGAGGATGTGGGGAAAAGGGGACACTTCTGCACTGCTGGTGGGAGTATACAGTGGTCCAACCTTTGTGGAAAACAGCCTGGAGATTTCTCAGAACATTAGAAACAGACCTGCCTTATGACCCAGCAGTCTCTCTCCTGGGATTTACCCAAAGGAAACAAAAGTGCCTGTCAGAAGAGATCTGTGTACACCTATGTTCACAGCAGCACGATTTGTAATAGCCAGAACCTGGAAGCAGCCCAGGTGTCCAACAACAGATAAGTGGGTATATAACTGAGGTATAATAATGAAATACTACCCAGTAGTTAAAAACGAGGTCATCACCTTTGAATCATCTTGGATGGAACTAGACGACATCATGCTGAGTGAGATAAGGGAAAAAGAGAAGGACAAATACCAAATCATCTCACTTTTAGCAGGGTTTGATAAATGAGACAGGGAGGGAGAACACGAAAGGAAACGTGGATCGGGCATGGTATATTGCGTCAAAGTAAAGGACTTGGGGAAGGAAGAGAAGGGAAGGGTGGAAGAGAACTGTGGGATCCTTATGCATAATGAAATTGTACTCACATATCAGTGATTGTGATTGCATTAACCCCCTCAATTAAAAAGTAATGTTTAGGGGCCGGGTGGTGGCACATTGGGTTAAGCGCACAAGGACCCGAACAAGGATCCCGGTTCAAACCCCTGGCTCCCCACCTGCAAGGGAGTCACTTCACAGGTGGTGAAACAGGTCTGCAGGTATCTATCTTTCTCTCCCCCCCTCTGTCTTCCCCTCTCAATTTCTCTCTGTCTTATTCAATAAGATGGAAAAAATAATGGCCACCAGGAGCAGTGGATTTGTAGTGCAGGCACTAAGCCCCAGTGATAACCCTGGAGGCAAATATCTATATCTATATCTGTTTATAAATACCTAAATAGAAACATTAGTAAGTTGCACATTCTGGTGACTTTTTTTTGGCTGTATTTTTTTGTTGCTTTTACTGAGGTTAAACTTCTGGAAATTTTTCATACAAAAAAGTAATCAATAATAAAAAGAGAATTTGTTGAGTGTGGCTAGTGAGGGGCTTCATCAAAAAACCAGACACTTTAGGACCACAAGACTCTTGGAGTGCAGCTGGGGGAGGGGGACACAAGGTCATGTCCGAGTTGTAGTCTCTGTTGAGTGCAGGGGGGGGCAGAGGAAGACAGCTCTAGGGAGACATATAGGTTTGCTTTGCTGGACTTTTTTCACAGGCTTACAGTCAGAAACTCTAGAAGCTACTTAAGGATCACTTTGCACATAGGTTCTGACAATTTTGAAAAATAAAAAATTTAGTCTTGATTTTGAGAGCTTGTTTGGAGGTTCTAGCAGGGGAGTGCAACTACCCATACACCCTCAGTCAAAGACCAGTCCGTCTCTATTCTGGGAAGGCTTGAAGCTTCGGGAGGGATGTGCATGGAGCGGTGAGGGAGGAAGGGGATACCTGCCCAGTCAGCCAGATTAGCCGAATCAACCCTGGCAATCAGTGGGCTGACAGATGTCGCAGCAGATCGTCCTCACATCCCAATCTAGATTTTGTAATGAATACAAACCTCTAGGGGACCAGGTGGTGGCACACCCAGTTAAGCGCACCTGGGTTCACGAGAGGTGAAACAGGGCTGCAGGTGTCTCTCTGTCTTTTCCTCTGTCTCCCCCTCCCCATTCAATTTCTCTCTGTCTCTACTCAATTGTAAATAAATACATAAAAAAAAAAACTTCTAGGCTAGAATAGGCAAGATGAATCTGTTGTTCCGTGAGGCAGATTAGTGGGTGTCTGGTGGGGTTGGGAGGTTCGGCTGAAAAGGTACAGACATGTTTAGTGGGATGATAAGCAGATGTCTGTTTGACAAAACCCACTGAACTTGAGTAAGTGTGTAAACTTATTCAAGATTTTACTTTGGTACACTTCATTTTTTTCCCCCATTGTCTCTGGGACTTAATCACTCTGGGCTGGATTTTTCAGACAGAAGTGCAAGAAATGGCCTGGGTGGTGGTGCAGCCACTTGAGTGCAGATGCCACTAAGTGCAAGGACCTGGGTCCAAGCACCCAGTCTCACCACCTGCAGGCAGGAAGCTCCATGAATGTTGAAGCAGAGCTGCAGGTGCCTCTTTTGCTCTCTCCTTCTCTATTCCTCCTCCCCTCTCAATTTTTCTCTGTCCTAGTAAATCAAATAAAATTAATAATAAAAACAAAGGAAGAGAGAGATAGAGACAGAGAGACAGAAAGAGAAAGGGAGACACCATAGCACCTAAGTTTTCCCTTAAGGATCTGGGAGTTGGGCTTGAACCTGGGTCCTATGTGTGGCACAGCAGGTAGCCTCTTAGGTGAGCTATCTTGCCAGGTTTACAACATTTTATACTTTTTATTTCAGATAGAAACAGACATGGGACCTGGTGGTGGTGCACCTAGCAGAACTCACATATCACAACGTGCAAGGGCCCAGGTTCAAACCCCTGGTTCCTACCTGTAGGGGGTGAAGCAATGTTACTGGTCTCTCTCTCTCTCTCTCTCCCTCTTTCCCTGTTGATTTCTCTCTGTCTCTTTTAAAAGTATTTTATTTATTTATTAATTGATGAGAGGGATAAGAGGAGAGAGAAAGAACCAGATATCACTCTGGTACATGTGCTGCTGGGGACTGAACTCAGAACCTCATGCTTCAGAGTTCAGCACCTTATCCACTGTACCACCTCCCAGACAACTCTCTGTCTCTATCCAATAAATAAACCAGTGAGAGCGAGAGACCTCAGTACACTCCACAATCCACGGAGTTCTCCTCTGTATTGGGGCTGGAAGCCAGAGCCCAGCATATGGTGAGTTATTTTGTCAGGCCTGGGGAAGTTAATTTTTAAATTAAAATAATTGCATACTGGACACAAGGGCACCATCAGGTTTCATTGCCGTGAACTCCATGGATTCGAGATTTCTGGCTACATCCTGAGCTTCCTGTGACCCTTCATAAGGGATGGTTGGAAACTGACAAAGCCTCATCCAGAGGAGGTCCAGAGAGGGCAACAACAGAGGCTGCTCACAAGACACTTGACAGAAGCCACGGAAAAACTGTGGGCATCAGATCTCAGTGAGTGCTGAGAAGCTGCAGCACTTACAGGTACAGAGTGTGGCTTGACCAGCTCCTTCAATTCCCGCAGGACATGGAGGTAGAATTTGAAGAGGAAGCTAACCAGCAGCGTTCTCTTGAATTCTACCTTCCCCCCGGGAGCCCATCCTGGGAGGGAGACTTCATCCAGAAGCAGCCTGCAAGCCTCATCCAGCATCAGCTCATTCCAGCGCCTGGTGGGATGGGAAGCAAGGAGGAAAGGATCAGCTCAAAGACAGGCTCAGCCTCGGGGCGGGTGCCAGCTACTTGGTGATGATGACCTAGAGGCCCCAGAGCTTCCTTCTATGAGTTGGAAGGGCACAGAGACATTCCCTGAGTCTTTCAGGAAAAACCAATGCCTGGGAGGCTGCCCAAGGCCTTGGAAGGTGGGGAGAGGCCCATTTCATCGCAGCATGAATCCAGCATGCCCAAAAGCCAGAATGTGCTGGAAGCAGGTAAACAGGCCACGTGGATCAGCTTTCTCCAGAACTGGACAGGATCTGGCCTCCGGGCTTCACCAGGTAAGAGTGTACCATGGGGGTAGTAGGTGAACAGTGTGGTGCCCTCTGTGGGTTTGTACGATTGTTGATGTAAGAGAACTGGACTGGGGCCAGGGGAAGTAGTTCAGTGAGTTAGAGCACAATATCAGTATGCCTGAGGCCCCAAGGTCCCAGGTTCAAGCCCAACTAGTACCACACACCAGAGCTGAACAGTATTCTGGCTTTTCTTTGTGCCTCTCTCATGAAAATAATAAATAAATAAATAAGTAAATAAATACATATTAAAAGAGAGAGAGCATTGAAGTCAGACCTGGGATTGCTAGAGTCACATCTCTCCTTGGATTCCTTTCCTTCCCCTGCCTTGCCTTTTGTTTTCCTTTCTTTTCCTTTCCTTTTTTTTTTTTTTAAAGATTTTATTTATTTATTCATGAGATAAGAGGAGGAGCCAGGTGGTGGCTCACCTGGTTGAGTGCATGTGTTATAATATACAAGGACCCCGGTTCAAGCCTGTTCCCCACCTGCAGAGGGAAAGCTTTGCCAGTGGTGAAGCAGTGCTGTTGGTGTCTCTCTGTCTCCCTCTTTAACTCCCCTTCCCTCTCAATTTCTGACTGTTTCTAGCCAATAACTAAATAAAGATAATAAAAATTTAAAAAGAGAGTGAGGAAAAATATAGTAGGAGAGAGAGAAAGAAGCAGACATTACTCTCATACATGTGCTGCTAGGGACTGAACTCAGAACCTCATACTTGAGAGTCCAGTGCTTTACCCACTGCGCCACCTCCTGGACCACAGGGTTTCTTTCTTTTCTTTTATTATTATTATTATTATTTCCACCAGGGTTATCACTGAGGTTCAGTGCTGGCACTATGGATCCACTGCTTTTTTCCTTTCTATTTTTTTTTTATTGGACAGGACAGAGAGAAATTGAGAAAGGATGAGGAGACAGCAAGAGGGAGAGAAAGATAGACACCTGAAGACCTGCTCCACCTCTTGTGAAGTGTCCCCTTGCAGGTGGGCAGCTGTGGCTCACATCTGAGTCTGTGTGCTTGGTGACATGTGAGCTCAACCGGGTGTACCACCGCCTGTTTCCTCCCCTTAGACTGCAGGAGGCCTGGCCTCTCCCCGGGGCTCTGATCTCACCTCCCGAGGAGCTGATGGCAGGATTTCTGGGCGATGACTGTGGCAGTGCCCACCCCTCCAAAGGCGATGCCCAGGTCTGCGATGGTATCTGTGCCTTCCCTGAGGAGGACGCGCATGCTGGCTGTCACATCGGCCAGGGCATTCTGCGGGCAAGGAGCCTGTCGGAAGGCTGACACAAACTCCCACTGTGAAGGCAAAAAGCACCTGAGGTCATCTGATGAAATGGACCTATGAGTAAGGTTGCTGCTTCTTGGTTTCGTTGTGAATCACTTAGACTCAGTCTAAAAGGACATAGAGGACACTTGGGACAGGTAGTGGACAACCTGTTCAGAGAGAGAATGGAGTCCTCCTACAGGTCTGTTCCCACTGTCCTGAGAGACTCAAGGAAGAGGATCATCGTATGCTTCTCCCGGTACTCAGAGTGTCTCCATGTAGACTGCTCTAAGCATTCATATGCCCAAAGCATTCTCAGGTGCCTTTTTATGGGGTGGCTGCATCCCTCTGGACTTAGAGAAGCTGCACCCCTCTGGACTTAGGACGCTCAGAGATATGGATGAGACAAAGAAAGGGGGAGAAATGGCAGCACTGCAGCTTCCTCCAGTGCCATGGGACCTCCCAGGTGTTGCCAGGGTTTGAACCTAGGCTGTGGGTTTGGCAAAGGACAGGCCCTACCAGATGTGTGATCTCCTTGGCCCCCTCCATGTGCTCTTTTTCCAGGCACCACCCACCCCCTCTTGTCTTCAGACATTTTCCTGCTCCTGTGAAGATGGAAGATCCTTCCTAACACAGACACACTCAAATGTGACTTGCTTTGCAAAATGCCAAGGGAAGTGGCCTGGAAGGTGGTGTGAATGGCTAGAATTTGGATTCTCAAACATGGGGTCACATTGCAGGTGACTAAGTGCTGCTCTGCTCTGTTGTTGTCCTCTTCCTCCTCCTTCTCCTTCTCCCTCTTTCTCCTCCTCCTTATTCCTCCTCCTTCTTCTCTCTCTTCTTCCTCCTCCTCCTTCTGCCTCTTCTTCCTCCTCCTTCTCCCTCTTGTTCTTCCTCCTCCTTCTCTCTCTGATTAACAAATAAATCTTTAAAAGTAGCCTGGGAGGTAACAAAATAGATAAAAGCATTGACCTCTCAAATGTGAGGTTTTCTTTCTTTCTGTCTCTGTCAGAAAAGGAGAAAGAAAAAAAAAAAAGAAAAATTCCACCAAGAATAGTGGAGGTTTTGTGCAGGTGCCAATTCCTAGTGATAATACTAGGAACCAAAACAAAAAAACAAAACAAAGGAAAAAGAAGAAAATAAGAGGAGACCCATCACATTTCTTGGTTTGTAAAAACCACTACTTTTTTTCACTTTGTGAAAGTCAATAAGGAGACAAGAAACATTTTCCAAGAAGGGCCTACAGCTGTGCCAGTCCATTGTGGATAGGAGACAGGTTTTCAGGGTGGGTTATTTCCCTTCCATCTGTTTCCAGGTTTCTCAAGACGACTGGACTCTGTTACTGCAAAGGGAGAAAGCAATTCTCGGAAGTAACCTTTGGGAGTCTCACCTTCTGGGAGTGAGGAATATACACAGACTCCAGAATCTCCTCTGGCTTAAGATCTGCACTTGCCAGTCTGGAGAGAAAATGTTCGTCCAGGGGAATCTGCCGTGTACCTTCTGCGAAGAAAATGAAATTTCCACACAGTGGCCAAAAGGAAATTGAGGTTATTCTGTACATTTACACTTTTTTCTTTCTTTCTTTCTTTCTTTCTTTCTTTCTTTCTTTCTTTCTTTTTTTCTTTTCTTTTTTCTTTTTTTTTTTTTTTTACCAGAGCACAAAAGCTCTGGCTTTTGGTGGTGTGAAGAATTGAACCTGGGACTTCGGAGCTTCAGGCATGAGAGTCTGTTTTGCATAATCATTATGCTATCTATCCCCACTTACTTTTTTTTTTTTTTTCTATTTTTACTACTGATTTAATAATGGTTTTTATGATTATAACCTTTGGTTTGCATGACTCTTAAGTTATTTGTTTTTAAATTTTTTTAAAATTATTATCTTTATTTATTGGATAGAGACAGCCAGAAATTGAGAAGGAAGGGGGAGATAGAGAGGGAGAGAGACAGAGAGACACTGCAACCCTGCTTCACCACTCATGAAGCTTTCCCTCTGCAGGTGGGGACCAGGGGCTTGAACCCAGGTCCTTGTGCACTGTAATGCGTGTGCTTTACCAGGTGCACCACCGCCTGGCCTTTTTTTTTTCTTTCCAGAACACTGCTCAGCTCTGGCTTATGGTGGTACAAAGGATTGAACCTGGGACCTCAGAGCATCAGGCATGAAAGTTGTTTGCTGAACCATTATGCTGTCTCCCCAGCCCTAGTTCTGTACTCCTGAATATTGGCAACAAGGAAGGCAAGGTCACTTTTCTTTGCAGGAAGATCTGTCAAGCACAGGTCTGAGTGCACAGCAGAAAAGGGTTTCCCTCGTTCCCTCCAGAGGGAAGGCTGGCGTCTGTTTCCTGACTTTTGCTCTCCTCAGTGTCCACAGGTTATGTGAGCAAGGCCTCTCCTGCCTCTGAGCCCTGGCAGACCCCAGTGGTTCTTATCTTCTGGCAGAGGCTGGTTGACTCACACTAACTTCTCCTCTACAGAGATCAGGGAAAATGTATCATTCAAGCTGGGACAGGATTTGCCCCCACGGTTCAAATTCAAATGCGTTCTTTTTTCTTGCCGTGGCTGGCTCCTAAACTGGACACCTGCACCTTGAAAGCCAAGCCAACAATTTAGAAAACCTCCTGTCAGTCTGACTGTCACCACTCAAGTGGTCAGAGAAGCACCCACTGGCTTTGAAAGTGGCTTGTGGACTTTGAAGGTAGTGCCGTGAGGAGATGAAGCTCTAGCCCAGAGCCTCCAACTTGGGTCTGACTCCCATCATGAGCTGTGCTATGATGACTGCTGGGTGAGATATGGAGAGAGACAGGAGCCCCTGAAGGAGCCCCCTGCTGGCCCTGCTGTCCTGCCCTTCTGCATGGATTTCTCCAGCCTCACTCAGTGGAGGTGGCCTAGGCAGTACTGTTAGAGAACTCAAGCCATGGTAACTAACCACTAACACCCTGGTGGAAGATTACTCCAACCACGAGAACTGAAACAAATGCTTATGTAGTGAAAGAGTTTTCTCAGTCCTTCTAGGCTGACACCCAGAGCTTTGGCTTCTCTCCTGGTCTTTGGGGCATCGCTCTGGGGGTGTCCAGGACTACAGACATGAAGGACCCAGCAAGATGGCTGAAGGGCCCTGGCAGGGGACAGGCCTTTCTTCCCCTTCCTCCTGAGTAGGTCCCACACAAAGCTGAATAGAGGTATGTGAGTAATTACTCCATAAAATCTCTCCCCAACATCCTGTCATCAGTAGGAGCTGGGGCTGTACCAGCAAGCAAACACCTCAGGAGGCTCACAGCTGGGCACATAAATCCTGGCTAGACATACCTCAGCACTTCCTGTGGGGAAGCATTATTTTGTCATCCCACCTGAGATGTGAGTGACTGAGTGGTTGAATGGGATGCAGAAAGAAGAAGGGCATTTGATGGCTGTGAGTGAGAGAGTTGGAGGCCCCAGAAGGTGACCTGGTGGAGACCACCACAGGGTAAGGAACATGAGCTTCCTTAAGGAAGCAAAGGAGGATGAGAGCAGAAGGCTTCAGGGAGAAAGCATCCCCAAGGAAACGCTCCTCTCAGGCAGGAATTAACATTGAGGGCGCAGGGGTGGGCTAAGATATTTTTTATGCAAAAGAAATTTCATGTGTGGGAGTAGATGGCATAATGTTTATGCAAAGAGACTCTCATGCCTGAGGCTTCAAAGTCCCTGGTTCAGTCTCCTGTACCACTATAAACTAGAGCTGAACAGTGCTATGGTTAAAAAGAAAGGGAGGCTATGGAGCAACAGCAGCTGTGTTTCTATCCTCTCCTCTCCGGGGTCAACTAGGAATAACAAAGGAGATCACCTGGGACCGCAACAAGATAGGACTAGAACGACTTTGGGAACCCACCAAATCACTTGGTGTCTTTTCTTTTCTCAAGTCATCGACACTCTCTCTCCCGCTCAGCCCCAGAAGGGGGGTCCGACTGGTCCAGCTCTCCCTCCTCGCGACTACCTGTCAGGGAGAACCCAACAAGAGAACTCACCAAGAAACTCAGGAGAAGAGCTACACCTCAGTGGCCTAGCAGTGGGGCTGTATAGTGGAAGTCTTTCCACTTTGTTCTCCTGATGAGAACATGGTGAATAATTGCCTCAGAACCTACAGACTATAAATGGGACTTGTTTAGAAACTCACAGGGCCCAGCAGTGCTACCTGGCTTGGCAGAGAAGCTGAATTGAGCCCAGAGCTTTGGATCCTTGGGGTGTGAGAGTCTCTTTGCATAACCACTGTGCTATCTCTCCTCCATCCTGCTTTATAACTTGGTCAGGAGTGAATGATTAAACTAAGAAGCCTACTTATAGTTTAAAAGCCCTCCGACTCCCATAGCCTACAGGGAAGAAAAAGAACAAAAGAGGCTTTAACAGCCACTGTGCTCCAACTCAGGAATTAAAATAATATTGAAACAACTGTTAATTTCCACAACTGTGAACTTCTTAAGTACCTTACTTACATACTCCCTTCCAGCTTCTATGAAGCCAACATCACTCTGATACCAAAAGCAGACAGGGACACAACTAAAAAAGAAAACTACAACAATAATAACCACAATAAAAATAACAAGGGTGACAAAGGGAATAAATAAAAAAATAAAAATTAAAAAAAGAAAACTACAGACTAATATGTCTGATTAATATAGATGCTAAAATATTGAACAAAATTCTAGCCAACTGGATACAGCAGCATACTAAAAAGATTGTTCATCATGACCAAGTGGGGTTTATCCCAGGGATGCAAGGTTGGTTTAATATATGTAAATCAATCAGTGTGATCCACCATGTCAATAAAAGCAAGACCAAAAACCACATGGTCATATCAATAGATGCAGAGAAAGCCTTTGACAAAATAAAACATCCCTTTATGATCAAAACACTACAAAAATGGCAATAGATGGAAAATTCCTCAAGATAGTGGAATCTATATGTAGCAAACCTACAGCCAACATCATACTCAATGGTGAAAAACTGGAAACATTTCCCCTCAGATCAGGTACTAGACAGAGCTGCCCACTATGACCATTACTATTCAACACAGTGTTGGAAGTTCTTGCCATAGCAGTCAGGCAGGAGCAAGATATTAAAGGGATACATATTGGAAGAGAAGAAGTCAAACTCTCCCTATTGGCAGATGACATGATAGCATACATAGAATCCAGCAAGAGGCTTTTGGAGATCATCAGACAATACAGTAAGGTGTCAGGCTACAAAACTAATATACAAAAGTCAGTGGCATTCCTCTATGCAAATATCCTCTAAGTTAGAAGCAGATGAAATCCAGAAATCAATTCCTTTTACTATAGCAACAAAAACAATAAATTATCTAGGAATAAACCTAACCAAAGAAGTTAAAGACTTATATACTGAAAATTGCGAGTCACCACTCAAGGAAGTTGAAGAAGACACAAAGAAGTGGAAAGATATTCCATGTTCATGGGTTGGAGGAATTAACATCATCAAAATGAATATATTACCCAGAGCCATCTACAAATTTAACGCTATCCTCATCAAGATTCCAAGCACATTTTTTAGGAGAATAGAACAAATGCTACAAATGTTTATCTGGAACCAGAAAAGACCAGAATTGCCAAAACAATCTTGAGAAGAAAGAACAGAACTGAAGACATCACACTCCCAGATCTCAAACTGTAATATAGGGCCGTTGTCATCAAAACTGCTTGGTACTGGAACATGAATAGACACACTGACCAGTGGAATAGAATTGAGAGCCCAGAAGTAAGCCCCCATACCTATGGACATCTAATCTTTGACAAAGGTGCCCAGACTACTAAATGGTGAAGGGGACTCTCTTCAACAAATGGTGTTGGGAACAATGGGTTGAAACATGCAGAAGAATGAAACTGAACCACTTTATTACACCAAACACAAAAGTAAATTCCAAGTGTATCAAGGACTTGGATGTTAGACCAGAAACTATCAGATACTTAGAGGAAAATATTGGCAGAACTCTTTTCTGCATAAATTTTAAAGATATCTTCAATGAAATGAATCCAATTGCAAAGAAGACTAAGGCAAGCATAAACCTATCAGACTACATCAAATTAAAAAGCTTCTTCACAGCAATAGAAACCACTACCCAAAAAAGAGACCCCTCACAAAATGGGAGAAGATCTTTACATGCCATATATCAGACAAGAGTTTAATAAACAAATTACATAAAGAGCTTGCCAAACTTAACAACAAGAAAACAAATGACCCCATTCAAAAATGAGGTGAGGACATGTACAGAATATTCACCACAGAAGAGATCCACAAGGTATAGAAACACAGGAAAAAAATGCACCAATTCTTTGATTATCAGAGAAATGCAAATAAAGACAACATTGAGATACCACTTCACTCCTGTGAGAATGTCATACATCAGAAAAGGTAACAGCAGCAAATGCTGGAGAGGGTGTGGGGTCAAAGGAACCCTCCCACTGCTGGTGGGAATGTCAACTGTCCAATCTTTGTGGAGAACAGTCTGGAGAACTCTCAGAAGACTAGAAATGGACCTACCCTACGATCCTGCAATTCCTCTCATGGGGATATAGCCTAAGGAACTCAACACACCTATCCAAAAATCCAAAACGATTTGTGTATAACCTATGTTCACAGCAGCACAATTTGTAAGAGCCAAAACCTGGAAGCAGCCCGGGTGTCCAACAACAGATGAGTGGCTGAGAAAGCTGTGGTATATATGCACAATGGAATACTACTCAGTTATTAAAAATGGTGACTTTACCATTTTCAGCCCATCTTGGATGGAGCTTGAAGAAATCATGTTAAGTGAAATAAGTCAGAAACAGA
Organism: Erinaceus europaeus; assembly: GCF_950295315.1. Taxonomy (NCBI): domain Eukaryota; kingdom Metazoa; phylum Chordata; class Mammalia; order Eulipotyphla; family Erinaceidae; genus Erinaceus; species Erinaceus europaeus. The sequence continues at coordinate 34,026,669 of NC_080168.1, forward strand.
AGAATGAATATGGGATGATCAGAAGAGAAAACACAAGTAGAACCTGTACTGGAGCTGGTGTATTACAATAAAGTAAAAGACTCTGGGGTGTTGGTGGGGGTGGGGGGAGAATACAAGTCCAAAAAGGGTGACAGAGGACCTAGTGGGGGTTGTATTGTTATATGGAAAACAGTGAAATGTTATGCATGTACAAACTATTGTATTTACTGTTGAATGTAAAACATTAATTCCCCAATAAAGAAATAAATTTAAAATAAATAAATAAAAAGAAAAATAAGTATCAGACAACACCAAAAAAAAAATTATTTCATGCCAGAGGTTCTGAGTTCAATCCCCAGCACCACCACCAGAAGTCTCTCTCTCTAGTTATTTTTTTCTTTTCCTTTTTATTATTTTTTAATTTCTTTATTAGGGGATTAATGGTTTACAGTTGATAGTATAATACAATAATAGTTTGTACATGCATAACATTTCCCAGTTTTCCACATAACAATTCAACCTCCACTTGGTCTTCCTCTGCCATCATGTTCCCGGACCTGAACCCACCCCTCCCACCCCAGGGTCTTCTACTTTGGTGCAACAAACCATTTCTCTTTCATTAAAAGAATAAACCATTGCCTTTCCCAGGCTCTCAGAGAGCCACAGTATCTGCGGTGTGTTCTCACAGGCACGTGGCTATTCTGACAGTGGGGGGAGAGGGGAGGCATGAAGACTAGGAGGGAGCAGGTGCTAAGTCCACAGACCCTGCCTTCACCCCCTCCTCTGAAGGTCACCCCCAGCTACAGCTTGTGATATGTTTGGGGGGATGTGTGTCAGGGGGTAGCACTCGTCTCCCCCTGCCTCACTGTGCTTCTTCCAGGAGCCTGGGCTCTCCTCACCCTCCATGGTGAACCGAGAGCCAGACACCTAGATTTTGACTCAACACAATTCCTTTATGAAAAAAAAAAAAATTCCCCCTAGGAAAAGAATGTTCAGAATCACTCACCTTCCGATCTCAGGTTGAGGATGGCATTGCTCACCGCCAGAACTGGATTCAGATCTGAATAGCAGTGTCGACTCATGATGTGGCCTCCTAAGGACTAAGGAGAGAGCCACTAGTCATTCTGTCCCTCCAGCTCTCTGCCCTGCAGACCCCTGCTTTAGGTCCTCTTTGATCATGAAAAGGTCAGGAGGAGTCTTACTCACTTTTGCAGAGGGATCTTGGTTCTGACTGACAGAAAGGGCCTTCCCACTCACTTAAAAAAATATTTTATTTAGTTATTATTAGCTAGAGACAGAGAGAAATTGAGTGGGGGGAGGAGGAGATAGGGAGAGAGACAGAGAGACCCCTGGAGCACTGCCCCAGCACATGTGAAGCTTCCCCCCTTGCAGGTGGGGACCAGGGGCTTGAATCTGGGTCCTTGCATACTGTAATGTGTGTGCTTTACCAGCTGTGCCACCACCTAGCTCCCCACTCATTTTATTTATTATTTATTTATTTATTTAGCTTCCAGGGTTATTGCTGAGGCTCGGTGCCCACACAATGAATCCATTGTTCCTGGTGGCCATTTTTTCCATTTTGTTGCCCTTGATGTTGCCTTTGTTATTGCTGAATAGGACAGAGAGAAATGGAGAGAGGAGGGGAAGACAGAGAGGGGGAGAGAAAGACAGACACCTGCAGATCTGCTTCACTGCCTGTAAAGCGACTCCCCCTGCAGGTGGGGAGCGGGGGCTCGAACCAGGATACTTACGCTGGTCCTTGCGCTGTGCTACTGCCTGACTCCCTCCAATCGGAATTCTTATGCTGGTCCTTGCGCTTCCCACATGTGTGCTTAACCCGATGTGCTACAGCCCTGCCCCAACTCCCCACTCACTTTTTTTTTTGATATTTATTTATTCCCTTTTGTTGCCCTTGTTGTTTTTTATTGTTGTAGTTATGATTGTCATCGTTGTTGGATAGGACAGAGAGAAATGGAGAGAGGAGGGGAAGACAGAGAGAGAGAGAGAGAGCAAGAAAGATAGACACCTGCAGACTTGCTTCACCTCCTGTGAAGCGACTCCCTTGCAGGTGGGGAGCTGGGGACTTGAACCAGGATCCTTACACTAGTCCTCCCGCTATGCGCCACCTGTGCTTAACCTGCTGTGCTACCGCCTGACCCCTACCTCACCACTTTTTAATATAAAATATTTATTTATTTATTGCATAGAGACAGAGAGGAATTGAGAGGGAAGGCAGAGACAGAGGGATATCTACAGCCCTGCTTTATCACCATTTGTGAAACTTTCTCCCTGCATGTGGAGACCAGGGGCTTAAACCAGGGTCTTTGTGCACTGTAATGTGTCTGCTTAACCAGGTGCACCATAACCCCTTACCCACCTCCCCTACTCAGTTTTTAAATTTTTAAAGATATTTTTAATTTATTTAATTTGATAGGACAGAGAGAAATTGAGAAGAGCGGGAGAGGTAGAGAGAGAGGAAGTCAGAGAGACACCTGCAGCCTTGCTTCACCACTTGTGAAGCTTCCCTTCCTGCAGATGGGGACCGGGGTCTTGAACCATGGTCCTTGTTCACCGTATGTTCAACCAGCTGCACCACCGCCTGGCCCCCAGCTCACTCTTGATGGGAGGCGAAACTGATGGCAAAGCACTCACATGGCAGCATCATATGTCAACTCATCTTTCTTTCCCAGTTCATCTCCTTTCTCAAGCCTCACCACACCCAGTGAGACTGATGCCATTGTCTCTATTCATAGATGGAAAGTCTTTTAGAACAAGGACATTTTGATATTTGATCAAGACACTACAACTAGCAAGGGGCAGGACAGGTATTCCAACTGAAGCACTGAAGCTGGGCTTCTAATTCTGAACCACTCCCTGGTGACTTGGGTTGGCCACTGCGATGGCATCCTGTCTGTGTACACAGGATGGCAGCCTCGTCTCACAAAGGGCAGACTGTGGTGAACCATGTGGGGTTCTAGGTACCCACACCACTCACAAGTGTGTCCCTTTCCATCTCCTTGCAAGAACTCACAAGAAACAGGAGGAGATTTGCTAAATACTAGGCAGTTAGTTACTGTGCCCATGGTTTGAATCTGCTGCTATCGTTTTCTGTATACGGATTCTGTCAATGCTGAACGTCAACCTTTTGGTGAGCTTAAACTAGACATGCTGTGACTGACGACTGGCTTGAGGTCATACCGCCATGTTTCGGATCTGCTGAGCGGCCAAACTCTTGAGCTGCTTCAGGAGGGCTTGATAAGTCTGCGTCTTCTCTTCAGGGAGCACGGAAACCCTCTCAGCCAAGATGTCCTTCACCTGAGCCAGACTACAGCCAGCACCTATGGTCAGCCCTGGACAACAAATGTGTTATTTGTTTAATTAATTTTTAAATTTAATTTAGTTTTTTACCAGAGCACTGCTCAGTTCTGTCTGATGGTGGTACAGGGGATTGAACCTGGAACATTGGAGCCTCAGGCATAAGAGAGTCTCTTTGCATAACCATTATGCTGTCTCCCCTGCCTGAAAACAAGTGTTTTTTTTTAAACTATTTTTAAAAAAATTATTTATTTATTCTCTTTCATTGCCTTTGTTGTTTTATTGTTGTAGTTATGATTGTTGTAGTTATTATTGTTGTTGTTGTTGTTGGATAGGACAGAGAGAAATGGAGAGAGGAGGGGAAGACAGAGAGGGGGAGAGAAAGATAGACACCTGCAGACCTGCCTCACCACTTGTGAAGCGACTCCCCTGCAGGTGGGGAGCTGGGGTCTTGAACTGGGATCCTTATGCCTGTCCTTTCGCTTCATGCCACCTGTACTTAACCCGCTGCTCTACCGCCTGACTCCTATGAAAACAAGTGTTTTAATAGGGGATATGAGAGGAATGGATGAACTGTGTTCAAGGTACCAGGACCTCAGTGTTTGGCCATGCTGGCTGGCAGAATCACTCAGCCTTCGCAGATAGCACAGAGGCCCCACTCCCAGCTCAAGTTAATCAGACTTCCTGGACCTGGGGGGGGGTATTTTAACTTTTTTCTTTTTAAAGCTTGCCCAGGAAGTTTTCTTAGCCAGATCCAGGCATCCCTGGGCTGGTTTATTCTCTCACTTGGACAAAAGGCAAGAACACAGAGGCTAGAAAGTAAGAAAAACAGTAACAACAAGCAGGTGATAGGGCCCACTAAAACTATCCTTGACCCTCTCCTGACTGACCATAGAGAAGTTATGCAGATATTTTGTGAGAAAGGAGGATACAAATGATGGCAGACCCCAAGTCTCATCTGCTATAGTCTTACCTTTAACTTCCTGATTATTAAACAATTTGTTCTTAATGCTTTTTCAGTCACCAAGTTGCAGATGCAACCATGATGCCAACCTGACTTCCCTGGGCAGATGACCTTACCAATGTATCCTGGAACCTCACCTCCCCAGAGCTCTGACCCACTAGGGAAAGATAGAGACAGGCTGGGGGTATGATTGACCTGTAAATTACCATGTCTAATGGAGAAGCAATTACAGGAGCCAGACCTTCCACCTTCTGCACCCCATAAAGATCCTGGGTCCATGCTCCCAGAGGGATAAAGAATAGGAAAGCTTCCAGTGGAGGGGATGGGATATGGAATTCTGGTGGTAGGAATTGTATGGAATTATACCCCTCTTATCCTATGATCTTCTCAATCATTATTAAGTCAATAAAAAAATCAGACAAAAAAAGAATAGAAAAGGAAAAAACATGGTCACCAGGAGTGGTGGGTTCATAGTGCTGCTATGGAGCCCCAGTGATAATCCTGGTAGCAATAAAAAAATAAGTAGAATAAAATAAACACTGCTTCCTGCTTAAAAAAATGATGGCATCAAAACAATGGTGAAGGTCTTACAATTGCTTATGCCATTTAAAATGTAGTATGGGGGCATTTTGTTGTTGTTTTTGCTAAATAAACTGTCACCTGACACTTCACCTCTAAACCAGCCTGTCTGACTCTCCTAAAAAGACTGGCATTTTCTAGTATAATCACAGTATGATTATCAAACTTATGAAGTTTAAATTTAATACAAACTAATCATAGGTCTTTTTGTTTATGGTTCTTTCCCTGCTAGTAGTAAGAGTGGAGGGTTGTAAAAGAAAGGAAATTGTTTGGTAGGATATAGATTGGTCTTCCCAGCTCTCCCGCAGGCACAAATTAGTTCAAGACACTTAGAAATGAAAGAGAAGCTGCAATGGAACCCGTGATGACAGGAAGCGACAGACGTGGCTGGTGGGTTTGCAGTGGGTCCCATGTGCCCAGTGTCTGCTAGGAGATGCTGACACAGAAACAACGTGATGACTCCAGATCTGAGCCATTCTGAGAAAGAGAAGCAGCTCGGTACCTTTAGGTAAGCTTTACTTAGTTAGGATCAGGATAATGAGGAGTAGTAAGTAATTCCTCTAGTCTGTTACTGGGTGTGTGGGGATGTTGGAAGTAGGGGAAATATACCAAATGCACTTTTTTTTTTTTGCCTCCAGGGTTATTGATGGGGTTCAGTGCCTGCACTGCTCCTGTGGCCATTTTTACCCCCCCCTTTTTTTTTATAGGACAGAGAGAAACTGAGAGAGGAGGGGAAGACAGAGGAAGGGGAGAGAAAGATAGACAACTGCAGACCTGCTTCACTGCTTGTGAAGCGACCTCCCCGCTGGTGGGGGGGGGAACCGTCATCCGTGTGTGCTTAACCGGGTGTGCTCCCGCCTGGCCCCCTTAGCAATGCACTTTTAATACCCATCAAATAAAGCAATGCAGCAAGAGGAAAAGGAAAGCCCAGCCTGCAGTATGGCCAAAGAAGCTGACTGTAGTTGAACCCAGTCCAGGAAGTGACTGACTCGGACTCTCCACGTTAATGATTCCTCTGCAAACCTCGAGAAAGTGAAGGATCAAACCTCAAAGCCTATCGAGGCAGTCTCCCGATGCTTTGAGTGATCTGAATCCGATCCAAATCCTTCCCATCTCTATTTTAAAACCCCACCAAGACTCAAAAGTACCGCAGCAAGAGGTATAAGTATTCTGAAACCCTTCCTTGCTAGGTAACAAGGCGCAGGGTCCCAGTCCTCCTGGATGACCACCCATTGTTCTTGCTTTCCTGACCCCTCCCTTAAATTCCTCTAACCCACGCCCACACCCAACAGCTATTTCACTTGGGCTGTGCTTATTCTGACTGGCCAATGGCCCTTGTGGAACTGAGTGAGTTGAGTTCTTTGAGTATGGAGATTACCAGTTGAGAAAGTGTGAATCTGCAGTCCAACTATTCATTTACCTAGGTCCTTTCACTAATTTAATTATTTGAGTAAACATTTAGTGCCCTTCTAGTCCATGGTGGATGCTAGGATTTTAGGAAAACTGTCACAAACACACAAGAAAACCCCATTTTAAATATTTATTTCTTTTCCCTTTTGTTGCACCTGTTGTTTTTTTATTGTTGTTGTAGTTATTACTGTTGTTACTGATGTCTTCGTTGTCAGATAGGACAGAGAGAAGTGGAAAGAGGAGGGGAAAACAAAAAAATTGAGATAGGGAGAGAGAGACAGAGAAACACCTGCAGCCCTGCTTCACCACTTGTGAAACTTTCTCCCTACAGGTGGGGACCAGTGCCTTCAACCCAAGTGCTTGCACATTGTAATGTGTGCACACTAACAAGTACGCCACTGCCTGGCCCCTACAACCACTGTTTTTGCTTCAATGATTTTTAAAAATCTCTCTCTCTCTCAGTGATATTGGGCTGTAAAATTATATAGATTTCAGGTGGACAGCTCCCTAATTTAACACCAGCAAACATGAGAACATGCTCCAAGTATTGATAGAGAAACACAAATAAAGACAACATTGAGATACCACTTCACTCCTTTGAGAATGTCATACATCAGAAAAGGTAGCAGCAGCAAATGCTGGAGAGGTTGTGGGGTCAAAGGAGCTCTCCTCCACTGCTGGTGGGAATGTAAATTGGTCCAACCTCTGTGGAGAGCAGTCTGGAGAACTCTCAGAAGGCTAGCAATGGACCTACCCTATGATCCTGCAATTCCTCTCCTGGGAATATATCCTAAGGAACCCAATACACCCATCCAAAAAGATTTGTGTATACCTATGTTCATAGCAGCACAATTTATAATGGCCAAAACCTGGAAGCAACTAAGATGTTCAACAAGAGATGAGTGGCTGAGCAAGTTGTGGTCTTTATACACAATGGAATACTACTCAGCTATTAAAGACTACTCATCTTGGATGGAGCTTGAAGTAATCCTGTTAAGTGAGATAAGCCATAAAGGGAAGGAGGAATATGGGATGATCCCACTCATAGACAGAGGTTGAAATATAAGAACAGAAGGGAAAGACACAAAGCAGAACTTGGGCTGGAGTCAGTGTATTGCACTAAAGTAAAAGACTCTTGTGTGTGTGTGTGTGGTGGGGGGTTCAGGTCCTGGAACTTGATGGAGGAGGAGGATCTAGGTGAGGGGGGCTAGAGTGTTATATGGAAAACAGAAATACTGCATATGTACAAACCACTGTATTTTACTGTTGATTGTAAATCATTATTCCCCCAGTAAAGATTGAAAGTAAGAATATTTATTATTATCTTTTTAAAAAGATTTTTAACTTTATTTAACTTGATAGGACAGAGAGAAATGGAAAGGGAGAGAAAGACAGGGAGACAGCTGCAGACCTGTTTCACTGCTCATGAAGATTTTCCTCTGCAGGAGGGGACGAGGGGTTTAAACCTTGGTCCTAGCACAGGGTAATATGTGCACTTAACCAGGTGTGCCATCACCCAGCCCCTGTGACTATCTTATTGTTACTATTTAAAAAGTTATTAGTTGGGAGTCGGGTGGTAGTGCAGTGGGTTATGCGCACGTGGTGCAAAGCGCAACGACCGGCGTAAGGATCCCAGTTAGAGCCCTGGCTCCCCACCTGCAGGGGAGTCGCTTCACAAGTGATGAAGCAGATCTGCAGGTAGCTATCTTTCTCTCCCCCTCTCTGTCTTCCCCTCCTCTCTCCATTTCTTTCTGTCTTATCCAACAGTGACATCAATAACGACAACAATAACTATAACAATAAAAAAGGGCAACAAAAGGGAAAATAAATAAAATATCTAAAAATAGTTATTTACTATTTATTCACAAAATTATAAGGTAAGGGCAGGGGTAGATAACATAGTGGTTATGCAGACTCTCATGCCTGAGGCTCCAAAGTCCCAGGTTCAATCCCCTCACCATTATGAGCCAGAGCTGATCAGTGCTCTGTTAACAAACAAACAAACAAACAAAAAAAAACCCAAACAAACAACACACACACACACACCCCGCCACACACACACACACACACACACACACACTAACAGGGGTATAATTTCACACCGTTCCTACCACCAGAGTTCTGTGTCCCCACTCCCTCCATTGGAAACTGCAGTAGTTCTCCCAAGATGACAGATATGGGTTGGCTATTATTTATATTTATGTATCTATCTATCCATTTCTTCTATGGTCCTGCTTTCTCTTTCTTCTTAAGTCACACCTACTACTTCTTAGTATCCTTCTACCTCCACTTCCTTCCCACCTTCCCCCCCCCCTTCTCTCTCTCCAGGCCCTGATGGAATTGGAGTTCAGAGCCCTCTGGTCACCTTCCCCTGTCATTTGCCCATCTGGGAGTATGGTCAAATTCTTTGTGGGGTGAAGAAGACGGAAGGTCTGGATTCTGTAATTGCTTCCTTGCTGGACATGGGAATTACCTTTTTAAGGTCAGGAGCATCACGTGGACCAGCTAGCAAAGGACAATTCATCTCCGGGGAGAGTAAAACGCTAGCTGTCTGCTGACTGCCTGGGCAGGTACAGAGCTCACACTCAGGCTGAGGTCAGGCAGCCCACAGTAGGCCTGACACAGGTGGACTGAGAATATTCCCATCACTGCTCTTATTTTTGCATTTTATCCCAATGGTTTGTAGTCCAGTGGAATTGGAAAGAGCTTTACTTCTGTTTTGATTTTTCAGGAAGTGAGTTTTGTTTTAACTTCTTGAGAGCTGGTTTGGAGGTTCTAGCAGGGGAGCACAACTACTTGTATACCCTCGAAGGAAGACTGGGTCGTCTCTATTAGGGGACCGGGTCCGTCACTGTTAGGGGAAGGCCGTCCTTTTCGACCAAGCGCGCACTTCCAGAGGGACCCACATGGAGGAAGGGGACACCCGCCTAGCCAGCCAGATCAGCCGAATCAACCCTGGCGATCAATGGGGTGACAGATGTCGCAGCCAGATCGCCCTCACATCCTTGTTTTAACTTCTTATGCTTCTCAGGGTTCATGGGAGAAAGGTGGAGCAGTTTTTTTTAGCACTTCCTATACATCAGCACTCTTAAATAGTGTGTCCTGCTGAATGCAACATACAGTGTGCTGTGTCGCCCTATGAGAAACCAGACTAGACTGAGCCTGACAGGCACTTGGGACGTACTAGCACGCACAGTCTAAACAAACACAAGACGGCAATGTGTCCCTAGAAGAGTGCTGGCAGGGAAGGGACACATCCGTTTGGGGGACACATCTGTTTGGGGGGTTCTCCAGCTCACCAGTGTCCTTCACTTTTCTGGGCCTTAGGAACAGTTTGAGAATTAAGAGAAACCTCCCTGGAGGCCACTAGAGGGTACTCAGACCTCAATTTAAGAGGCCCCAGGGAAGGTACATTGCTTCCTCAGAATCTGACTCAAGTTGGCCAGCAGAGTTCCAACACAGTCCCCTTCAAAGAGCTGATTTGGGTGGGGGCAGATTGCATAGCGGCTATGCAGAGAATTTCCTGCCTGAGGCTCCAAAGTCCTAGGTTCAGTCCACCACAACACCATAAGCCAGGGCTGAACAGTGCTCTGGTAAAACAAAAAAACAAAGCAAACAAACAAACAAAAAAACATCTGACTGGTATGCAGTAGGTATGCAGAGACTCATGGCTTGATGAATTAAACATCAGCCAGTTTGAGTCCACATTATTATTTATGGTTATTTTTAATTTATTCATGTATTTAAAAAATTTTATTTATAAAAAGGAAACATTGACTAAACCATACGATAAGAGGGGTACAACTCCACACAATTCCCACCACCAGAACTCCGTATCCCATCCCCTCCCCTGATAACTTTCCTGTTCTTTAACCCTCTGGGAGTATGCACCCAAGGCCATTGTGGGGTACAGAAGGTATTGGCTAGAGACAGACAGAAATTGAGAGAGGATATGAGGGAGTAAGACAGTGAGGCACTTGCAACACTACTTTATCACTTGTGAAGCTTCCCCCGCTGCAAGGGGGGGCCAGGGCTTCAACCTGGGTCTTCATGCACTGTGATGTGTGAGATTAAGCAGAAGCACCACTGCCTGGCACCATATTGATTGTTTTTTGATGTGGAGTTGAGAATGTACCCAGGACTCTGCACATGTGTAGGACTGCTGATCAGCCTCCTCACTCCACTTTTTTTTTTTTTTTTTTTGCCTTCAGAGTTATTGCTGGGACTCAGTGCCTGCACCATGAATCCACTGCTCCTGGAGTTTATTTTTCCCCCATTTTGTTGCCCTTGTTGTTGTAGCCTTGTCGTGGTTATTATTGTTGTTGTTGATGTTGTTCGTTGTTGGACAGGACAGAGAGAAATTGAGAGAGGAGGGGAAGACAGAGGGGGAGAGAAAGTTAGACACCTGTAGATCTGCTCCACTGCCTGTGAAGCGACTCCCCTGAAGGTGGGGAGCCAGCGGCTCGAAGCAGGATCCCCACGCTGGTCCTTGCACTTTGCACCACGTGCACTTGACCCATTGTGCTACCGCCTGATGCCCAGTTTTTTAAAAAAAATATTTATTTTATTCGCTTTTGTTGCCCTTGTTGTTTTATTGTTGTAGTTATTATTGTTGTTATTGATGTTGTTGTTGTTGTTGGATAGGACAGAGAGAAATGGAGAGAGGAGGGGAAGACAGAGAAGGGGAGAGAAGAACACCTGCAGACCTGCTTCATAGTCTGTGAAGTGACTCCCCTGCAGGTGGGGAGCTGGGGACTCAAACCGGGATTCTTACCCCGGTCCTTGTGCTTTGTACCACTTGTGCTTAACCTGCTGCGCTACAGCCCAACTCCCCTTACTCCAGTTTATTCTCTGTTTTTGGAAAGTGAGAGAGACCAAAGCAGCATTATAGCCTCCATGGCCTTTCCTTGGTGCTGTCCCTACTGCTGCCATGTGGTCACAGGGCCTCATAAGCTTTTATGTCTTGTCTTCTTTATCTGTGGGTTGAGTAACTGGGCTTATTGAGGGTTCTGAACAGTGCCTGAAGGGTCATCTCAGGGCAGACACTGGCAGCGGCAGCGGAGGGAGGCTCTTTCAAAGCAGCTTGTTTTATTTAAGGTTCATTTGTGGACAGTGCTGTGGTGCTAAAGGAAAGTTTAAAAACCATGGACTAGCAGAGAAACAATTAAAGAAGCCAGCCAGACCTTCCACCTTCTGCAGCCCATAAAGAATTTTGGTCCATACTCTCAGAGGGATAAAGAATAGGGAAGTTTCTCAGGCTAGCTATCAAACTCAAGCAAAACTATCATAGTTGTGTGCCCTCAGGAACATGCCTAAAATGGATCTCCTATCTTCTACCCTAAAATCCCTAGTCTTATCTGCTCTAGTCCTACTTTTTGGTTCCTGTTCATCATCCATTTTGTCTCAACTTAGGTCATGCCACCTTCCAGACATCAAGTTACAGATGCTACCATGACTCCATCCTGACTTCTCTGGGCAGACGATCTCACCAATGTGTCCTGAATCCTCACATCTCCAGATCTCTGGGCCACTAGGGAAAGATAGAAACAGGCTGGGGGTATGGATCTACCTGTCAATGCCCATGCTCAATAGAGAAGCAGTTACAGAACCCAGAACTCCTATCTTCTGCTCCCCAGAAACAACCTTGCTCCATACTCCCAGTGGGGGAGAAGGGATAGGATGAAGATAAGAGGACTCTGCCCTCCAGCTCCATCAGCACCAATTCTCTGTGGCCCTCCCCTGTCTCTTCATGAGCTGGCTGTACTTCACTAATGAAACCTGTTCCTGCATACAATCTATTGCACTTCTTTGAAATCAACACTATCTTTTTTTTTTATTTTATTTAAGAAAGGAGACATTAACAAAACCGTAGGATAGGAGAGGTACAACTCCACACAATTCCTGCCACCCTATCTCCATATCCCATCCCCTCCCCTGATAGTTTTCCCATTCCAACACTATCTTTTGTGATTCTTTTAAAGCGATATCTGTGAAAGGATCACAAACCCTGGGAGGCTGGTCTTTAGCCACCCCCCCACCTATTCCAGACTCTAGGCTAACCTCCTGTAACAATATCATCCGGTTTCTTTTTAAATTTTTTTATATTATCTTTTATTTATTTATTGGATAGAGACAGCCAGAAATTGAGAGGGAAGGGGGAGATAGAGAGGGAGAGAGACAGAGAGACACCTGCAGCACAGCTTCACCACTCGCAAAGCTTTCCCTCTGCAGGTGGGGATCAGGGGCTTGAACCTGGGTCCTTGTGCACTGTAGCATGTGTGCTCAACCAGATGCACCACAACCTGGCCCCTATCTGTTTTTTTTTCTTTTTAATTTTTTTAAAAAAATTATTATTGGATAGAGGCAGAAAGAGATTGAGAGGGGAGGGAAAGATAGAGAGGGAGAGAGATAGAGAGTAAGACACCTGCAGCTCTACTTCACCACTTGTGAAGCTTTCCCCCTGCAGGTGGGGTACAGGAGCTTGAACCTGGGTCCTTGCTCACTGCAGTGAGGGTGCATAACCAGATGCGCCACCTCCTGCCCCCCATCTAGTTTCTTATAGTCTGTCCAAAGTTTTTGAGAGTAAAGTTTCATGTTAACACCACATCAAAGACAAGACAAAACAAACAAAACAAAAAACAAACAAACAACAATGAAGAGCTGGAAATAGACCAGACCAGACAAATGTGTGAGGATGTTCTAAGCTACAAGACAAGTGTGACTTTAGTGCAGGGATGGTTTCCTTGATACTCGGCTAGAAACACAGAAACTCACCATCACTTGTTATAGACACCACACGCAACTCTGGAATCCTTGCAGGAGAAAGAAGAATTGGATGAAAATGCCCTTGAGATTTCATTGCAGGCCCTGAAAAGAAAAAAAAAAATTAGAGAGTTAGGAAAGAGAAAATGTCTTTTTTTTAATTGCATTGAAATTTCTCTTAAGACACTCAAAGGATAACTGTAAAAATTGCTGATCTATACATATACATATAGATGCTGATCTATACATATAGATGTAAAAGCCATGACTATACACTTAGTCAAATGAATTGGTAGAGCTTGTTACCCCAGTGTTTCTGTGGGTTTAATCGACTCACAGCATGTAAATGAACATAAGAAAAAAAGTGGGTGGCAGGTTCTTAAAACAAACAACAAACTCTTGCATGTGGGCCCAGCACACACACTTAAGCATATTTGCAATTGTAGAAACCTTCATCAGCAGAGGGGATGGACAAGGGGACCATCACTAGAGAGTGGAAGATGACACATCTGTGGCAACACTGGTGAATCTCAGGTCAAGAGTGTTGAATGCTGGTCAGGGTGAGCAGCTCAGTGGGTAGAGTCCATGCCATGAAGGCTTGAGGCTTTGGTTAGATAGATCCCTGACACTTTGGATGTTGAGGCAGTGTTAGAGCCTCTGGCTCTCTCCTTCCCTGGTAAATATAAAGAGAAATAAATCGGGGGCCAAAAAAGAAGGGAAAAAAAAGAAAAAAAAAAAAGAAATAAATCTTTTTTTTTCTTGTTTGTTTTCTTTTTTTCTTTTTCTTTTTTTTTTTTTTTTTTTAAATATTTACTTATTGGGATAGAGACAGAAAGAAATTGGGATGGAAGGTCTGTCTCAACAGAGAGAGACCTGCAACCCTGCTTCACCACTCAAGAAGATTCCTCACTGCAGATGGGGCCTGGGGGCTTGAACCTGGGTCCTTGTGCATGGTGACATGTGCTCAAGCAGGTGTGCCACAGTCTAGTACACCCACCCCCTTTTTAAAAGCTTGCTGAGTGGCACAGGAAGTGCTGCAGTGGATAAAGTGTTGTGCTCTTGAGCATGAGGCCATGAGTTGAATTCCCAGCACCGATGTGCCAGAGGGATATGGTGGTTCTCTCTTCCTTTCTCATAAATAAATAAATAAATAAAAATTAAACAAAATGACAACCTTTTTATTTAAAAAATGAACTTTGGAAGGGGCCATGTGGTGGTGCATCTGGTTAAGTGCACACATTACAGTGTGCAAGGACCCAGGTTTGAGCCCCTGGTCCTCACCTGCAGGGGGAAGCTTTACCAGCGGTGAACAGGTCGGCAGGTTTCTCTCTGTCTCTCTCCCTCTCTATCTCTTCCACTCCTCTCGATCTCTGGACATCTCTATCCAATAAATAAAAGATTAAAAAAATGAACTTTGAAGGGCTGGGGTGGTGGCGCGCCTGGTTGAGCACACATGCTACAGTGCTCAAGGACCTGGATTTGAGTCCCTGGCCCCCATCTGCAGGAGGAAAGCTTCACAAGTGGTGAAGCAGTGCTGTAGGTGTCTCTCTCTTTCCCTCTCTATCACCTCCTTCCCCCTCAATTTCTGGCTGTCTCTATCCAAATAAATAAATAAAGATAATTAAAAAAATGAACTTTAAATAAAAGTAGCATATTTAGGAAGAGTAATAGTGCATCAATCTATTTGCATGAGGTTTAAAAAATAACTCAAAGGGAATAAATAAATATTAAAACAAATAAAAAAATAAATAAATAAAATAAAAAAGGGAGTCGGGCTGTAGCGCAGCGGGTTAAGCGCAGGTGGCGCAAAGCACAAGGACCGGCATAAGGCTCCCGGTTCGAACCCCGGCTCCCCACCTGCAGGGGAGTCGCTTTACAGGCGGTGAAGCAGGTCTGCAGGTGTCTATCTTTCTCTCCTCCTCTTTGTCTTCCCCTCCTCTCTCCATTTCTCTCTGTCCTATCTAACAACGACAACAACAATAATAACTACAACAATAAAAAAACAACAAGGGCAACTAAAGGGAATAAATAAATAAAATAAATATTAAAAAAATTAAAAAAAAATAACTCAAGGGAGTCAGGCGGTAGCACAGAGGGTTAAGTGCAGGTGGTGCAAAGCGTAAGGACGGGCGTAAGGATCCTGGTTGGAGCCCCCACATCCCCACCTGCATGGGAATCGCTTCACAGGAAGTGAAGCAGTTCTGCAGGTGTCTATCTTTCTCTCCTCCTCTCTGTTTTTCCCTCCTCTCTCCATTTCTCTCTGTCCTATCCAACAATGATGACATCAATAACAACAACAATAACTACAACAACAATAAAAATCAAGGGCAACAGAAAAAGGAAAATAAATATAAAATAATAAAAAATAACACAAAATGAAACACTATTGATGTGAGGAAATTTCCAAAAATTTAGCCTTAGAATATGCTTATAATATGTGCTTATTATAATAGGATTGTGCTGTGTTTGTAAGAAGGTCCCACCTCAGAACAGAAAAACAAAATATATAAAAGGTCTGAGGATGTGCAGAGAGATGGAGTCAGGCAGATATATAGCAAGGCCTAGTATGTGAAAACAAAGAGCTGCAATGCAGAAGGTCAGTCTGAACTTCTTCTGAGAAGGCAAAAGATAAATAGGACAGAGGGCCAAGAAAGTAAAACATTTTATATAGAAGAAGAGAACGGTCATGTGGCCGGGTGGTGGCGCACCTGGTTGAATGCACATGTTACAGTGAGCAAGGACGCAGGTTAGAGCCCCCTGGTCCCCACCTACAGGGGGAAAGCTTCACAAGTGGTGAAGCAAGGCTGCAGGTGTCTCTCTGTCTCTCTCCCTCTCTATCACCCCCTTCCCTCTCAATTTCTGACTGTCTCTATTCAACAAATAAAGATTAAAAAGTAAAAGAAAAAGAGAACGTCAAGGTAAAGAAAGAGTTAACCCAGGAAACTGTAAGGAGAGAAGCCCCAGATAACAGGAGACCTTGAGAAAGTTACCACTCCCTCCCTCCACCCCCAGTGATGTATCTTATGCTGAGGCTAAACTTTTCCAGAAACATCTCTGCAGGAAAGATAATAGTAACCTTAAAGGTAATTAAGGCAACTGGACTCTGAGCAAAGGGGACAAGTCCCACCCCCTTCACCCTGGAGCCTCACCTTCTGTGAGAAGCTTTCTTTCTTTCTTTTTTTTTTTTTCCAAATATTTATTCCCTTTTGTTGCCCTTGTTGTTTTATTGTTGTTGTTATTGATGTTGTCGTTGTTGGGTATGACAGAGAGAAATGGAGAGAGGAGGGGAAGACAGAGAAGGGGAGAGAAAGACAGACACCTGCAGACCTATTTCACCGCTTGTGAAGCGACTTCCCTGCAGATGAGGAGCCGGGGGCTCCGGATTCCTTATGCCAGGCCTTGCGTTTTGTGCCATGTGCGCTTAACCCGCTGAACTACTGCCTGACTCCCTGTGAAACTCTTTCTGCTCTCAGCCTTGCAGCCCCTGTATAAAGCTTGGACCATGCCTTTGTTTGAGGCTGGGAGTTATCAAAGTGATCTTGGACTCTTGGTCTGAGAAAATTAAACTCCTTTCTCCTTCACCCACCTTGGCTCCAGTCTTTGATTTCAGCAGATTTCCCTAACTCTGAACCCAGCAGAGCACATGCTGCCATGCACAAAGTTCAAACTACTGGTCTCTACCTGCAGGGGTGAAGCAGTGCTGAAGGCATCTCTCTCTCTCTCTCTCTCTCTCTCCTCCAGGGTTATCACTGGGGCTTGGTGCCTGCACTACGAATCCACTGTTCCTGGAGGCCATTTTTTCCTTTTGTTGCCCTTGCTGTCTCTGGTTGTTGTTGTTGTTATTATTGTTATTGCTGTCATTATTGTTGGATAGGGCAGAGAGAAATTGAGAGAGGAGGGGGAAGACAGAGGGAGAGAAGATAGACACTTGCAGACTTGCTTTATCGCCTGTCAAGTGCCCCCCGCCCCCTGCAGGTGGGGAACAGGGAGCTCGAACCCGGGTCCTTACACCGGTCCTTGCTCTTACGCGCCATGTGAGCTTAACCCGCTGTGCTACTGCCTGGCCCCAGAAGGCATCTCTTTCTCTTTCTCCCTCCTTTCTTCCTCCCTTTGCCTCTTCCCTCCTTATTTCTGTCTTTATATAAGAAAAAAAAATTAAAATGGTTATTGGGAGTTGTTGTGTAGGCTTGAACACATTCAATAACTCTGGTGACAGAGCAAGAGATAAAGAGAGAGACAGACAGACAGAGAGAAAGTGAGTGAGAGAGAAAGAGAGAGAGAGAGAGATCTTCTGAAGGATTCCATTGTATATGGTTAAGTTGTGAAAATAAGAAAGTGACTGACCCACACCCTATTCAGGCTGATGAGTGACTGAGAGGAAGAGGGGGAAAGCTTTGGGAGGGGCTGTAGCATCTCCAGTGTTCTTGGGAAGGTTCTTAAATTGGGTTTAAGCAGACTCAGGTGTGCATGGCTCGGATTCAGTCCTCAGCACCACCATAAACCAGAGTTGACCAATGTGTTCTGGGGAAAAGAAAACCAAAAAAAGAATACTCCCCTAGGATGGAGGAGATAGCATAACGGTTATGCAGAGACTTTCATGCCCGAGGCTTGTAAGTTTTATCTGAGAGAGAAGAGGAAAAAGGGAAAGACACTTGGAAGTGGTAATAGGTGTAGGGATGAACTAGAAAAGAAGTGATGGCAGGACCATTGAAAAAAATGAGGGAAAGGAGCCAGGTGGTGGCACATCTGGTTGAGCACACGTTACAGTGCACAAGGACCCGGGTTCAAGCCCCCGGTTCCCACCTGCAGGAGGGAAAGCTTCACAAGTGGTGAAGCAGTGCTGTAGGTGTCTCTCTATCTCTTCTCTCTCTGTCTCCCCCTTCTTCTCAATTTCTGGCTGTCTCTATCAAATAAGTAAAGATTAAAAAAACTAAAAATCAAAAAAATTTTTTTAAATGAGGGAATACACAAACACACACACACACACACACACACACACACACACACACACACACACACAACCAGCCCATATTGTTGACCTTGGGAGAACTGTTGCAGTTTACAAATTGGGATGGACGCAGAACTCTGGTGACTGTATGGAATTCTGCCCCTATTATCTTACAATTTTGTAAACCAATATTAAGTCACTAATAAAAAAACTTTGACAATTTCCTCACACCCCAAAAGGTCAGTCACACTGCCTACTGCCCCATATCTGCACATCCATTTAGAGTTTTATTATGACACGACGTATGACATGACAAGATATAATAGTATCATGGTTGTATTATACTTTTAATATTCTATGATTTGTAAAATGCACAATTGCTTGTATAAGGCCACTATATTATATAACACAATAGTCTGTTAAATGACCCAGTTACTGTTTTACTTTCATACTTTACTATAAAACATGAGACTTTATCATCAAGTGACTTTGTAGGCTGAGAGCAGAGTGGGTGAGAGCAAGTCCAGTTTGACAGAATGGAGGCCTGAGGCCCGAGCTTGTCACTCACCCAGTGAAGTGTTGCCCAGGATGAGGGGGGCCTCAGGGTGCTTCACCTTTAGTTCCAGGAGGTCGCCAAGGGTCCCAGGGGAGATCCAGGTAATCCTCTCTCCAGGGAAGGTCAAGGTGTGTTTTTCTGGGTTCTCTGCCATTCTCTAAGGACAAAAATATCAAATGCGTGTGAACCCACCTGTCTTCTTGAGTATGCAGTGTCCTGGAAGGTCACACAGTAAATAAAGTGCTGGATTCTCAGGCATGGGGTCTCGAGTTCAATCTCCAGCATTGCCTGGGTCAGGATGATGCTCTGGATCTTTCTCTCCTTCCCATTAGTAAATAAAGTTTTTTTTGTTTTTTTTTTTAGAAAAACCTTGACTGAAGTCCCAGTTGTGTTCCTCTAGAAAGATTTCACAAGTCCTGGGACCCACCCCACTAAAATACAATACTACATTCACCGAAAAATGCCAGAATTTCTATCATTAAATATTTACTCCTTCAGTGTAAGATTTGTTAACATGTAGCTCTTGGGAGACAAGTTACCATATAAACTATCATAGGCCATCAAGTCTTCATTATGGATCAGTTTAACAGGACTCAGTACCAAGGCCTTATATACACAGCTATGTTCAAAGTCCAAAGTTGAACTCTGCAGCTCAAACTTTTCCTCTGAAATCCCAGCTTATGGATCTGAATGAGGATCCAGAAGGGAAGTGTGGTTTTATAAAACTGAGTTTAGAACCAGTGACCTTTTAAATCAGCACACAGAACACTCAACTCATCTTACCAAGAGTTCTGGAGGAAATATGGGCTCCTGGGTGGGATCCAAGGGCTGGAACTCTTCTTTTACAAACAATTCTGTGCAAATCTTGATAAGGGTGAGAAGAAGATAGTTCTGTTAGCGAGGTCAGTTGGAAACAGCATTGCAATTCTTTATATATATTAGGCAAAAATGAATAGAATTTTCCTATTATCCCCATCTAGGGAAGAAGAGTATCATTGTACAAGAAATACTGACTTACCACTAAGACGATGTGAAAGAAAAGAATGCTCCTTGAAATATTTTACAACTTTCGTGAAGCGTAATTGATGGCAACATATCAGAGGTCAGAAAATCTGGGAATATTTCACCACTGTGCCCCAACTACCAATTTCTCATCCAGTGATTTTTCAGTTATGAGAATTAAAGTACTAAGTGCTCTGGGAATTCCTGCATTTTAAGTAAAAACACCACTACATTTACATGCCCCACACCTGCAAGCACACACACACACACACACACACACACACCCCTCTAATAACAACACTTAATATTCTTGAGTGCTTACATATACTATATGTATATGCTTTTACATATACTAATATTTTAGTTCTCATAGCAATTGTATAAAAAAAGCACAGTACTATCTACATTTTACTGATTAGGAAGTTGAAGTGCTTCCCAGGTGGAAAGTTACCCAGGCTGTAATTATGTCTGAGTCAGATCTGTTTTTAACTCGTGAGACATTTATTCCCAGAGAACATTCCTGACACGGTAGGGAAAGTTGGAAAAAGACGCTGGGAGTCAGCATTCAAGGGAGAGGATGGGCAGATAATGGAAGCAGACACTTGTAGGCTCCTTCTCAGCTCTACCCTGAGCTCTTTTAACAGCAATGCACTTGGTCCATTTCATGGCAAAATGGAACTATTGTGAAGGGTAGTTGTGACAGTGAGGTAAAATAATTTGACATTTGTTCGACACTCTTCTGCTTTTTCAGTTTCTCTGAGGTCTTCCCAGTTTCCAGAAAGGAAAATTCATTATTATTCTTGTTAAAGTTTGGCCTCAGATTAAGGCATGACAAGCCAGCATATGAATAATCAGTTTTTGTGTCACTGGGAATTAGAAGTGGAGGCAGCACCTGGATGGTGTATTGCTAAAACCTAGGATAAGATTCTGTGTGACTATTAAAATGAAAAACAAATATAACAAAGAGAGTGAGAAATTACAGCACTGGAGGAGGGACAGAAGTAGAGGGCAGGACTTGCAAGCATGAAGGCCCTTTGCTTAATAAATAAATACATCTGAAAAGATGATTCAGTATTTAAAAGCTCCCCTAGTAGGTGTTAGGACAGATTTAGAACAGTTGTCCTGTGGAAGATGTTAACATAGCTTAAAGAGAAGGGAGAATACAAAGACAATCCAACACATCTCCCCTGGTAGAAGAGAGGGGACTGTGATTATTTATAGAAGAATCATGTTTTCCAACTACCTAGATTTATCCAACCTGAATGTCCAGATATTCAGATTATCCAACTGCTCTTCACCATACTCATCAAGCACACTTCCTGGGTCAACATTTTTATATTGTCCCACAGGGAAAGGACATGCCAATAAGTGGATAATGAAATTGACTTTACTTTTATGTTTCTCTTTATGAAAAAGATTTGGAGCATATCTGAGTTTAGATTTCATATTCTTTGGAATTACTAAAGAGAGTCGTGTGGTCTCCAGAGCCCACTCATCACCCAGGCTGAAATCCTAAGGAGACGGCACAATAAGAATCAGACTTTACAGGGCATTCTGGGATTCCCACATTGATATGATGGGCCTACAACTCTAACAGACCCCTTTCTCTACCATCAGGACCCTGGTCAGAGAAGCCCTCTGTGGGCCTCTCTAGAACCTTGCCCTCACAGTAGAGCAGCAATGGCAGGGACTGCCCCACTCTCTGAAGGGAGGCTGGTCAATATACTCTGCTACTTGAGGAAGACTGATGCTGAAGTGAATGCAGGCTAGAATGTTCTTGTCTGTGACCATGGACTGTGAGTTCAGATGTACAGGGACTCACACATTATACAGGCTGCTGTGCTAAATATGAATAGACATATTCATAGGTCAGATTGATGGGGTTAACAGTTAATGATATTTATATACTCTTCTCATATTTGGGAGCTACTCTCTGCCCTAATCTAGCTTTCAAATCCTATTCTAAACTCTAACACCATCTTCTCAGATTATACTTGTAGTTCACCCACATACTGTCAGGCTCAGGCAAAAATTACTAATGTCATGGGCCACATAGAAAATACTTAGAGAAGACTTCTAAGCTTCCTTCCACATGAAGACCCCTAGTTTCAGTTGCCTTATTCCCACCTTTGATTTTCTGTTTATTGAACAATTTGCTTTATATCATACCACCTTTCAGCCACCAAGTTGCAGATGCTACCATGATGTCATTCTGACTTCCCTGGGCAGACAGCCTCACCAATGTGTCCCAGAACCTCACCTCTCCAGAGCCCTGCCCCACTAGGGAAAGATATAAACAGGCTGGGGGTATGGATCCACCTGCCAATGTCCATGCCAGAGGAGAAGCAATTACAGAATCCAGAACTCCCACCTCCTGTACCCAAAAAAGAATTTTGGTCCACACTCCTAGAGGGATTCTTCTTCTAGCGTTTGCCCTTCTTCCGTAGCCAGTCAACAGGTCAGGTTGAAAGCTGTCAGGAGCTGCTTGTTGCTGGCTTTGAAAGTGACTGGGATCCATGTGGATTCAGTTGGCTAGGAAGGATCATTAGTTTCCCCAATGAATGGGGGATAAAGAATAGGGACGCTTTCATTAAAGGGGATGGGACACAGAACCCTGATGTTGGGAACTATACCCCTATTATCTTACAACCTTGTTAATCATTATTAATTTCCTAATAAAATAAAAACAAAGAACAAAAAGAATCAGACTTCAGAATGTGTTGTCCCTTCTAAGACACTTACTCTTTCTGAAGTGGTTGAGGGGGTGCAGCCCAGCCCGACTGACCCATCTTCCCTGGTAACATCTGTTTCATTACATGCCTCCCCAGATCAAAATAAGGTGTCAAGATAGAAAGAAGGTAGAATGGAGGGGTGGGAATAAACAGACTCACAGTGGGAAATGACAGGCACAGTCTCATTTAAGGTCAGCTCTAGTCTTTTGTACAGTTTGTCTAATTGGTCCAGTAATTTGCCTAAGAATTTGGCAGTGAAATATCTGACAAAGGACCTACTGATAAAACTATTCAGTAGGGAAAAAAGCTTCTCCAATAAATGGTGTTGGGAAAACTAGTCAACTACATGTAAAAAAATGAAACAACACCACACAACAAAATTGACTCAAAGTGGATTAAAAACTTAGGTACTAGACCTGGAGCTATAAAATACACAGAAGGAAACAGAGACAAAGCACTTTAGGACCTAAACATCAAACATGTATTTGAAGACTCAATGCCATCAGCATGGGAACTAAAGAAAGAACAAACATAAGAGATGAACTACCTCAAATGAGAAAGCCTCTAGACATTGAAAGAAAATTCCACAAGACAAAAAGGCAACCAAGCAACTGGGAGGAAATCTTTGCACATCACATATCTGACAAGGGACTGATAGCAAAACGTTATAAAGAAATCATTCCTCTCAACAACCAAACAATAAACAACCCAGAAAAAAAAGTGGGCAAAAGTTCTGAATAGACACTTATTTAAGATGACATTCAAGTGATTCACAGACATAGGAAACAAAAAAGCTCCACACCACTTACCATTAATTAATGCAAATCAATTAGCTAATTCATTAAATAATTTTGGATAGAGACAGAGAGAAATATAGAGGGAAAGGGAGGTGGAGAGGGAGAGAGACAGAAAGATACCCGGAACAATGCTTCATGTCTCGTAAAGCTCCGTGCACTCCCACCTCCCCACCCCACAGGTGGGGAGTGGAGGATTGAGCCCCTGGCTTTGGGCATGGCAATATATGCACTTAACTGGGTGTGCCACCTCCTGGTGATAAATGCAAGTCAAGTCCATACTGAAACCTCCACCTCGTACTTGTGAAAATGACTTACATCAGCACAACAGGATATGACAAGTGTTGACTACAATGTATGAAAACAAAGAACTCTGGTACTTTGTTGGTAGGACTGCTAACTGGTGCAGACTATGGAAAACAGTGTGAAGAGTCCTTAAATAAATACAAACAGAAGTACCTTATGTTCCAGAGATGTCACTCCTAGATATATATTCATTAATTTTTTTAAATTTTCCTTTTTGTTGCCCTTGTTTTTTGTTCTTGTTGTGGTTATTATTGTTTTTGATGTTACTGTTGTTAGATAGGACAGAGAGAAATAGAGAGAGGAGGGGAAGACAGAGAGGGGGAGAGAAAGATAGACACCTGCAGACCTGCTTCACCGCCTGTGAAGCGACTCCCCTGCAGGTGGGGAGCCGTGTTGGAAGATGGGCCAACTGTTCTGGAAAGTCCAGGCTGTAGTTTCCATGAGGTCTGAGTGGGTCTGACTCCAAACCCCCGCCCCCATGGGTTGAACTATGGCAGGATCCCCCCTGACCTCTAGAATTTATGACAGCTGGAACCCTGGACATGGGCGCCTTTCTACACATGCCACACCTCCCCCCTCTCCTTCTTTAATTAAAAGCCATGGATTACTGTGTGTGGCTAACTTAAAAACGGCCAGCAAACATCCTGATTGCTCAGCTGCTTCCCTTTCCTCCCCTGCTGCCCTAAAGTGCCTGAAATCTACCTCCAGAAAAATGTACATTGTAAAGCTTGTGACCAAACCTGGGATGGTAACCTTTTACTTGTGATCATTCTGTAGGTCAAAATGTTACAACGCATTGTGTTGCTCTGTGTTTGGGTTAATGGTTACCTCAACCTTCCCTGCAGTTATGGGTATATTTGCCTGCCTTTTCTTTCAATAAACAAGTTGTCTCACTGAGGCTCTCCCAGGGCTGACTGCTTGTCTCCCTGAGCACTTTGCCCTCGGCATGCTGAGCTACCCCAGGGCCTCCAGAAGGCCGCTTTGACCTCCATCTCCCAACAGTCAGGGAGGAGGGTGGGACCTGAGCGGCTGGCCCTACAGAGCAGGGGGTTAGAACCAGGATCCTTAAGCTGGTCTTTGTGCTTTGTTTAACCCACTGTGCTACCGCCCGACTCCCAGATATATATTCAAAGGACATGAAATCACTCATTCAGTGGGATATGTGCAAATTTGTGTTTATGGTGGCACTTTTCACAATATGCAGGGAATAGAAGCAATCTAAATGCCCAGCGACAGATGACCAAATAGAGAAGTTACTGGGGGCAAGGAGATGGCGCACCTGGTTGAGCGCACATGCAACAAGGTACAAGGATCCAGGTTCGAACCCCCAGTCCCCACCTGCAGGGGGAAAGTTCACAAGTGGTGAAGCAGGGCTGCAGGTTCCCCCCTTCCTGTTCCCTCTCAATTTCTCTCTGTCTCTATCCAATAAATAAATGAATAAATAAGATATTTTAAAAAGAAGTATATGTATATATCTGCAATCAAAAAACAGAAGATTGGGGTGGGGAAGATAGCAAAGAGATTCTCTTGCCTGAGGCTCCAAATTTCCAGGTTCAGTTCCCCACCCCAGTATAAACCAGAGCTGAACAGTGCTCTGGTAATGAGAGAGAGAGAGAGAGAGGGAGAAGATTGCATCTTTTGGGACTGGAAGTGATTAAGCTAAATAAAATGAGTAAAAAAGTGGCTGGTTTTGTTCATACATCCATAGATGGAATATAGATAAATAAACCAAATGAGATTACAAAAACAGAGAGGCAAACCAAAGCCAAAATTCCACTCAGATACTGTCAGAACTATGGAGGTTATTATCATGGGTGGGGCCCCTGCATGACTTTGCTGCAGGGCTCGGGGATTTACATTACATATGGTGTGCAGCTAAAAGCCTGAACTCTCATCATTTTTAAAGCACTATTAAATTACTACTACTACTAATAATAAAAAAACTTGGCAGTGGGAAACTAGTGTTTGTGAGAGAGCAAAGCCAGGGGCTGGAGTGTTTCCAGCTGGACTTGTAGCTGTGAGAGACTTAACTTGTGACTTTGGGGCAATTCTCAGCTTTCCTGAGCTCCCAGTGTCCTCTCTCTGCCATGGAGGAGTTTCAGTGAGAGAGGACAACTGGGGGAGGTGGGGAACGACACACCATTTTCTACTCCAGAACAGTACATCATAGTAAAAGTAGGTTTTTCTTTTCTTCCCTTAGCGGGTTTTGTTTTGTTGTCACAGGCTTCTAGAGAGTAAAGGAGAAACCAGAGTGTGGAGCTTGAATCATGCCTCCCAGATAAAAATGTTTTATTCATGTGTGTATTTTGGACACTTTGTAAGTCAAGCAGAGCATGGGCGTTCAAATTAACAGGCATCCTTTCAGCACTGCACCAGAATTAGGCAACGTTCTCAGGAAAAAGATGAAACAAATTAAAGGACTCACATCACTTCTCTTGTCAAGTGAGGACTGATTTTCCTCCTGATCCAAGCAGCATTTTCCTGTTCCTTTCTTTTGACAGCCATTTGATTCCTATGAAGACAGAAACCCTTGGGATAAAAAGCTTTCTGATAGTCAAATGAACGTGTGCCTGAAAACATTTGGCAATTTGAAAGCGTCTCCAGTCACTTCTGATGGTTTTACTAAAATATGAATATTCATAAAGTCTTTCTTCTTTTGCTTTATTTTTCAAAGTAAAATGATAAATCCAGAATATATAAGATAATGTGTAGGTGTGCAAGGTGGTGATGCACCTGGTTGAGTGCACATGTTACAGTGCAGAAGGACCTGGGTTTGAGCCCCTGGTTCCCAACTGCAGTGGGAAAGCTTTGTGAGTGGTGAGGCAGGGCTGCAGGTGTCTCTCAGTCTCTATCTCCTCATTCCTCTTGATTTTTCTACTACCTTTTGTAGTTATGACACTATGAAAACATATCTGTTCACTACATGTATAATACTTTGGTTATATTTCTGAATTTTTTCGAAAGTGAAGTCCTAGTGGTAGAACAATAGATAAGTGTCCTTTCAAGGCACAAATGATTTATTCCTTCTCTAGTATATGTAAGATTCAACAACACTGAATATTGTCACTTAGAGAAAAAGGACTTTATGTGTGATGATTGATTCCAAGTGTCACATATGCTGGAGAGATGCTGTACTAGCTCTTTCTCTCAATAAATTGATTGATAACATGGTTTACTAACCATTAAAAAAATCTATCTTAATACAACAAGCAGTCTGAGTGGTGGTGCAGCAGAAGAAATAGAACTTGAAGCACGGGGTCCTGAGTTTAATCCCTGGCAGTGCATGTACCAGAGTGATGCTCACACTGTGTGATATCTCCCTCTCCATCATCTCTCTCTCTTTCTCCCTTCCTCATAAGTAAATAAGTCTTATAAAGTAGATAAAGACTCATCTTGGAAACCAGTTTTCCCAGACATTTGAAATCTGTTGCTAGTTGACTGCAGAAAGATGGACAATCATTGAGTGGGCCTTTTTTTTTTTTTCTACTAGGGTTGTCACTGGAGCTTGGTGCCTGCATGACTCCATTGTTCCCTG
Organism: Erinaceus europaeus; assembly: GCF_950295315.1. Lineage (NCBI taxonomy): Eukaryota > Metazoa > Chordata > Mammalia > Eulipotyphla > Erinaceidae > Erinaceus > Erinaceus europaeus. Next base: position 34,053,551 of record NC_080168.1, read on the forward strand.
CTGTCATCTCCTCCCCCTTTTATTCCTTTCCATAAAAGATGAGAGACAGTGAGAGGAAGAGAGTGAGAGAGATGAGAGTGATGGGGGCAGGGGTAGATAGTCATGGTTCTGCAAACAGTCTCTCATGCCTGAGGCTCTGAAGTCCCAGGTTCAATCCCCTATACCACCATAAGCCAAAGCTGAGCAGTGCTCTGGTTAAAAAAAAAAAAAAAAAAGAAAGAGTGATAGGGATAGTGATAAGTAAGGAAAGAGAGAAAGAGAGAGACAACTATAGCACTCCTCCACCACAGGTCAGGTTACTCCCCTCTAGATAGTGAGTGGGGACTTGAACCCAGATTCTGCCCATGGCAAAGTATCAATGTTCCAGCTGAGCCTCCACCCAGCCCTATGATCATAATTTTTATGGCCATCAGCGTCTCAGTGACTGCCCTACTAACACACTGTTCCCAGTGGCCATTTTGTCCTTTTTTTAATTTTTAATTTATTTATTTATTTATTTATTTATTTATTTATTTATTTCCCCCTTTTTTTGCCCTTTTTATTGTTGTTGTAGTTATTGTTGTTGTTACTGATGTCATTGTTGGATAGGACAGAGAGAAATGGAGAGAAGAGGGGGAAGACAGAGAGGGGGAGAGAAAGACAGACACCTGCAGACCTGCTTCACCGCCTGTGAAGTGACTCTCTTACAAGTGGGGAGCTGGGGGCTTGAACCGGGATCCTTAGGCTGGTCCTTGTGCTTCACACCACCTGTGCTTAACCTGCTGCACTACCGCCCAACTCCGCTATTTTGTCCCTTTTTTTTTTAACCTTTCTTTTCTTTACTTGACAGAACAAGGATAAATTGAGATGGGAGGGAGAGAAAGAGAGGGAGAAAGAGAGACACAGAAAGACACAGCTTGTGACACTTCCCCATGAAAAGGTGGGGAATGGGGGAAATCACTAGACTTTAAAGCAACTCTCCATTCACCAGTTCTTTCATTTCCCATTTCCTCCAAACTCTTACAACATCTTCAAATAGCTCCTCTGAGTGTCTAACAAAGTACACTCTTTCAGATCCCCCAGTTCTCTCTGCCTGTTTCCTACTTTTCTAAGAAGCAAAAAAGCATCTGGCCCATGTTTCCGCTCAAGAAGTGCCCTGACAAATTCCAGCAGGACAAAAACACATTTCTCTTGGCCTAGAAGATAGATTTTTTTTTTTCTGGGACTTGGTCCCCTGGGTCCTGTTGGCTAAGGGTGGGTCTCCTAACATATTTTCTTTTTTTTTAATTTTTTACAAAAGATTTTATTTATTTATTAATGAGAAAGATAGGAGAAGAGAGAGAAAGAATCAGACATCACTCTGGTACATGTACTGCCGGGGATTGAACTCAGGTTCATGAGTTGTGCTCATGCTTGTGAGTCTGATGCTTTATCTACTGTGCCACCTCCTGGACCACCGTATTTTCTGTCTTTATCTTAAGAGAGGTGAAAGACATTTCCTTGAACTTTATTTGTATCTCATAAGTGCTTTCCCATTTGTACCAGAAAATACGATTGGTTTGTAAGATATTCATTTTATTTCTCAGCTCAGCTTTGGCTCCCTCATGTGTGAGGCCTCTGACTAGCTCTGGGGAATGAGTCAGGTCTGCCCCCTTTCCATCTCCCTCTTCTACTTGTAGATCTGGCTTAAGAGCCCCATGGGCCATGACCTGCTATCTGTTTCTTTCCACCCCAACATTTTTCTTTATGGTGAAGGGCCCCAAATGTATACACTTGAATGTCCCATTCTGAATGTGTAAGCTCTGTCCAGACTCATTTAAAACAGCCCGTTGGGATGGGGGTAGATAACATAATGGTTATGCAAAGAGATTCTCATGCCTGAGGCTCTAAAAGTTCCAGGTTCAATTCCCTGCACCACCATAAACCAGAGCTGAGCAGTGGTCTGGCTTAATATATATATATATCAACCAGCTGTTGGTATCCTTTGACTTGGGGTGCATGTGCTGGCTATTCTGATCTGCACTAGGAAGATGGACTTGGGGAAGAGGCTGGTGCTAGATCTGGGAGTAGGGTGAAGGCTAGACTTGAAGCAGAATCTAGGGAAGAGGAGAAAGCTCCAAAGCTCCAGATGGGCATGTCCTCACTTCTGGGTTTGGTGAGAGTGGCTGGAGGAGGAGCAGGGAAGGGCAGGATTGCCCCTAGCCACCTGCTCTTTAGCCAAGAACAGTCAGCTGTGCATGTCTGGCTGCTTGTAAAATGCTATTCACAGCGTCACCACCACCATTCAGTTGCTGTAGTGACTAGTTGTTGAGCTGTTCTGAAACCCCAAGATCTGGCTACATGCTTTGCAGCTTGATTATCATCTGATCTTCACAACAGTTCAGTGAGGTCTGCCCAGTTTTCCGAGGGACCTTCCTGTGCTATTGTGCTTGGGATGCCTTATGGAGTCCTCCCCCCCTTTTTTGCTCCAGCTGCTTATACTTTCCCAGCTGGTCTGGACTCTTGGAACCCACTATACTGCCCCAAAGCAAACTCCACACCTTTTCTGTGTCCTTTGGTTTGCTGGAATCCCCTCTTCCTATCCTATCCTGATTCCTGGCTCAACTGACTATGTAAGATGTCTGTCTGGCTTGTCAGATCACCTGACTTCTCCCTGTGATCTCTGATGTGTGACGTCAGAGGTGGTACAAGATACACCTAGTTCTTAAGAATTTTGAAAGCTCCCATGCATCAACTGGAGAAAATTCATTTGGCTTTCCTTATGGTTGTTTAGATGGACTAAAACATTTAATTCTGTGTTCTCAGTCTTGACCAGCTATTACGGTCACTTACTCTTTGGTATCTTCACAGCCACCTACTTACCATGCAAAAGGTCCGTCCACTCTGGAGAATTGGCCGATACCCAGTGCAGCGGCACAGATTACCTAATCAGAGAAGAAGCAGGACTGTAAGCTGACTTATATATTTATTTTTGCCTCCTGGGTTATCATTGGGGCTTGGTGCCGGCACTACAAATCCACTGCTCCTGGTGGCCTTGTTTTTTTTTTTTTTTTCCTGCTTTATTGGATAGGACAGAGAAATTGCGAAGGGAGGGGGAAGACAGAAAGGAAGAGAGAAAGATAGACACCTGTAAACCTGTTCCACCGTTTGTGAAGTGACCCTCCTGCAGGAGGGGATCCTTGCACAGGCTCTTGAGTTTAGTACAATATGTGTTTAACTGCCTGGCCACCTCAGTCAACATTTTTTTACTGGTTTTATTTGAAAGTTAAGATGGATCCAGGTTTTTAGTGTGTGCGTGTGCGCACTCATATGTGTTGTTAAAAATATCAAAGGGGAAGCAATTACAGAAGCCAGACCTTCCACCTTCTGCACCCCATAATGACCCTGGGTCTATTTTCCCAGAGGGATAAAGAAAACGAAAGTGGGAGTCCGGCAGTAGTGCAGAGGGTTAAGTGCAAGGACCTGTGTAACGATTCCTGTTTGAGCCCCGGGATCACCACCGGCAGGGGAGTCATTTCACAGGTGGTGAAGCAGGTCTGCAGGTGTCTTTCTCTCCCCCTCTCTGTCTTCCCCTCCTCTCTCCATTTCTCTCTGTTCTATCCAACAACAACAACATCAATAACAACAACAATAATAACTACAACAGCAACAGAAAACAAGGGCAACTAAAGGGAAAATAAATAAATAAAACAAAGAAATAATAAAAATTATTAAAAAAAGAATAGGAAAGCTATCAGGGGAAGGGATGGGATAGAGAGTTCTGATGGTGGAATTTGTATGGAGTTGTACTCCCCTTATCCTATGGTTTTGTCTATGTTTCCTTTTTATAAATAAAAAGTAAAAAAAAAAATCTTCCAGACTGTTCAATATTCTTTTTCCCCTCTTTAGAATATTATCTTTTCTAAGGCTGGGGAGACAGTATAGTGGTTCTGCAAAAGACTGTCATGCCTGAGGCTCCATGGGCCCAGGTTCAATCCCCAGCATCACCTTAAGCCAGAGCTGAGTAGAGTTGTATACCAGCACACACACACACACACACACACACACACACACACACACACACACACTCTCTCTCTCTCTCTCTCTCTCTCTCTCTCTTTCTCATTAATAAAGAATATTATCGTTTCTATCACCAATATTCCAGTTTCATTCTTTTCTAAAAGAGAGTTGGAATGCAAATTAGTACAGCCTCCTGTGGAAAACAGTTTGGAGATTACTAAAGACATAATAAATAAACAAATAAACCAACCTACCATATAACCCAGCAATTCTTTCCTTAGGCCTCTATCTAAAGAACAGAAGCATACCTGTTCAAAAGGGTATGTCTGTGTCTGTGTTCAAGGCAGTGCTATTTGTGACAACCAACACTTGTAAACAACCCATGTGCACAACAACAGATGAGTGGTTAAAGATGCTGTGGTCTATGTGCAATGAAACACTACACAGCCGTAAGGAACAATGACATATTCTCCTTTGCTACAACATTAATGGAATTAATGGGAATAATGCTGATTGAGACAGCCAGAAGGAGAAGAGTCCTGGACCATCTCACTCACTGATGAGCTCTTAGAGACAAGTAAAGGACAGTACAGGGTGGATCCTCAGGGGTTCTGGAGTGGGGAGGGGAGCATCACTAGGGGGTGTTAGGCCCCCAAGTCCTTATGGTACTTAAGGACTCATCATCATCCAATGAGATGATGGCTTGGTTGAGGGTGAATTGTACTGATACCTGTCTTAAAGAAATGTGAAATTGTATCTTTGTGACAACAAAAACCCTATAAATAACATTTCTTCAGTAAAGTGATATATTTATGCATTCAACGTTTATCCGTTGATAGCAAGTTTTTTTTTTTTTTTGTGTGTGTTGTTGTTTTGTTTTTCTTCAGGCATGGTGAAAGCTGTAGGGGAATCTTAACGCTGAAATCTAGAGGTCAATACTGAGGCAAAGCACTGTGTTCCTGAAAGGTTATTCATAGTGTTCTACACTGGTTCTTAGGTCACTGCATCAGAATTCTCTGTGGGTATTCGTAAACAGTCCAGATCCTTGGTTCTTCTGCAATTGCTATGAATCATAAGGCCTTGACGGTGGACTTGGGGATCTGCATTTGTGTTGAGAGCAGCGTTCAAGGTAAACTTCTTACAGGCCCCTCTTTAAGAGGGATGGCTGGGAGGGGTGGCATGTTACCCCTTGGGGTCAGCCAGGAGGGGTGACATGGATACACCATGACCTTTGGCTGTGCTCCACTAACTTCCCTGTTATTATTTATGCCTCGGCTGGCTGATGTGAACTTGAAGACATGTAACCACTCCCCTGTTTTTCTTTTTTTTTTTTTTTCTTTTTTTTTTTTTTTTTTTTATAACATTCCCCAGATTCCCATTTAGCAATACAACCCCCCCACTATTTCATTCATCATTTTTCATGGACCTGTATTCTCCCCACCCACCCACCCACCCCAGAGTCTTTTACTTTGGTGTAATACTCCAATTCTATTTCAGGTTCGACTTGTGTTTTCTTTTCTAATCTTGTTTTTCAACTTCGGCCTGAGAGTGAGATCATCCCATATTCATCCTTCTGTTTCTGACTTATTTCACTCAACATGATTTTTTCAAGGTCCATCCAAGATCGGCTGAAAACAGTGAAGTCACCATTTTTTACAGCTGAGTAGTATTCCATTGTGTATATATACCACAACTTGCTCAGCCACTCATCTGTTGTTGGACACCTGGGTTGCTTCCAGGTTTTGGCTATTACAAATTGTGCTGCCAAGAACATATGTGTACACAGATCTTTTTGGATGGATGTGTTGGGTTCCTTAGGATATATCCCCAGGAGGGGAATTGCAGGGTCATAGGGTAGGTCCATTTCTAGCCTTCTGAGAGTTCTCCAGATTGTTCTCCACAGAGGTTGGACCAATTGACATTCCCACCAGCAGTGCAGGAGGGTTCCTTTGACCCCACACCCTCTCCAGCATTTGCTGCTGTTACCTTTTCTGATGTGTGACATTCTCACAGGAGTGAAGTGGTATCTCATTGTTGTCTTGATTTGCATTTCTCTGACAATGAGAGACTTGGAGCATTTTTTCATGTGTTTCTCAGCCTTTTGGATCTCTTCTGTGGTGAATATTCTGTCCAATTCCTCCCCCCATTTTTGGATGGGGTTATTTGTTGTCTTGTTGTTGAGTCTGGTAAGCTCTTTATATATGTTGGTTATTAAACTCTTATCTGATGTATGGCATGTAAAGATCTTCTCCCATTCTGTGAGGGTTCTCTTGATTTGGGTAGTGGTTTCTTTTGCTGTGAAGAAGCTTTTTAATTTGATGTAGTCCCATAGGTTTATACTTGCCTTAGTCTTCCTTGTAATTGGATTCGTTTCATTGAAAATGTCTTTAAAATTTATGCGGAAAAAAGTTCTTCCAATATTTTCCTCTAAGTATCTGATAGTTTCTGGTCTAACATCCAAGTCCTTGATCCACTTGGAATTTACTTTTGTATTTGGTGAAATACAGTGATTCAGCTTCATTCTTCTGCATGTTTCAATCCATTGTTTCCAACACCATTTGTTGAAGAGACTCTGCTTTCCCCATGTAATAGTCTGGGCCCCTTTGTCAAAGATTAGATGTCCATAGGTGTGGGGCCTCATTTCTGGGCTCTCAATTCTATTCCACTGGTCAGTGTGTCTGTTCATGTTCCAGTACCAAGCAGTTTTGATGACAATGGCCCTATAATATAGTTTGAGATCTGGCAGTGTGATGCCTCCGGTTCTGTTCTTTTTTCTCAAGATTGTTTTGGCAATTCTAGGTCTTTTCTGGTTCCAGATAAACATTTGTAGCATTTGTTCTATTCTCCTAAAAAATGTGCTTGGGATCTTGATGGGGATAGCATTAAATTTGTAGATGGCTCTGGGTAATATATTCATTTTGATGATGTTAATTCTTCCAACCCATGAGCATGGAATATCTTTCCACTTCTTTGTGTCTTTTTCAATTTCTTTGAGTAGTGACTCATAATTTTCAGTATACAAGTCTTTCACTTCTTTGGTTAGGTTTATTCCTAGATATTTTATTGTTTTTGTTGCTATAGAAAAAGGAACTGATTTCTGGATTTCAATTTCTTCTAACTTAGTGTTTGCATAGAGGAATGCCACTGACTTTTGAATGTTAATTTTATAACCTGACACATTACTGTATTGCCTGATGATTTCCAAAAGTTTCTTGCTAGATTCCTTAGGTTTTTCCATGTATACTATCATGTCATCTGCAAATAAGGAGAGTTTGACTTCTTCTCTTCCAATCTGTATTCCTTTAATTCCTTGCTCCTGCCTGATTGCTATGGCAAGAACTTCCAACACTATGTTGAATAGTAATGGTGATAGTGGGCAGCCCTGTCTAGTACCTGATCTGAGGGGAAATGCTTCCAGTTTTTCACCATTGAGTATGATGTTGGCTGTAGGTTTGCTATATATAGACTCCACTATCTTCAGGAATTTTCCATCTATTCCCATTTTTTGTAGTGTTTTGATCATAAAGGGATGTTGTATTTTGTCAAAGGCTTTCTCTGCATCTATTGATATGACCATGTGGTTTTTGGTCTTGCTTTTGTTGATATGGTGGATCACATTGATTGATTTACGTATATTAAACCAACCTTGCATGCTTGGGATAAACCCCACTTGGTCATGATGGACAATCTTTTTGATATACTGCTGTATCCGGTTGGCTAGAATTTTGTTCAATATTTTCGCATCTATGTTCATCAGAGATATTGGTCTGTAGTTTTCTTTTTTGGTTGTGTCCCTGTCTGCTTTTGGTATCAGGGTGATGTTGGCTTCATAGAAGCTGGCAGGGAGTATTCCAGTGTCTTCAATCTTCTGGAAGACTTTTAAAAGTAGAGGTATTAGTTCTTCTTTGAAAGTTTTGTAGAATTCATTTGTAAAACCATCTGGTCCAGGACTTTTATTTTTGGGAAGATTTTTGATAACTGTTTCAATTTCATTAGCTGTGATGGGCCTGTTCATGTTATCCACTTCCTCTTTACTTAGTTTTGGAAGTTGGTAGGTATCTAGGAAATCATTCATTTCTTCCAGGTTCTCTAACTTGGTGGCATATAGTTGTTCATAGAAGCCTCGCATGATATGTTGAATTTCTGCAGTGTCTGTTGTGATATCTCCTCTTTCATTTACTATCCGATTTATTTGGGTCTTCTCCCTTTTTTGTTTTGTGAGTCTGGCTAAAGGTTTGTCGATTTTGTTTACTCTTTCGAAGAACCAACATTTACTTTCATTGATCTTTTGTATGGTTTTCCTATTCTCAATGTTATTTATTTCTGCCCTAACTTTAGTGATTTCTGTCCTTCTGGTTGCTTTAGGATTCCATTGTTGTTCTTCTTCTAGGTCTTTAAGATGTGCAATCAGGCTGTTTATTTGTGCCTTTTCTTGTTTCCTAATGTGTGCTTGTATAGCTATGAACTTCCCTCTTAGGACTGCTTTAGCTGTGTCCCAAATATTTTGATAGCTTGTGTCTTCATTTTCATTGAACTCTCGAAACATTTTGATTTCTTCCTTGATTTCCTCTTTGACCCAGAAGTTGTTAAGAAGTGTACTGTTGAGCTTCCACATTTTGGCACTGTTACTAATCTTTGGTTGATTGTTAAGTGTTAGTTTAATTCCACTGTGGTCTGAGAAGATGCTTGGGATGATTTCAGTGCTCTTGAATAGGCTGATGCTGTCTTTGTGGCCTAACATATGGTCTATCCTTGAGAATGATCCATGTGGATTTGAGTAAAATGTGTATTCCAGTTTCTTGGGATGAATGACTCTGAAAATGTCCAATAGTTCTAGTTTATCTATCTCTTCATTTAGCTCCCTTATGTCTTTACTGATTTTCTGCCTGGATGATCTGTCAAGTTGAGATAGTGGGGTGTTGAAGTCCCCTACTATGATTGTGTTACTGTTAATATATTGCTGTAGCTCTTTCAGTAGAAGTTTGATGTATTTAGATGGCTTCTCATTGGGTGCATAGATATTAATAATTGTTAAGTCCTCTTGATTGACTGATCCTCTGAGCATTAAGTAGTGTCCATTCCTATCTTTTTTAATTTTATCTATTTTAAAGTCTATCATGTCAGATATGAGAATAGCTGTTCCTGCCCTTTTTTGTGGGCCATTGGCTTGAATGATAGTTTTCCATCCTTTCACTTTAAGTCTGTGTTTGTCTTGTTGCGTTAGGTGAGTTTCCTGTAGACAACATATTGTTGGGTTGTGTTTTCTGATCCATCTTCCTACTCTGTGTCTTTTAATAGGTGAATTCAGGCCATTCACATTTATTGATATCAAAGATTGAAGATATTTTAACGCCATTCTTGTAGAGTTTTAGAGTGTTTTGATATATGTTCTATTTGTGGTGGTCTGGTTGTTTATAGGAAACCTTTCAGAACTTCTTTCAAGGCAGGCTTGGTGATGGTTGCTTCCTTCAACTGTTGCTTGTCTGAGAAGGTTTTGATGCTTCCATCTAGTCTGAATGACAATCTAGCAGGATATAGTATTCTTGGCTGAAAGCCTTTCTCATTGAGCACTCGATAGATATCTTGCCATTCTCTTCTGGCCTGTAGTGTTTGTATGGAGAAGTCCGCTGCTAATCTTATGGGTTTTCCTTTGTAGGTGACTCTTTGTTTTTCTCTTGCAGCCTTGAGGATCCTTTCTTTATCCTTATTCCTTTCCAATCTAAGTATGACATGTCTTGGTGTCTTTAGGTCTGGGTTAATTCTGTTTGGGACCCTCTGGGCTTCTTGAATCTTTATGTCTTTGGTGTTGTCTAGACTAGAGAAATTTTTAGCTATTATGGCCTGGAGAACGCTTTCTTCCTCCCCTTCTCTTTCTTCCTCTGGTAAGCCAATAATGCGTATATTGTTTCTTTTGAAGTCATCCCATAGGACTCTGTTGTTGTTTTCAGCATCTCTTAATCTCTTTTTGAGATCTCTTACTTCTTTTTTAGTTGTCTCTAATTCATCCTCAATCTTGCTAATTCTGTCTTCAGCCTCATAGATTCTATTCTCTCTGCCCTCTACTGCTTTCTGGAGTTCATCTATTTTGTTGCCCTGCTCTGATACTGTTTTAGCTTGTTCAGCTAGTTGCCTTCTTAGCTCAGCAATTTCAGCTTTCAGCTCTCTAATAACCATGCGATTATTAGAATTTTCTTCCATATTCTCATTTGTTGTTCCTGCAGTTCTGATTACAATTTTTTCAAATTCTTTACTCACTCCCGTTATTATTTCCTTAGCTAATGTTTGGATGTTGAACTCGTTGTTTTGTGCTTTGCCCTCTGGAGGACTTTTAGCTGGACTCTTGTCCTGGTTCGAGTCTCCATTATTTTTTCTTGTTGTTTTAACCATTTTATATAAGTTAACAGTTTTTTCAATCCCTGAGTTGGAGTTCAGTGGTGTAAAAGCCTTTTTTTTTTCCCCTGTAGGCTATGGTAGCCTGAGGGCTTTTAAACTATCAATAGGCTTCTTGGCTTAATCAATGACTCCTGACCAAGAGATAAAGCAGGGTGTGGCAGAGATAATCCAGTGGTTATGCAAAGAGACTTTCACAGCCCTTCAGCTATGCCACCGAGGTATAGGTCTTCTCCTGAGTTTCCCGGTTAGATCTCTGTGCCCTGGTGTCCCTCCCTGTTGCTGCTCCAGATTCTGAGGGTAGTAGCAATGGAGACTCAGAGTTGTACTTGGTGAGTCTCTGGGGAGTCCTTTCCTCCCTTCAGCTGTCCCCTTGTTGGTGGAGCAGACTGGAGGTGGTGTCTCCACTGACAAACTGTCGAACTGTTAGCAGTCACTTAATCTCTCCTTAGGCCCCTCTCTCCTCTCTGTCACCAGCCACGCGTGTTTGTACTCACGGGTGATTTAGTGGGTTTCTGTGGTCATTCTAGTCCTGTCTTGTTTCGGTCCGGGTGGTCTCCTTTGGTATTCCTAGTTGATCCGGGAGAGGAGAGGAGAGGAGAGAAAGCGATCTGCTGCTCGTAGCTCCGCCTCCGGAAGTCGAATCCTGTTTTTCTATTATGCTTAGTTGATCATATTCCTGGAACTACCTACATATAGAACAATAGTAATGGGAACATAACAACTGTAGAAAAATAAGTTTTGTAAGTAAATCATTAGAGGAGGAGAGCAAAATCCAGTAACCGCTTGATCTTTACAATAACAGATTGATCTTTAACTAACTGCCAGTAGATCATGATACCTTGTGTAATCTTGTATTGTGTAGAACTGCTTGCCTTCTGTATAAATCTTAGAGATTCAGAAATAAAGTTACCATGTCTCTGGCACCGGTCCTCCCTACCTCATTGTCAGCTCTCATGCCTTCTCTCGGGAACCTGACGGAGGTTACTGTGGGCTCGGCTGGACCGAGTCGCGACACATCTGAAGGTGGGTAGGTGTAGCCACCCGAGAGGCGGCTCCATGATTTGTGTGCCTGAGTCAATGAGTTTGATCCTGGCACCTCATAAAATAGGAAAGCAGAGCTCTGGTCTCTCTTACACTAAAACAAACAAAGCAAAAGTCTGTGGGTCATTCTACTGCAAGGCAGAGTTGACAAAAACATGGGGTGGGGGAGGAAGAGGGTCAGTATGGACCAGCAATCACCGAGGAAGGTCCTGCAAGGAACAGGCTGGAAAGATGAGAAGTGTGCTTGCCTCTGGAGGTCAAGGGCAGGGTGTTTGGGGTTCACGGGGCAGCACAAGCAAAACTGCAGAGGAACTGAAAGCCGAGGGGAGATAAGGCAGGCAGGGTGGCCCAGAGCAGAGTGGGGAGCATGAGTTAGTACAGCTTCTTTGAGTGCCTGGGGATATAGCTGAGAGGCAGGAGTCTGTGGAAGCATCTCACACAGTGGACTGGCCTAAGGAAGGCAGGATTCTGCAAGACTTAGCTGCTTCTGTAATGGAGCAGGCAGGGTCAAGGATGTCTTCCAACAACAAGCAGATCTGGAGGTTGTGCCTATGGTCAGGCTAAGAATTTTTGTAGGTAACGATTTAAAGATTGCTGACGCCTGAAATGATGGGGCCAAGCAGTAGCACACCAGGTCAAGTGTACATAGTGCAAAGCTCAAGGACCAACAAGGATCCCAGTTCGAGTCCACAGCTCCCCACCTGCAGAGGGGTTGCTTTGCAAGCGGTGAAGCAAGTCAGCAGGTGTCTGTCTATCTTTGTCTCCCCTTCCCCTCTCAGTTTCTCTCTGTCCTATCCAGCAGCAACAACAACAATAAAAAAATGGCTGCCAGGAGCAGTGGATTTGTAGTGCAGGCACTGAGCTCCAGTGATAACCTTGGAGGCTATCTATATAGACTTATGAACTCTTGAATGACTTACTTCATTTTTTTCCCTTCTTGATGGAGTGGAGGCCTCATGAATGCATGATTACAATGCTACAAGGCTGCTTTTTCATTCATATCAATAGAAAGGGGGTGGGGGAATAGGATTTCCATAGGACAAGAGCTTCCTCCAGAGTTACTTCACTCCATTTGTGGTTCTGGGGGTTGCACATGGTCCATGCTCATGGTGAGGCATGCATCCTACATGGCGGGCTACCTCTGCCTCCTCTTCAGGAGTTTACCCCTTTCACAAATTTTACAAGAGTCTTCTGACTCACAAAGGACTCTGTTATGGGCTGACTGGTGTCTCCTAAAAAGAAATGCTGAAGCCCTAGCCTCTGGAACTATGAGCACAATCTAGTTTGGAAACAGGGTTTCTGCAGATATTACCAAGTTAAACTGTGGTCACACTGGACCCTCTAAAGCAGTGGATAAAGTCCTAACAAGGAAAAGGAGAGCTGGACACAGGAGTAGAGGAGGAGGGAGGTGATGAAGGCAGAAATGGGCATACTCTGTCTCTCTTTTAAAAATTATCTTTATTTATTTATTGGATAGAACCCCCCAGAAATCAAGAGGGAAGGGGGAGATAGAGAGACATCTGCAGCACTGCTTCACCACTTGCAAAGCTTTCCCCCCTGCAGGTGGGTACCAGGGACTTGAACCTGGGTCTTTGTCGTTATAACATGTGCACTCAGGCAGGTGTGGCACCATCCAGCCCTGGCATGGTGATTCTCTATGTTGACTGAGGACCATCTGTCAGCCAGCAGAAGGTAGGAAGAAGGAAGGAAGAATCCTCTAGAATCTTTAGCAGGAGGGAGACCCCTACTGATGTCTGCAGTCTTGGCTTCTTGCTGCCAGAGCTGGAGAGAACACATGTCTGCAGCAGTCACCCATCTTGTGGTACGACAAGCCATAACAAAACCCTTTGCCACCACAGCTCTGGTGATGGCAACTGGTTAAGTCACTAGACGGGGCATGGGGTATCCATCTGGGGCTGATACACTCTGTGTGTGTGTGTATGTGCAACCTGCTCCCCTGGGACACAGCTCGGTCTTCTCTGCTCCTGGCTCAGCTGCAGCTGTTTTTGAAACAGCATGGGGCTGGGGTGACACTGGGGTGTGACGGCCTGAGTCCATGTCTCCTCTGACTGGGTGGCATGTCCAAATGTTGCACTTACCTCCCAGGGCTTCCAGGAGCTGCTCCTCTGAGGGCTGCGGGTGGTTCCTGAGCAGTGCATACATGGACATCACCATTCCTGGGGTGCAGAAGCCACACTGCGTGCCATGGCTCTTGGCGATCCTCTCCTGCAAGGACATACATGTGGTCATGGCCTGGCCTTTCTGCTGCCGCTGTCCCTGTCAGGGACCACAGCCTGCACTTCCATGGCAGGGCAGGGGGCACTCCTCGGGTCAGTGGGCTGCTCCCCTTGTCTATGCTGCTCCTGAAAGAGATGACTCGGAACCTGTATGACAGTCATTACAGTCACTGCTCCAGTTCAGATGCCCCGACCCTTCTAATTGCAAATCAACAGCAGGCAGCCAACATTCCCAAAGTGAATGGGAATGGTCAGCAAGTACAGGGCAAGTGTGTGCAGGTTAGGGTTATGGTTATGATTATGGTTAGAGTTAGGGTTAGGGTTATTGTTATGCCTTCAGGGTTACTATATGACAAATCTACCATTCCTGGTGACCATTTTGCGTTAACTGGGTGCACCCGTGCTTGGTTCTCCCTCCCCTCTTTTAAAGACCGAGTGAATTGGAGTTATGAGAGGGGAAGATGTAAAGAAATAGAGAACATGACAGCACTCCTTATGAAACATCCCCTACACAAGTGGGGCCTTGAACATAGCTACTCTCGCATGGAAATTGGTGGTCTTTACGGAAATTTGCCACCACCTGACTTCATTTTTATTTTTTTATTTTTATTGTCACTGGGACCTCACTGTTGTGGGTTAAGTTTTTATAAATAGAGAAATTGTGTGTGTGTGTGTGTGTGTGTGTGTGTGAGAGAGAGAGAGAGAGAGAGAGAGAGAGAGAGAGAGGATGAGTGTGTGTGTACCACCGCATGGAAGCCTGCCTTAGTGCTCTAGCGCTTCTTTTGCTATTCTGGGGACTCACACTGGTGTCCAGCACATGGTAAAGCAGTTGCCCTCCCAGCTGAACTCTTGTGCCAGTCCTCAGGGACACCTCCACACTTGCCCAGATTAGCTCTTACCACAGAGCTGCTTCTTTTTGATCAACTAGAAGATTACGTACTGTTGTTGACCTCATGTACTTTCTTCTTGCAATTCTTTAGTGTCAGTTATGCTTTAAAAGATCCAACATTTGGGTCTGTTTCCCAGACACGTGTTATTTAAAGTGTAGTCTCTGGGCCAGCAATATTGGGGTCCGCTGATCTTTCTCCCAGTCTCTGGTCTCTGCTTTAAGATGTTCGATTTAAAGTTTGGGAAGCCCTGCTTTAGATTTCACTCTATAATATAATCTCAGGGCGTGGACAGCTTGGCCTTGTTGTAACATTTTATCTGACCATTTTGGAAACTCTAGGGAGCTCTGCTGAGTCCTTTTGTCCTTGCTGTTCTTTCTGGAAACAGTTCTCATGTGTTTGATTCCAGAATCCTTGAGCACTTGTTTCTTGGAAGGATTCATAGTCCTGATAGCCCTGACCTCTGACTCTCCAAACTCCCATGGCAGTGACAAAGGATCTGTTGTGTCCTCTGCCAGCATGTGCCTTTAAATCCAGGCACATGCTGTTTTTTGGCTTTAAGCTAATATTTGGAGAAGTGATTGTTGTGCTCTGGTATTACCTCTGTCAATTCTGATTTTATGCCCATATCCTCCATGCCAGAGGGGACAAGCCTGAATATTACCCCAGTAACCTCACAGACATTTATTCTCTGAGTAATGTCTTCTGACCAGTATTTATTGCAGACTGTAGCTCAATAGGAATTAACTAATGTTTTTGACAATTCTGCTTATCATTCAAGGAAAAAAAGAAAGAAAAAAGAAGGATCATTTTCTGCTTTATTACCTTTAGGTTCCTGATTATTAAACAATTTCTCCTGCTTTAGATCTTGCTGCCTTTCAGCCTCCAAGTTGCAAATCCTACTATGATGCCATCCTGACCTCCCTAGGCAGATGACCTCACCAATGTGTCCCAGAACCTTACCTCTCCAGAGCCTTGGCCCACTAGGGGAAAGACAGAGACAGGATGGGGGTATGGATCCACCTGCCAATGCCCATGTCCAGTGGAGAAGCAATTACAGAAGCCAGACCTCCCACCTCCTGCACCTTGTGAAGAATGCTGTTCTATAAAGGGATAAAGAATAAGAATAGGGAAATTCCAATGGAGGGGATAGGATATAGAACTCTGCTGGTGGGAATTGTACCTCTGTTATCCTACAGTCTTGTTAATTATTATTAAATAATTAAAAAAGCACTATATTCATGTGACTATAACCATGTCATAAATCATTATCCCCCTCCAGCAAAGTGATTTAAAATAAAATTAAAACACTCATTGCTTTCTAGTTCTTCTAAATGACCTATTGTGTCATTATCTTAGTCAGTGTATCCCGATGCTTCTGTCTACCCAGAAGATAACCAAGTCAATAAAGCACTGGATGAAAGATGGTTAAACTTCTCTTACCTGCACAGGGTGAAGCCTGGTTTTGAGGCTTCCAACACCTTCTATGGTGGTGACAGCTGCTCCATACAGAGAACAGATGGGTACCAGGCATGCAGTGACGGAGAAGTGCCTTTATGTGAGGAACACAAGGCAAATCAGGGGATGACACAGTCCTAACTCATGGGGACCCTGGGAACCAAGCAGAGTACAAATTCTTCTCCATCACCTCCCGACCCCCATCACTTTGTCTTGGGGACCTAGGGAAACTGGAGGAGCAAGGATCTAGGGTCCTCTGTGCTGATGCTGTACTAGCTAATATTTAGGGGCCCTTAGGGTGAATCTGGGTATCTTGACCTTCAGGTAACATTCCAAGCCCAAAACAGACCACCTTGGGGCAATGGAAATGGACTTGTCACCAAGTGTAGGGTTCAATTTTAGCTGGGCACTCACCTCAGAACAGGTGAAGGGGACCGTTATGTATTTCATTGACATCTACATATTTGGGGATTTTTTTTCCCCCACATCACTTATTAATTCTGCTGGTGAGGTCATATGACAATGTTGGATGGCTTGTGTTCTGAGGCTATGTCTCAGACCAGTGAATTTGTGAAAAGCCCCTATCTTGAAATCTGACCCCTAGGTAGAGAGTAAAATCACAGTTCAGGCCCTGCTTTGAAGAGCTGGTCCAACCCAATGTCAGCTGCTGAGCCGGTGCATGCAGGCTTGAGTCTGTGCTGTGTGACTTACAAGATGGGTGACTCTGAGTGAATCACTCTATCTCTTTGATGCCAATTTCCTCACTTAAAAAACAAAACTAACAAGCAAACAAAAAAAACCCAGACAATTAATCTAATATGTGGTTTCTTAACCTGGAATACTTAGATGAGCTTTGGAAGGTGAAAGAAACCACATGTAAAATATCGCTAGGTAATGCATTCTTGAGGCTAGATGACACATAACTTTTATCACATATCTAGAAGGGGTTTAAGTTCTAGAGACAGCAAAGATAACCACAAGTGGGAAGTTTTTAGAAAATATCTCCCACCAAGCCTGACAAGGAAACAAAGTCCTCATCTGGGCAGAATACCTTATCTTCCTGGACACAGGGTCATGTTCAGACACCATCACAGTGCAGGCACCGCAGCCTCCTCTTCCACAGGCGTATTTGGTTCCCGTGAGGCACACTGAAAGGAGGTGGTCAAGGAAAGGAATCCACAGTGCCTCTACTATTGCTGCTCCCCTGGGTGTCCCTACCACCTCTCTAGTGAGGTATGGGTGTGAGAAGCCAGGCTGATGCCATCATCTGCCATTTATTTACCTTTGTGTTGGCTTCTGTGAGAGATCATTTTGATTCACCAGTTGAAATATGTGTGCCATCATTAAGATTTCAGAATATGAAATGGTGGGGGAAGTGTTTTCTAAGAGCCAAGACACAGTGAAAAATAGTCCTTTCTGGGTGGAGGGAGATAGCATAATGGTTTTTTATGCAAAGAATCATCTGTGTCTGAGGCTCTAAGTTGGCAGGTTCAATTCCCCCATACATGAACCAGAGCTGCATAGTACTCTGGAAACACAACAACAACAACAGCAAACAAGAAATCAACAAAAAAATCCCCAACCAGTCAACAACAACAAAACCCCTAAACTTTTCCTCTAATACCCACTCGCCTAAATTTGGACAATTTGGTTTTCCTCCAAGGTAGGGTGCCTGTAACAAAAGCCTAGGTTACATAAGCGCTCTCTTGGGGCTGTAGTAAGCCCTTAATCACCAGTGCTGACTAAAGAGCTTAGTTTCCATTTCACTGCCATTAACTCAAGACATAAAAATCTCTGGGGGGTGGGTGGGGATTCCTATAAAGCCCAATTAACTTAGTAACCTTAAAGCCACTGCCCAAAGCAAACAGAGGGTAAGGGGTCATGGGGACTATCAGTCCTCACCCTCACCACTAGCCCAGATGTAAGGACAAAGAAAGACACAGTCACGATTTGATCACAAGGGTCCAGTTTGTCCGTAAGAAGTTCAGCAGAGTGACTTCTGGGTCTGCACTCCTCTCTACCACCTACATGGGAAACAGGAAAAGGAAGATTAGGTGCTGGGACCCTTGACCCAGTGGAATGTCTGTCACAGCTCTGCTTGGCTCAGGTCTGATTTAACCTGCTCCTGTTTTTTGGTGCTCTGAGGGCAAATAAATTTCATACCTGTGAATTTCATACTGAGCAGAAGACTCACCCAGCAAAGGTGATGACAGTGGTTTTATGCATGACAAGAGGTGGAATCACTGCTGTGTAAGGAGATACTTTCTTCATGGTGGCTCTGTTAGCATTTCCTTTTTGTTTCCTAATTTTCCAGTACATCCTTAGTATGCTTGACACCCTCACTTCCCCTTGCCCAGCACTGCTCAGGTGTGGCTTATAGCGGTACAGGGATTGAATCTGGGACCTGGGACCTGGGATCCTCAGGCATGAGAGTCTCTTTGCATAACCATTATATTATCTCTTCCACCTGCAGTACTTTCGAAATATTTCAAATTGGGGAAGGATTGGATGGTGTGTGTGTGTGTGTGTGTGTGTGTGTGTGTGTGTGTGTGTGTGTGTAGAAGGGTTCTGGAGGGCAGAAAGATGGATAGGGAAGAGTCTTTATTCTGGTCCTCTTCTGAGGCACCTTGAGCAGAAAGTGGACTTGTTACATCAGGGGCCCTAAGAGTTGGGGAAGTGGGCAATCCCTCTGGAGAGGGTATGGAGTGTCCCCAACCCCAGTGACAGAGACTTGTCACACTAGCTCAGGCTCCAGGGCAGCTCCAGTGGAACACAAGCGTTCCTCCTTCCTCTACCCCTTGAAATGTGGGCAAACGAGGACTTCACGCTCACTTTAGTCATGGAGGTGCCCTCGCTGATACTACTTTCCCAATTATCTAGTTGGGCTTTTTTCCTTTGACTTTGTCTTGAAGAGTCCTGCAAACACCCCCAGTCATTCAGATGCATCTCAGAGTGTGGACTATTTGTGTTAAGTTCTTCCTTTCTCCCAGAAGGAAAATAAGAACTTATATAACACTTAAAGAATAACAAAGGAGGGGGGACAGGCCATGGTGCACCTGGTTAAGTGCTCACATTACAGTGCAGAAGGACCCAGGTTCAAGTCCCTGGTTCTCATCTGCAGGGGGAAATCTTCAAGAGAGCTGAGGCAGGGCTGCAGGTGTCTCTCTGTCTCCCTCCCCTCTCAATTTCTCTCTGTTTCTATCCAATAATAAGAAAATAAATAAAAATATTTTTAAAAAAGAATAATAAAGCACAGAAAGATGCTTCCAAGTTGAGATAATAGCATTCATACCACTCCCTGGCTCTCCAGGGTGCTCTAAATTGACAACAGAAGCAGCTCTTTTTTGCCTGTCCTTACTCTCTGCCCAAAAGCACTGACGGAGAGTATGGTTGGCTGTTACTATCTTGTCTAGTTGACTCTCACCCAACCCCCCCTATACATATGTGTTTTTCCTAACTCTTAGTTCCTATTCTGGCTACATGTGTCTTATATTGGGCTCATGACTCAGAAGGAATGTGGAACAGAAACTGTAGAGGAATCCTCGACAACCTAGGCTAGTGGAATACGACTCAAGAACAAGCCAGCAGGGACTCACCTGGCTCACGAGTGATAGTCTGAACAGAGTGTGTGGTGGCTGCTGACCATGGAAACAGTATGGAGGATAGAAAGAGCAAAAAGGACAGTGAAAGGTTCTGTAATAGGTTCTTGTAACATCTCCTGTCTTGAACCAAAGCCAGGCTTGGGCTGGGGATGGGGTGGACATGACCAGCGCCAGTCAGGTTTTTGTGAATGGAAGATGGACAGGTCCTGGAGGAGTTGGGAGCTGCTTTCCTTAGAGGAAAGGTCCTGACAGAGACACAGAGGATTAGCCAGTGGGCTGTGTAGCTGGGGGTGAGGATGGGTGATGGTGCTGCTGAGCTAGGCAAAACTGACAGTGGAAGGACCCTTTCCCCTCCATACAGATATTATTCTAAAATTTTTACTATCTTTATATATTTATTGGCTAGAGACTGTCAGATATAGAGGGGAGGCGGTGATAGAGAGGGAGAAAGAGAGACACCTGCAGTCCTTCTTCACAACTTGTAAAGCTTTTCCCCTGCAGGTGGGGACCAGGGGCTTGAACCTGGGTCCTTGAACACTGTAACATGTGCACTCAACCAGGTATGCCACCACCTGCCCCTCCCTTTCTTATATATAGTCCTCTCATTCCACAGGGAAAGAGGAGGATTCAGAATTGACTGCAATTCACATGCCTTTTTCTTTTTCCCAGAGCACTGCTCAGCTCTGGCTTATGGTGGTGTGGGGGATTGAACCTGGGGCTTTGGAACCTCAGGCAGGACAGTCTCTTTGCAGAACCGTTATGCCATCTCCACCCCTGTGATTCAAATTTCAATCAACTCTATGTAGTGGAGATTCACTGGGGATGTTAACTTGTTAGCGTGGAAGACAAAGAGAGCTCCGTTTCTTGTTCTCCTGATTTATTACTAGATAAAGTGCTTCCCAAGTGCTGGCCGCAGTGCTAAGTGCTTCAGAGTCATTTAGAATTTCCCCATCAATGACCCCTTACAATTTGCCCTTTTGTTTATTTTTTTAATGACTCAAAGGCCTTGCTCCCAGTCCACTCCTTCATTTAGACAGAGCTAGAGCAAGAGCCAAAAGCAGAAAGGAGCCAAACTCTCAGACTTTAGGGTACATGTCATTAACCCCTAATGCTCTGCCTTGTTCCTGCTCTTCTGGAGGACGATGAGTTCTGACTGGGGGGGGGGGGCAGTATGGATGACAGGAGAGGGGTTCATCCCAAAAGGAAACTCCAGTGCTCCCCTCCCTTGAGTAGTGGCTTTGATAGAATCACTCCCACACTTACCTTCTTCCCATTCACAAAGAAAACCAACTCATTTGATCTCGGAGAGCAAGACATGGCCCTTGCGAATAAGACTCGGGGTGGCAAATCTCTTCAGCACCAGTCTCAGAAGTGAGCCTAAAGCTTTAGGTCCAAGAGCCTGCAGCCCTTCCCTGTGTGGAAGCAGGTGGTCGGTAGTACAGCGAGCAGGACGGGTTGGAGACTTCCCTATGTGATGGCCTTTTAAGTGCTGTTCCCTTGATCTCGCTCTGCCTCACACCGCCAATCCCGGCTGTGAATCTTTCTGCTTGCACAGCCCACACCCCCTCTTGGCTTTTCTGAAGTTGGCAAGCTCCAGTGTGAACATGGCAAAGAACAGCCTAAGCCGGAATTGATACTACACTTTCTCAGCTGGGGGGAACTTATTCCAGAGGCATTCGTCCAGAGTTTTCTCCACAGCCCATGGTCCCCAGCATTTGTCTTATTCTGGCAGGAGGAGAGTTCCCCTCAAGTTCAGTCTGTGCCTTAGTTTAAAGTGGAGGGGAGGAGCGTAGCCTCTCCCCAGGCCCTCTGTAATCTATTTCCTCTGGGAAACAGTGATCCAGTCAAGGCACCCACTTTACAGATCAATAAGCTGAGGTCCAGATGGGTGAGATTAGTGTCCTGTAGGAAGTAGGTGGAAAATATCTTAAAATCCAGTTCTTCTGACTGAATACTCCTGTAAGCACATAGCCGGATGCTTTAATTTAATTGCATGATTTTCAGGCATTTTAAAGCCTTTACTTAGGAAAAACCAAAGAACTTTCACAGAGGACTGTATGAACAAAAAGGCATTTTTAAAAAAAGGTCTTTAATGGGGGGTTGGGCGGTAGCGCAGCGGGTTAAGCGCACATGGTGCAAAGTGCATAAACCAGCGTAAGGATCCTGGTTCGAGCCCCCAGCTCCCCACCTGCAGGGGGGTCGCTTCACAGGTGGTGAAGCAGGTCTGCAGGTGTCTATCTTTTTCTCCCCCTCTCTGTCTCCTCTCCTCTCTCCATTTCTCTCTGTTCTATCCAACAACAACATCAATAATAACAACAATAATTATTAAAAACAACAATTATTAAAAAAAAACCAAAAAACAAGGTCAACAAAAGGGTGGAAAAAGCTTCCAAGAGCAGTGGATTTGTGGGGTAGGCACCAAGCCCCAGCAATAACCCTGGAGGCAAAAAAAAAAAAAGCCTTTAATTTAAAACATATCATATTTGGTCTTAAAATTTTTTTTTTGCCTCCAGGGTTAGCCTTAGGGCTCAGTGCTGGTGTTATGAATTCATTGTTCCTGGTTGCCATTTTTCATTTTTATTGCATAAGACAGAGAGAAACTGAGATGAGTGGGGGAGAGAGAGAGGGAGAGAGAGACACGTGCAGACACCTGCTTCATTGTTTGTGAAGTGACCCCCCCACTCCCTGCAAGTGGGGAGCCAGGAGAGCTGGAACAGGGATCCTTGTGTGGGGTCCTTGTGCTTCAAGTTATGTGTGCTTAACCCAGTGTGCCACCGCCCGGCCCCTATATTTGGTCTTTCTGAGCATCTCTAGTTATCTATAGACTTTCATTCAAGAATTTCTCTATTATTTTTTAAAAAGTATTTATTGAATGAATGAATGAATGAGTGAGTGAATGAATGAATGAATGATTGAAAGAATGAATGAAGGAGGTAGATGGGGCCTGAGCATTGCAGAATTCTGTCACAAGATGGTGCTAGAGATCGAACCTGCAGCCTCCAGGGCCTGGGCAAGCAAGTTCTGTGCCCTAAAAGGCTGAACCATTCTTCATTCCTTCAGCTAGAGGAGACCCAGGATTGGACATCACCTGTGGGAGAAGCAGGCCAATGCTCGTGTAGTCTCATGTCAGAAAGCAGGAGCTCTCTGTTCTGTTCTGAACTCTTGCTTCCCAACTGTGAAGTTCTAGGAACATCATCTCTGGGTGTGTATGTTGGTGTGTCAGACACAGTGAAAAATTGCTGACTAATTCTACAATAAGGTCACAAGAGGAGAGGTTGGAGACCACATTGTGAATGAGGTAGGACCCATGCTGGCCTTTTTTGACTGTGCCATCCTTGCTAAAACACACCCCTTTAATTCTCTGAAGCTTGGAACTTAAGTTCCAGACTCCTTTCTCCAAAGCATAAAGCACTACACCATCTGTATTTTTTCCCCTTCCTCTTCTTCCTCTTCCTCCTACTCCTCTTCTTCTCTTCTCCTTCTTCTTCCTCTTCTCCCCCTCCTCCTTCTTCTCCTTCTCCTTCCTCTCCTCCTCCTTCTATTTTCATTGCTCATGAAGTGTCTCCCTGCAGGTAGAGAGCTGGTATTCAAACCCTGATCTTTGCATATGGTAACATGTATGTTCAACCAGATGCACCAGTGCCCAACCTGCAGTCTGTGTTTCTGTCTGCTTGTTCTTAAACACACACACACACACACACACACACACACACACACACACACACACACACACACGCACACACACCTTTCTTCTTTTTTTATCATCATTCTGCTCAAATGTGGCATTTCTCTACTTGAACCCTTAGAAAGGTCTCTCATTGCACTTAGCAAAGTCTCACATGAGCTCCATGGAGGCCCCCCCAGGACTCTGAGTGCACCATCCATTGCTTTCTCCCTGCTGTTAACCTATTGATTTCCTCCTGCTTCCTGAGTGTGCTGAATCAGTCCTGTCCTGAGACCATGGTCCTGTTCTCAGGCATGGGAATGGCTGGCTCTCTGTGTTACTTGGGTCTGAACACTTCAGTGGAGTGTTCAGATGGAATGGAACCCCATCACTTCCCTCCACTCTGCCTCACTTTCCCTATAGCTCTCTACTTTCTTCCCTGGAATGTCAACTCCATGAGGACAGGGATGTACTTTTCAACTCAGTACTATACCTGTTTGGCCCCGAATGGTGCCATGAGAGTGGATGATCATTAAGTACTGGTTGAATGACTGAAGAAAGATTTTCCATGTCTGCAGTGATCTGTCTGTCTGTCTGTCTATCTGTCTATCTATCTATCTTCTATGTATCTATCACATCTATCATCTATATATCATCTATCATATCTATCTATCATCTATCTATCTATCTTTTTCCTGCTCTGTTTGCCTCCATGCTTTTATTGATCCCTGAAGGTACATCAAAGCTTCCTTCTCTCTTTCCTCTCAAGTCCAAAAGCATTTGCAGGTCTACTTAATTGCTTCTTTAATCTTTACTTAGTAAACCAGGAACACAGTCCCTTATCTTGGACTAATAGTTGGTTATGTTTTCAATGTTTGCATCTTATTTACTAAATTAAATAATAAGCTTCCAAAGGTTGGAATAATTATCTGTATCCTCTACAATGTTTAACATGAATAGCAGTTTCTTTTCTTCTTTTTAAAGCATTTATTCATTTATTTTAATGACAGAGACAGAGACCAGCTCAACTCTGGTTTATGGTGGTGCTGGGGATTGAACAGGGGACTTCGGAGTCTCGAACATGAAAGTATTTTGCAAACTGTTCTGCTGTCTCCTAGCCCCAGCCATCTCTTTATTCTAGACATGCTTAACTGGGCTGGGGAGACAGTGCTGGGATGTTCATGTCTAAGCTTCCAGAGGTCACTGACTCCACTGTGAGCACCACAGGTCTCGATCTCTCTCTCATTAATATAAAGTGGAATTTAAAGCATTTAAAAATGCTTTACTCATTAACTAAAATAGCCTAAATGAAGGAGATTTTGATGGTTTACTCATTTATTCATCCATTCACTTGGTCACTTGCTCAAGCAGTAGTTATTGAACATCTGCCCTACATCAGGCACACGTTTTCTACCACCCCTCCCCCCCAACAAAGAGTTTGTAGTTAATAAGAGAGACAACGTGTGATTAAAAGACTTCCCACTGTGAGAAGCATAGGATGGAGGATCAGGGAGTCTGGCTGTAATGCAGCGGGTTAAGTGCAGGTGGCGTGAAGAGCAAGGACTGGTGTAAGGATCCCAGTTTGAGCCCCCCCACCCCCTGCAGGAGGATCACTTCACAAGCAGTGAGGCAGGTCTGCAGGTGTCTATCCTTCTCTCCCCCTCTCTGTCTTCCCCTCCTCTCTCCATTTCTCTCTGTCCTATCCAACAATAATGACATCAATAAAAACAACAATAACCACAACAATAAAGCAACAAGGACAACAAAAGGGAATAAATAAATAAATATTTAAAGAAAAAAAAAGAATGGAGGATCACACTTTATTTTGGTTGAAGAGCCACTTGCATTTGAAAGAGGAGAAGAGACTGGTCTGTGAGTTGGGAAGAGGGAGCGGAGCTGGGGAGAAGGAAGTGGCTCATCTTAGGCTGCCTCCTCTGGAGGAACACTAATACAGGGGAATGCTCTTAGGGGTCCACGGTCGGTTCCCCAGCTCACCCTGTCCTTAGAAAACAGAAGACAAAGAGCAAACACTGCCAACAAAAACAATGAATCACGGTGCTTCAGAATATTTACAGCAATCAATCTTTCAGCGTCCACATAAAACACAAGCTGTGAACACAGACGGCCGGTTTGGTTCTAGAATATTGCAGTCGGATTATGGTATTAGGGCTGAGGGTATTAAAGAATCTTGATTAGGTAACCCAGTACTGGGAGACTGAAACCTGACCTTGCATGGCTCTAGAGAAGTATTTCTCAGACTTGTTTCAGCCAGGGAAACTTTTGCTTGAAAGAAATCTTGCAAAACATGAATACATGGCAGACAAAAGCGTGGCAGCTAAGGATGGGAGGAGAGGAGGTGGTGGGGGTGGTGGTGCTTGAAGTCCTCTGATTTTTTTTTTTTTTCCTTCTTCAGAAACTCTCCAGGTTCTGGTGAGCTCACTTTGAACATGCAAACATGGCTCACTTCAGAGTGGATCAAAGGTTTCCCACAGTCTGGAGGTGGGACAGAGACCTGCTGAGGTTTTTTAGCTTTCAGGTCTGACTTGACACAACTGAACAAGGCAAACATGACTCTTTCCTCCCATTCTCTCTCTCTTTCTCTCCCCCTACCCCCCTCTTTTTCCCAGAGCACCTATCAGCTCTGAGACTTCCAGAGGCTCAGGCATGAGAGTCTTTTTGCATAACCATTATGCTATCTACCCCCTCCCCTTTCTTTCTTTTTTCTTTAGTGGAAAGGGAAGATTAAATTTCATCAGCTTTTAAGTGGATTGTTCTGGTGGGTGAAAGAAACCCTACAGGTTTTCCCCTGGGGCTTGTATATTTGTTATTAAAAAATAAAGTTATGCAAGTCACTGTTATGCTCAGAGGTTCAGGTCCTGATCACACACAAGGAAGTCCAGAGTCACATGCAAGTACATGAGCCTTTATTAGCAATCTTAAGCTTGGTTCCCA
The DNA here is from genome assembly GCF_950295315.1 of Erinaceus europaeus. NCBI lineage: Eukaryota > Metazoa > Chordata > Mammalia > Eulipotyphla > Erinaceidae > Erinaceus > Erinaceus europaeus. Next base: position 34,079,763 of record NC_080168.1, read on the forward strand.
AGAGCCTCCACGCAGGGGAAGTTCTGCGACCCCAAACATTTTTCATCTCAGCTTTTTATAGTTAGCACAGGGTGGGTACAGGTGGGGATGTTTAGGAGGAACAAGGAACAGTTGGTTTTGGGTCAAGGGGCTGTTCTCCTTTCTCAGCATTCGGGGACCTTCCTGCTCATCTCTGATTGGTTGGGTTCAGCGTGGCTAACATGGCGGAGGGTGTCCAAAATGGAGTCACTTTTGGTGCCCTAGATCTTTTCTCTGATCTCCCCAATTACATCAGAGTAGTCCTGCTGCTTCCTGAAAGGAACTAATAGTCTTTGGCCACTGCCTTCCCCCTGCCTCTATCTAGTTCAACTAAACCTTATTTCAGCGTGGGGGTGTGTGTGTGTGTGGGGCAAACCAACTTGGAACCAGGCCTGCTCCCTGGTCTCAGTGGAAATGTACTGGCCGCAACTGCAGGGTCTTTCTTTCTTTCTTTCTTTCTTTCTTTCTTTCTTTCTTTCTTTCTTTCTTCCTATCTCTCTCTCTCTCTCTCTCCTTCCTTCCTTCCTTCCTTCCTTCCTTCCTTCCTTCCTTCCTTCCTTTTTTTGCCTCCAAGGTTATCATTGGGGCTAAGTGCCAGCACTACAAGTCCACTGCTCCTAGCTGCCATTTCTTTTCTTCTTTTTTTTTTTTTTTTAAGAAAGTCTTTAAAAAATATTTATTTATTCCCTCTTTTTGTTACCCTTGTTGATGTTTTTATTGTTGTAGTTATTGTTTTTGTTACTCATGTTGTCATTGTTAGATAGGGAATAGAGAAATGGAGAGAGGAGGGGAAGGGGGGAGGGGGGGAGAAAGACACCTGCAGACCTGCTTCACTCCTTGTGAAGTGACTTCCCTGCAGGTGGGGAGCTGGGGCTCAAACTGGGATTCTTCAGCAGGTCCTTGCGCTTTGTGCCATCTGTGCTTAACCTGCTGTGCTACTGCCCGACTCCCCGCCATTTCATTTCTTTTTTTTTTTTTTTTTTTTTGGATAGGACAGAGAGAAGTTGAGAGGAGGGGAGATAGAGAGGGAGAGAAACAGAAAGACACCTGCAGACCTGCTCCACCACTTGTGAAGTGACCTTCCTGCATGTGGGGAGCCAAGGGCTTGAACCAGGATCCTTGTGTGAGTCCTTGCATTTTGTACTATGTGTGCTTAACTCAGTGTGCTACCACCTGGCCCCCAAATAAAACTTGCTTTTTTTTCTTTTTACACCAGAGCACTGTTCAGTTCTGGGTTATGGTGGTGCAGGGGACTGAACCTGGGATTTTGGAGCCTCAGGCATGACAGATTCCTTGCATAACCATTATGCTATCTCCTCCATCCATCTTTTCTTTTTTAATTTTAAATTTATTTCTTGAGTATTGAACAGAGACAAAGAGACATTGTGGGGAGGAGGAGATAGAGAGGAAGAGGGACAGAGAGAGACACCTGCAGCCCTGCCCTACCACTCCTGAGGCTATTCCCCTGAAGGGACTGTCAGGTTGTGAGATCTCCCACCTCCCCTCTCTGCTCCAGTCCTAGGTCCTCTGAGCAGCCTGGCAACTACTGGTCTCATGGTTCCTGGAAGCAAGAGCTTCCCATTTTGAGAGTTCCTCCATCTTAGGGACTTGTTTTTTTTCCAAGTAAAAGACAGTAAAAGTTGAAAAAAAACATCTGGGCCATTTGGGCAGCTATAGATAACTAGTTTAAGCCTGCAAGAGTGATGGTAATGCAAATTAATGTTTTTTTAAAAAATATTTATTTATTCCCTTTGTTGCCGTTATTGTTTTATTGTTGTAGTTATTATTGTTGTTGTTATTGATGTCATCGTTGGATAAGACAGAGAGAAATGGAGAGAGGAGGCGAAGACAGAGAGGGGGTGAGAAAGACAGACACCTGCAAACCCGCTTCACCACTTGTGAAGTGACTCCCCTGTAGGTGGGCCAGGGGCTCGAACCAGGATCCTTATGCGGGTCCTTGTGCTTTGCGCCACCTGCGCTTATCCCGCTGCGCTACCGCTTCCCACAAATTAATGTTTAAATTTGAAAGCTCCTGCTCATTCCACTTCTGTTTACCTGCTTTGCTGAGATAAAGATTGGCGCCATAGATAGAGATTGGAATGTACTGTTTAGGGAAAGATTAGGGTAGAATGGGCCTTTTGCTTTGCTTAAGGTAAAGATTAGAATGTAATGTGCATCTGTTTTCCCTTGAGACATCCTGCTTGTGTAACCCCCATCCCTCGAGAGTATAAACAGGGGGTCTCAGAGTTACCCGAGGTTCCTAGCTAGGGGGTTGTCCCAGCTAGTGAGCCCTCAGCTCTGAGTTCCCCTGTATGTGTGTCTTGTGTGTCTGTGTGAATAAATTGTTGAACATCGTTACTCTGTCCGTGTCTGTCTTGGTTTGCGATCGGTTTTGTCTGTGGCTTCCTCACAGTTCCCGTGCGTCCTTGGGCTAAGCGCCTCTCTCTCTGGAAGGCTGCGGAGTGCCTGGACGTCTGTACCCTCAGCCCTGTGAATCTGAAGGAAGTCATTCTTGGGTTGAGGGTGGACATGCAAAGATAGCCTGATGTGAATAGTGTCAGGGGTGCCAATGGCTTGGCTGATCCCTCTTGTCCTGGCATCTGGGAGAGTGTGAGGAGTCAGAGGAGCTTAAGGCTTCCTCCAGCTTCTTCACAGGGCATCGGCAGTCCTCCTGCTTCTAACCGGCCATCCAGGGGGTGGACGGGGTCATGTTGCCTTCTACAGCCCATGCCTGGTACTTCTCAGGGGACTTCCATAAGTGGAGTCCAATATAGTTATTTACTTACCACACACACAATTATTTAGTAAATGAATAGCAGCATCTTTTTGGTGTCAAATGCACATCTAACAATTAAACTCTGATTTTATTTGACCAATAAAATATCTAGGTGTTGTGGACTGAACTGTGTTTACCAGTGTGGTCTTATTTGGAAATTGGGTCTTGGTGAATGTAACCAGCTTACACTGTGGTCACACAGGAGCAGAGTGGGCCAAAGCCTATGACTGGGGTCTTCTCTGGATGAGGGAACTCTGGAGAGAGACACACAGAGTGAAGATGGCCACCTGAAGCTGGAGATAGAGCTCTAAAGGATGAGACTATTTTAATTTTATTTTTTAATTTTTGAAATATTTTTATTTATTTATTATTGGATAGAGACAGAAATTGTGAAGGGAGAGGGAGATGGAGAGAGGGAAAGAGACAGAGAGATACCTACAGCCCTGCTTCACCATTCATGAAACTTTCCTCCTGCAGGTGGAGAGCAGGGGCTTGAACCCGTGTCCTTGTGCACTGTAATGTGTGTGCTTAACCAGGTGCACTACTGCCTGCCCCCCAAAAGATGGAATTCTAAGTTAGTGAATGGCAAGGATGGTTGATTGTGGTCACAAGCTAGAGAGGTCAAACACATTCCTTTCCTAGAACCCTCAAAGGGAGGATGATTCAATCCATACTTTAATTAAATTACAGGTTTCTTTTTAATTTTATTTACTTATTTATTGAATTAAGACAGAGAGAAATTGAGTGGGAAGGGGGGGACAGTGGAGGCACTGTTACAAACTTGACCTAATATGCAACCACCCAGCCTCTGACTACCCTTTGGAACTATGAGAGAATACAGCTCTTCCCTCCTCGTCTACCCCCAACAATACGTAGTCCTCTGGTCCTCTGTCAAATCTAGGCTGGAAAACTCATACAGACCTAGGAGCCAGACAGACAAAGAACATTCAAAATATAGAGAAACATACACTCAGCAAAAAGTGTAGAAGAGACACCTGTGAAGTTGAGTGATGAGAACGGTAACAGCAGCAACAATTATATATACATTTATATCTGGTTCAGAACTTTATTTCTTGGGAATGTTCTTTTTTAGATAAGTTCACTTTATTATTATCATTTTAACCAGAGCACTGCTCAGCTCTGGCTTATGTTGGTGTGGGGGGATTGAACCTGGGACTTTGGATCCTCAGGCATGAGAGTCTGTTTGCATAACCATTATGCTATCTTCCCCATCCACAATAATATTAAGATGAAGCCAACTTGGGGCTGTGTCTCTGCCGCTCTCAGCGGCCATTTTCTTTCTTTCAGTTTTTATTTGATAGGACAGAGAGAAATTGAGAGGGGAGGGGAGTAGAGAGGGAGATGCCTGTAGACCTGCTTCATCATTTATTAAGTGCCCCCCCCCCCCTGCAGGTGGGTAACAGGGACTCGAACCTGGGTCCTTCTGCATGGTGATATGTGTGCTTAACCGGATGTAGGATACTAACATATGTGAACAACCCCCCCCCCCCCCAGTTTATCTGTATAGAATGAGGAGAAGCTATCTTAATGACTGTGACTGGGACCCTCTCTGGTGATTGAAGATGTTAGTTACTCCATTGAGGCAAACTGTATTACTTCTTATTTCACATTCAGCAATTTTCTTATTCATTCATTCATTCATTCATTCATTCAACAAACTGCAGTAGTAGTTTGCAAAAAATAAATGATCAGACATTTATTTGTGATTGTATCTATTTTTTAATGAATAAGTATTTTTTACTATCTTTTTTGAAAAAGATTTTATTTATTTATTCATGAGAAATGATAGGAGATAGATAGATAGATGGATAGATAGATAGATAGATAGATAGATAGAACCAGTGATCACTCTGGTCCATGTGCTGCTGGCATTTGAACTAAGAACCTCATGCTTGAGAATCCATTGCCTTATCCACTGTGCCACAGCCCGGATCACTATTTTTTTTTTATTATCTTTATTTATTTACCTGTTGGATGGAGACAGCCAGAAATCCAGAGGAAAGGGGAGATAGAGAAGGGAGAGAGGCAGAGAGACACTTGCAGCCCTTCTTCACCACTTGCAAAGTATTCCCCCTGCTGGTGGGGACCTGGGCTTGAAACCTGGTCTTTGCACATCATAACATTGTGCACTCAGCCAGCTGAGACACCGCCTGCCCCCTCTTGGTTGTATCTGTATCTCTGTAGTGGGGACGTTTCCACTTTCCCCCCCACCATGTATTGGAATTCTTCTCTACTTGAAAAAGTTGACACTGTAACTTGTGCTGGATGAGAGTGTGGCTGACACACCAGCACACACCTACACAGACCAGTCCACCCCTTGCCAGCAAATCTCTTTGTCTGCCTGCGGACCTGTGAATGAGCCCAACTGAAAATTGAGAAACAGAACAAACCTTGCTGTGTCCACCCACAGAACTGTCACTTAGTTGTAAAGTGTTTGTCTTAAGACACTGAGTTCTCAGGCTACTCACATAGATTACATGTACACACATCATTCGATATTTAAAATTTTCTAGCTATGTTTTACACAGTCTTAATTAGTCTCTATCCAGAATAAAGAAAAGAAGAAAAAAGTTAAAAAATATTCCAGTAGGTATCTTATTTACTTTATTAGATTAAAAGTGATACAGACCAAGCATTGCTTCCCTTTAAAATTTGCCACTAGTTCCCCATCTCAAGTTTCTCTTATGTAAGAAGGACATAATATACTATCCCAGACTGAAACTGAGAGCACATTATGCACCATTAGACAACTCTGGCATGAAATACAGCATACTGTTTTGTAACTTAAAAAAATAATCTTTATTATCTTTATTTGCTTATTGGATAGAGACAGCCAGAAACTGAGAGGACGGGGGAGATAGAGAGGGAGAGAGACAGAGAGACACCTTCAGCCCTGCTTCACCACTTGTGAAGCTTTCCCCATGCAGGTGGGGGCTGGGGGCTTGAACCCAGGTCCTTGTGCACTGTAACATGTATGCTCAACCAGGTACACCATCACCTGGCCCCTACTGTTTTGTGTTACTAGTTTTTAAAATTAATTAAATAGTTTTCCTTATGATTTTGTTGGGATAATTAATGGTGTACAGTACTGTTGTGAACACGGGTACAATGTCTCGCCTCCCTGTGATAGCTGTCAGCAAGACATTCTCACCCCCAGCCCTTTCCCAGCATCACGTTAGGTTCTGAGCTGAAGGACTATCTCTGTATGTGTTGTTCTACATCGGACACTAGGGGGCAGGAGACTAACAGCTGAGGGTTTCTGAGGAGGCAATGAAGACCTTGTAAGTGCAACAAAGCAGTTCTGTCTCCTTGGTAAAAGACCGCCTCCTTGGTAAAAAGACCGCCTCACAGGAGGAAAGGAACCTCAGGAAAACCAACTGAGATAATAAAGGGGAAAGGAGCTGAGGCTAAGAGGACTGGCAGAGACTACTTAGGAGAGTAGTGCAAGTGGTAAGAGGGGAAATTCTATTAATTGTGCAGAACTAAAATAAACAACTGTTGCAGTAACTAATAAGCTCAGGGTTCTGAAGAAGGGCAGAAAAATACAAGAGAGGCTAATAAAGTACTGTGTTGTCGGACCAAAGAGTAGAAATGTCGGGATGGAGCAAGAGGATATGACAGTGTAAGCTTAACGATATTTAATTTTTTGTGGTTCCGGGGCCTCACATGTATAAGTGACTTCACTGCTTCCTAGCTGACATTTCATTCTTTTTATTTTACACACTCACACACACACACACGCACACACACATACACATGTGAACACACACACATGCAGCATTGCTTCACCATGACCCTTGGTGGTGTGCTGTCATGTGGTGCTGGGGCTCAAATCAGGGCCTAGTACACGGTAAGGTCCATCATCCCCCACAAGAGTCCCTTTCTGCTACAGAGATTTGTGGAATCTTGTTGTCCAACAGTGGTAGAGAATTACACATATTAAGTAGGTGAGTAGAAGTGCACAGCTAGTGGTACAGCAGAATTAGAAGAGAAAAAACAAAAGGCAGATCAACAAAAATAAAGTAAAAAATAGGAAACATTAAAATATTTTGTATTGTACATCGTACACATAAGCATACAATGCTGCATGACTCAAACATATATACTACATATATACTATTCAAACATATATACTACATGTATAAGATATGGTTTATATTATGTATTCTGTGTATCAATAAGTAAAAAAATCAAGAAGTGTAGATAGCTATTATAAATATAGTTGATGGCATAAAGATCCAGGTTTGAGCCCCCACCTCCCCACCTGCGGGGTAGGGTGTGTCACTTCACAAGGGTGAAGCAGGTCTGCAGGTGTCTATCTTCTTCCTCTTTGTCCCCCACTCCTCTCTGAATTTCTCTCTGTCCTGTCCAACAGCAAAAACAGCAGTAGCAACAACAACAATAACAGCTACAACAACAATGGAAAAAATAGCCTCCAGGAGCAGTGGATTCGTAGTGCAGGCACCAAGCCCAGGCAATAACCCTGGAGGGGAAAAAAAAAAAGGGTAGTGAGATGAGTTTTACTACTTAAAAATAATGACTAACATATTGGATTAGAAAAAGCAAAAATAACCTAAAGTTAGATCTATAGTACTTGCAAGAAACCTGTTTAAATTTCCAATGGACGAAACCCAGAGACAGTAAAAGCATCAGAGTCAAATGTAAAGAAGACAAGATGCTGCTGAAGAGACTAGGAGAATTTCGGCTCTGTCGCTGGACACAGCACAAGGAGGAGTGAATTTACTGATGAATGTTCGGCGGTCATTAAAACAATGTCACTATAATTTAAAATTTCCTAGGCCACAATACACAAATGGAAATTAACTGTTTCATCTTATAAAATTTTAATTTTAGGGGATTCGACTTCCGGAGGCGGAGCTACGAGCAGCAGATCGCTTTCTCTCCTCTCCTCTCCTCTCCCGGATCAACTAGGAATACCAAAGGAGACCACCCGGACCGAAACAAGACAGGACTAGAATGACCACAGAAACCCACTAAATCACCCGTGAGTACAAACACGCGTGGCTGGTGACAGAGAGGAGAGAGGGGCCTAAGGAGAGATTAAGTGGCTGCTAACAGTTCAATAGTTTATCAGTGGAGACACCACCTCCAGTCTGCTCCATAACAAGGGGACAGCTGAAAGGAGGAAAGGACTCCCCAGAGACTCACTAAGTGCAACTCTGAGTCTCCATTGCTACTACCCTCAGAATCTGGAGCAGCAACAGGGAGGGACACCAGGGAACAGAGATCTAACCGGGAAACTCAGGAGAAGACCTATACCTCGGTGGCATAGCTGAGGGGCTGTGAAAGTCTCTTTGCATAACCACTAGATTATTTCTGCCACACCCTGCTTTATCTCTTGGTCAGGAGTCAGTGATTAAGCTAAGAAGCCTATTGATAGTTTAAAAGCCCTCAGGCTCCCATAGCCTACAGGGAAGAAAAAAAAAGAGGCTTTTACACCACTGAACTCCAACTCAGGGATTGAAAAAACTGTTAACATATATAAAATGGTTAAAACAACAAGAAAAAATATTGGAGATTCGAACCAGGACAAGAGTCCAGCTAAAAGTGCTCCAGAGGGTGAAGCACAAAACAACGAGTTCAACATCCAAACATTAGCTAAGGAAATAATAATGGGAGTGAGTAAAGAATTTGAAAAAATTGTAATCAGAAATGCAGGAACAACAAATGAGAAAATGGAAGAAAATTCTAATTATCTCATGGTTATTAGAGAGCTGAAAGCTGAAATCGCTGAGCTAAGAAGGCAACTAGCTGAACAAGCTAAAACAGTATCAGAGCAACAGTATCAGGGCAACAAAATAGATGAACTCCAGAAAGCAGTAGAGGGCAGAGAGAATAGAATCTATGAGGCTGAAGACAGAATTAGCAAGATTGAGGATGAATTAGAGACAACTCAAAAAGAAGTAAGAGATCTCAAAAAGAGATTAAGAGATGCTGAAAACAACAACAGAGTCCTATGGGATGACTTCAAAAGAAACAATATACGCATTATTGGCTTACCAGAGGAAGAAAGAGAAGGAGAGGAAGAAAGCATTCTCCAGGCCATAATAGCTAAAAATTTCTCTAGTCTAGACAACACCAAAGACATAAAGATTCAAGAAGCCCAGAGGGTCCCAAACAAAATTAACCCAGACCTAAAGACACCAAGACATGTCATACTTAGCTTGGAAAGGAATAAGGATAAAGAAAGGATCCTCAAGGCTGCAAGAGAAAAACAAAGAGTCACCTACAAAGGAAAACCCATAAGATTAGCAGCAGACTTCTCCATACAAACACTACAGGCCAGAAGAGAATGGCAAGATATCTATCGAGTGCTCAATGAGAAAGGCTTTCAGCCAAGAATACTATATCCTGCTAGACTGTCATTCAGACTAGATGGAAGCATCAAAACCTTCTCAGAAAAGCAACAGTTGAAGGAAGCAACCATCACCAAGCCTGCCCTGAAAGAAGTTCTGAAAGGTCTCCTATAAACAACCAGACCACCACAAATAGGACATATATCAAAACACTCTAAAACTTTACAAGAATGGCGTTAATATCTTCAATCTTTGATATCAATAAATGTCAATGGCCTGAATTCACCTATTAAAAGACACAGAGTAGGAAGATGGATCAGAAAACACAACCCAACAATATGTTGTCTACAGGAAACTCACCTAACTCAACAAGAAAAACACAGACTTAAAGTGAAAGGATGGAAAACTATCATACAAGCCAATGGCCCACAGAAAAGGGCAGGAACAGCTATTCTCATATCTGACATGATAGACTTTAAAATAGATAAGATTAAAAAAGATAGGAATGGACACTACTTAATGCTCAGAGGATCAGTCAATCAAGAGGATTTAACAATTATTAATATCTATGCACCCAATGAGAAGCCATCTAAATACATCAAACTTCTACTGAAAGAGCTACAGCAATATATTAACAGTAACAAAATCATAGTAGGGGACTTCAACACCCCACTATCTCAACTTGACAGATCATCCAGGAAAGACATAAGGGAGCTAAATGAAGAGATAGATAAACTAGAACTATTGGACATTTTCAGAGTCATTCATTCCAAGAAACAGTAAAGAAATCAGTAAAGACATAAGGGAGCTAAATGAAGAGATAGATAAACTAGAACTATTGGACATTTTCAGAGTCATTCATTCCAAGAAACTGGAATACACATTTTACTCAAATCCACATGGATCATTCTCAAGGATAGACCATATGTTAGGCCATAAAGACAGCATCAGCCAATTCAAGAGCACTGAAATCATCCCAAGCATCTTCTCAGACCACAGTGGAATCAAACTAACACTTAACAATCAACAAAAGATTAGTAACAGTGCCAAAATGTGGAAGCTCAACAGTACACTTCTTAACAACTTCTGGGTCAAAGAGGAAATCAAGGAAGAAATCAAAATGTTTCGAGACTTCAATGAAAATGAAGACACAAGCTATCAAAATATTTGGGACACAGCTAAAGCAGTCCTAAGAGGGAAGTTCATAGCTATACAAGCACACATTAGGAAACAAGAAAAGGCACAAATAAACAGCCTGATTGCACATCTTAAAGACCTAGAAGAAGAACAACAAAGGAACCCTAAAGCAACCAGAAGGACAGAAATTACTAAAGTTAGGGCAGAAATAAATAACATTGAGAATAGGAAAACCATACAAAAGATCAATGAAAGTAAATGTTGGTTCTTCGAAAGAGTAAACAAAATCGACAAACCTTTAGCCAGACTCACAAAACAAAAAAGGGAGAAGACCCAAATAAATCGGATAGTAAATGAAAGAGGAGATATCACAACAGACATTGCAGAAATTCAACATATCATGCGAGGCTTCTATGAACAACTATATGCCACCAAGCTAGAGAACCTGGAAGAAATGAATGATTTCCTAGATACCTACCAACTTCCAAAACTAAGTAAAGAGGAAGTGGATAACATGAACAGGCCCATCACAGCTAATGAAATTAAAACAGTTATCAAAAATCTTCCCCAAAATAAAAGTCCTGGACCAGATGGTTTTACAAATGAATTCTACAAAACTTTCAAAGAAGAACTAATACCTCTACTTTTAAAAGTCTTCCAGAAGATTGAAGACACTGGAATACTCCCTGCCAGCTTCTATGAAGCCAACATCACCCTGATACCAAAAGCAGACAGGGACACAACCAAAAAAGAAAACTACAGACCAATATCTCTGATGAACATAGATGCTAAAATATTGAACAAAATTCTAGCCAACCGGATACAGCAGTATATCAAAAAGATTGTTCATCATGACCAAGTGGGGTTTGTCCCAGGCATGCAAGGTTGGTTTAATATACGTAAGTCAATCAATGTGATACACCACATCAACAAAAGCAAGACCAAAAACCACATGGTCATATCAATAGATGCAGAGAAAGCCTTTGACAAAATACAACATCCCTTTATGATCAAAACACTACAAAAAATGGGAATAGATGGGAAATTCCTGAAGATAGTGGAGTCTATATATAGCAAACCTACAGCCAACATCATACTCAATGGTGAAAAACTGGAAGCATTTCCCCTCAGATCAGGTACTAGACAGGGCTGCCCACTATCACCATTACTATTCAACATAGTGTTGGAAGTTCTTGCCATAGCAATCAGGCAGGAGCAAGGAATTAAAGGCATACAGATTGGAAGAGAAGAAGTCAAACTCTCCTTATTTGCAGATGACATGATATTATACATGGAAAAACCTAAGGAATCCAGCAAGAAGCTTTTGGAAATCATCAGGCAATACAGTAAGGTGTCAGGCTATAAAATTAACATTCAAAAGTCAGTGGCATTCCTCTATGCAAACACTAAATTAGAAGAAATTGAAATCCAGAAATCAGTTCCTTTTTCTATAGCAACAAAAACAATAAAATATCTAGGAGTAAACCTAACCAAAGAAGTGAAAGACTTGTATACTGAAAATTATGAGTCACTACTCAAGGAAATTGAAAAAGATACAAAGAAGTGGAAAGATATTCCATGTTCATGGGTTGGTAAAATTAACATCATCAAAATGAATATATTACCCAGAGCCATCTACAAATTTAATGCTATCCCCATCAAGATCCCAAGCACATTTTTTAGGAGAATAGAACAAATGCTACAAATGTTTATCTGGAACCAGAAAAGACCTAGAATTGCCAAAACAATCTTGAAAAAAAAGAACAGAACCGGAGGCATCACACTCCCAGATCTCAAACTATATTATAGGGCCATTGTCATCAAAACTGCTTGGTACTGGAACATGAATAGACACACTGACCAGTGGAATAGAATTGAGAGCCCAGAAACGAGGCCCCACACCTATGGACATCTAATCTTTGACAAATGGGCCTAGACTATTACATGGGGAAAGCAGAGTCTCTTCAACAAATGGTGTTGGAAACAATGGGTTGAAACATGCAGAAGAATGAAACTGAATCACTGTATTTCACCAAATACAAAAGTAAATTCCAAGTGGATCAAGGACTTGGATGTTAGACCAGAAACTATCAGATACTTAGAGGAAAATATTGGCAGAACTTTTTTCCGCATAAATTTTAAAGACATTTTCAATGAAATGAGTCCAATTACAAGGAAGACTAAGGCAAGTATAAACCTATGGGACTACATCAAATTAAAAAGCTTCTTCACAGCAAAAGAAACCACTACCCAAACCAAGAGACCCCTCACAGAATGGGAGAAGATCTTTACATGCCATACATCAGATAAGAGTTTAATAACCAATATATATAAAGAGCTTGCCAGACTCAACAACAAGACCACAAATAACCCCATCCAAAAATGGGGGGAGGACTTGGACGGAATATTCACCACAGAAGAGATCCCAAAGGCCGAGAAACACATGAAAAAATGCTCCAAGTCTCTGATTGTCAGAGAAATGCAAATCAAGACAACAATGAGATATCACTTAACTCCTGTGAGAATGTCATGCATCAGAAAAGGTAACAGCAGCAAATGCTGGAGAGGGTGTGGGGTCAAAGGAACCCTCCTACACTGCTGGTGGGAACGTAAATTGGTCCAACCTCTGTGGAGAACAGTCTCAGAAGGCTAGAAATGGACCTACCCTATGACCCTGTAATTCCCCTCCTGGGGATATATCCTAAGGAACCCAACACATCCATCCAAAAAGATCTGTGTACACATATGTTCTTGGCAGCACAATTTGTAATAGCCAAAACCTGGAAGCAACCCAGGTGTCCAACAACAGATGAGTGGCTGATCAAGGTGTGGTATATATACACAATGGAATACTACTCAGCTGTAAAAAATGGTGACTTCATCGTTTTCAGCCGATGTTGGATGGACCTTGAAAAAATCATGTTGAGTGAAATAAGTCAGAAACAGAAGGATGAATATGGGATGATCTCACTCTCAGGCCGAAGTTCAAAAACAAGATTAGAAAAGAAAACACAAGTTGAACCTGAAATGGAATTGGAGTGAAAAATGATGAATGAAATAGTGGGGGTTGTATTGTTAAATGGGAATCTGGGGAATGTTATGCATGTACAAACTATTGTATTTACTGTTGAATGTAAAGCATTAATTCCCCAATAAAGAAATAAATTATTAAAAAAAAAAGAAAGGTTAGAGAAAGTGGATGAGATTAGTCACAGAGATTAAATATATATCTGTTTATCTCTGATGACTAACAGGAATAGTCAAGAACTAGTTAGTCATGCTTGTAGAATTTTTGAGGACTTTGTCTTCCTCTTACTCATTTTGTATGCTGCTTAGCACTGGCTGGCCCACGGTTATTACTCAGCAAAAGCTCCTTCAATGAATGAGAAAAAAAATTTTAATTTTAGAATCATTAAAACTTTAAAAGTTAGATTTACTATTAAATTTAAGTAAATATGTTAGTATTTATAACTTTATAAAATAATGTATGGAGAAATTTTTACATACCATTTTCCAAAGATGCAATTTTTTGTGCTTATGAATATAGTCAAAATAATTTAAATAATTAATAAATTATTTAAATAAAATGCCAGCAATGAAAAGAATCCAGCAATGTATCAAGGATTACTTTTCCAAGTAAGGTTTATTTTTTTGGGGTGTAAGGGTAGTTTAATATCAGAAATCTATCATATTACTAAACCTAACTTAGTTTCATAAAAATAAAGGAAGAAGGGCAGGGTAGATAGCATAAAGGTAATGCAAAGAGACTGCCTGCCATACATGAGGCTCCAAAGTCCCAGGTTCAGTCCCCTATACCATCATAAACCAGAGCTGAACAGTGCTCTGATTTAAAAAAAAAAAAAAAAGGGTGTGTGGGTGGTGGCACACCTGGTTAAGCACACACATTACAGGACATAAAGATTCACCTGGTTCCTACCTGTAAGGGGAAGCTTCACGAGTGGTGAAGTACGGCCTCAGGTATCTCTCTGTCTCTCTCCCTCTCTATCTCCTCCTCACCTTTCAATTTCTCTCTTTCTCCTTCCAATAATAAATAAACAAAAATATTAAAATAATAGATAAGGGAACAGAGGTGGTTAGTTCGATAGGTACTATTAAGTTATTTATTTGACAGTCATTCCTAAGAAAGACTTTAAATCAAGATGACGAGGAGGAAATTAATGAATCTTTATAACAACTAATATTAATTTACAAAGAAAATCAAAATTCAATTAAAATGAAGACTTAGAATTGTGCTCTAAGAACATAGGAGTACACACATCTGTTTGGTTGAGTGTTATGGAGTCCTTGGGGTATATCTTCAGGAGAGGAATTACTGGGTCATATGGAAAGTCCATGTCTAGCCTTGTGAGAGTTCTCCAGACAGCTCTCCACAGAGGCTGGACCAATTTACATTCCCACCAGCAGTGCAAAAGGGTTCCTCTGTCCCCACAGCCTCTCTAGCATTTGTTGCTGCTGTCCTTTTTGATGTATGCCATTCTCACAGGGGTGAGGTGGCACAATTCATAACAGCTAAAACCTAGAAGCAACCCAGGTGCTCAACAACAGATGAGTGGCTGAGAAAGCTGTGGTACATATACACAATGAAATACTATGCAGCTACTAAGAACAATGAACTCAACTTCTCTGACCCATCTTGGTCAGACCTAGAAGGAATTATGTTAAGTGAGCTAAGTCAGAAAGATAGAGATGAGTTGGGATGATCCCACTCATCAACAGAAGTTGAGAAAGATCAGAAAGGGAAACTAAAGGCAGGATCTGACTAAATTGAAAGTAGGGCATCAAAGTAAAAACCCTGTGGTGAGCGGGAGGGTGGACATGTAGCTTCCTGGGCCGGTGTGGTGGGGGGTGTGGGTGGGTGGGGTGGGACACAATCTTTTGGTGATGGGAATGGTGTTTATGTACACACCTATTAAATTGTAGTAATATAAATCACTATTTAATTAATATGAGGGGGGAAAATTGATTGTATGTCTAACAAAGGGACTTTTCAAAGATAACCCAATTACCAAACAATTTGATGATAACAGTAACTATCTACTGTCTTCTCGAACCCTAAGACAGCAGGAACCTCACATTTCCACTATAGAGCCTAAACTTCCCCCAGTCCTGGGACCCTAGGGTAGGGCCCACTTTCCCATATGCTCCTCCCAATTCTTATCAAATAATATAGCATCCGCTGATTGCAACCTAATTAACGCAACGAGTGCCACCCTAGCATGCTTCACTTCAGACTGTGTCCAGAGACTTCAGGTGTGGAACGACAACCCTTCAGCTTCATCACTCGGGTGAGACCTTTCCTTTCATAGTATTCTCTAATTCCATCCCAGGTGGTTCACTTCCTAACAAAGTCCCAAAACCTAGATATAGACCAGGTTCCAGGAGATAGAGCATATGTTCACATGTATCCATAAACTAGAGCCAAATATATACCTGAAAGCAGTAGTACACTAGAGTTTGCAGTGAGTACCCCCTAACACTTCATCTCCACTATCCCAACCTTTGGGTCCATGATTCTTCAACAATTTGTTTGGCTTTGTATGTTAACTCTCTTTTCAGCCACCAGGTTCCAGATACCACTGGGATGCCGGCCAGGCTTCGCTGTATTGAAGACCCCCCTAATGCGTCCTGGAGCTCAGCTTCCCCAGAGACTCACCCTTCTAGGGAAAGAGAGAGGCAGACTGGGAGTATGGATCGACCAGTCAACGCCCATGTTCAGTGGGAAAGCAATTACAGAAGCCAGACCTTGCACCTTCTGCAACCCACAACGACCCTGGGTCCATACTCCCAGAGGGATAGAGAATGGAAAAGCTATTGGGGAGGGGATGGGATATGGAGATTGGGTGGTGGGAATTGTGTGGAGTTGTACCCCCCCATCCTATGATTTTGTTAATGTCTCCTTTCTTAAATAAATTAATTAATTTAAAAAAATGAAGACTTAGATAGGGATGGCCTTCCTGGCCATTATCAGATAACATTGTCTTAGATATTATAACAGAATGTAAAAGTGAAATAACTAGTATAAATTGCTGTAAAAACTGGTAGAGATAAGTCTTTATTCAGTATTTGGATATAATATAGTTAGTAAAAAAACAATAGTTTTTGCTTTTTATAAATAAACAAACACTGAAGAAGAAAAACATTCTACTTACAGTAATTTCAGGACAAAGAGTACTTAATAATAACTTTAATAAAACATATTAAAAGTACAGGATCTGTACAGGAACAAAGTCTGTACAAATGGATGGGTATTTAATGCTCTTAGTTGAAATGTCAGTGCTCTTAGAATTAACATGTGAACATGAGACAATTCTCATTAGAGTTCCACCGTCTTAAAAAAAGGGAAACTGATGATTTTTAAAAAAATATTTTTATTTATTTATTAATGAGAAACATAGGAAGAGAAAGAGAGCCAGACATCACTCTGGTAATGTGCTGCCAGGAATTGAACTCAGGATCTCATGCTTGAGAGTCTGATGCTATCCACTGAGCCACCTCCTGGACCATGGAAATTGATGATTTTTATTTTGTATGAGATCAAATAACTAAGAGGAGTGTGAAAAGTAGCAGTGAAGGAGTGACTCCCTTGGTACAAAATGTTAATATGAAATTGGAATAAGGCTAGAACAAAATCAATGCAACTGTTAAAAAAAACAGGTATATATATATATATATATATATATATATATATATATATATATATGACTTAATAAATGACTATGATGGGATATCTGATCCCCTAGCAGGTGAGTTAAGTGATTGACTTGACCAGAATAAGTTCTGGTGTTTCAAGCATGAAAATATTTTTGCATAACTACTATGCTGTGAGTTTCCCAAAATGTCAGGCATGAAGCATACTATTGCAGTCAGCACCTGTGTATACCTGTACTTCAGCAGATACGATTATAGTGTCTGCTCATGTGTGCTTCTTCTTTTTAATATTTTTATTTATTGATTCATAAAAAAATGATAGGAGAGAGAGAGAGAGAAAGAACCAGACATCACTCTGGTCCATGTGCTGCCAGGGATTGAACTCAGGACCTCATGCTTGAGAGTCCAGTGCCTTCACTGCACCACCTTCCGGACCACTCTGTATGCTTCTTACAGAGCTGTTTCCGGTCAATAGAGAGTTTACAAGCCCTATAGATAGAAAGCCATCATTTCCTGAAGACTTCTACAAGGCTCCTTCTTTATGCAGAACAAATAAGTTTTCTTCATCTACTGACAATTCCAGGTAATGAAACTTAGATAAGGGCCTTGAGGTTTGACTTTCTTTGAGGTTTGACTTATGATTAATGAGTGTCTGGCACACAGTCTGCTGATACCTTTGTGGAACTGGATGTATTTGAATAAGAAAGGATATAGCCGATATATAACATGGGGACAAGTACTAACTTAAAAAATGGAAATGAATATATGTAGATTACATATTTCTTTGAATGCAAAATGATACTTTTCTGAGATCAGGTGAGATCAGGGGTGTTCAGGGTGGTATGGCTGTAGACAAAACTACTTTTTTTTAAAGTCTTTAAAAAATTTTTAAATTTATTTTTATTTATTGGATAGAGACAGAAATTGAGAGGGAAGGGGTTGATAGAGAGGAAGAGATACAGAGAGACACTTGCAGCCCTGCTTCACCACTCACAAAACTTTTCCCCTGCAGTAGAGGAGTGGGGGCTTGAACCTGGGTACTTGCACATTGTAACGTGTGCTCAACCAGTGTGCACGTCCCCCCAACTCTACTTTTCTATACATATATTTCATCCAGTGTCTAACTAAATGTGATTTACTATCTAAATTTATGGAGACTTTAAAAAAATATTTTATTTTAATGAGACACAGAGAGAGGGAAGGGGGGGGAGACCAGAGCCCGAGTCAGCTCTGGTTTATGGTGGTGCTGAAAACAAAGCCCGGGACTTCGGTCTCTGGCATGAGAGTCTTTTGCGTAACCATCATGCTATCTCCTCAGCTCAGAAGATTTGATTATTTTATTTTTTTGATACCAGAGCACTGGTCATCTCTGACTTATGAGGGATTGAAACTGGAAGAGTTGATTTTTTAAAAAAAATTATTTTCCCTTTTGTTGCCCTTGTTTTAATTGTTGTTGTAATTATTATTGTCGTCATTGTTGGATAGGACAGACAGAAATGGAGAGAAGAGGGGAAGACAGAGAGGAGGAGAGAAAGATAGACATCTGAGACCTGCTTCATCGCCTGTGAAGGGACTCCCTGCAGGTGGGGAGCCAGGGGTTCGAACCAGGATCCTTATGTTGGTCTTTGTGTTGCACTTAACCTGCTG